>NC_134249.1:4942608-5251521 GCF_965152275.1 Natator depressus
TAGCGAAGGCTGTATGTTTCTCATGGGAAAAATGTTATGTTTGTTAAACAAAATAGCAAAGGGCATATGCTGAATTTTCAAAAAAACCATACACCAATAGTAAGCATCAACCAAATAGTGCTTTAGAGGGAGGTATGGAAGGCTAAGTTTTGCAGTACACACCTAAAGGGACAGAGAATTTTCACTCCACTTTAGCTTTATTGCATGAAGGCCCTAACCCTGCACTGTTAAAGTCAGTGGGAGTTTTGCCATTGACATTAACAGGAGCAGGGTTTTTCCCTTAGATTCCTTGAATCAATGCAAAAAAGATGTGTGTAAAAATACCTGTTCAAAACCAAAACAAACTCCAATAAAACTGGCTTAAAGAGCCCAGTACTTCTGCCTGAGAAGAACAGATTTCAGACAGGATCTGGGAAAGGGTGTGCTTAATAAGCAGCTGGGCTATTGTGTGTGGGGAGATAGCAAGTCAGGAGCAGCTTTGGGAGCATAGGGCAGCTGGGCCACAAGATCCCATTTCTGTAAGCGGTAACAGACTGAGGATCTATGCCCAGGAAGTGTGCCAGAGAGGCCAAGAAAAAAGAGACAGTGCTAAAGCCTATCCCTAGACCAGGGGTTCTCAAACTTCATTGCACCGAGACCCCCCTTCTGACAACACAAATTACTACATGACCCCAGGAGGGGGGGTCAAAGCAGAAGCCCAAGGGCTTCAGCCCCAGGTGGGCGGGCCTGTAACCTGAGCCCTGCCACCCAGGGCTGAAACCCTTAGGCTTTGGCTTCGGCCCCAGGCAGTGGGGCTCGGCCTCCAGCAAGTCTAACATCAGCTCTGGTGACCCTATTAAAATGGGGTTCCGACCCACTTTGAGGTCCCGACTCACAGTTTGAAAACTGCTGCCCTAGACCAAGGTAAGCACACACAATCCCAGCAAGGCAGGACCCAAACACAGGAGCCTGGTGAGTGTCCAGCAGGGGGAGCTTGACTAGGGCTGTGATTTAGGGAAGGCATTTGGAAATGCTACTTCCCCTGAGCCCATGGCTCTGCCATTAGAGCTCAGCACCCTTTCCCTACAAGGCCTGGCCACTATCAGAGATGGCGGGGGGCTTTATCCCCATCTACTTCCCTCCTTTCCTCCATTCTGTGGTTCCATGACAACCACAGTTCCTGACGGTTTGCTCCAGCTATACTGCAGCTGGCACACCTGAGAGGGGAGAACGAGCAAAACTGGCTAAGATGCTTCCTCCTTCAGACTACACAGGGGATGCAAAGAGGAGGAGAGCTCTTAGGGTAGGTCTATGCTGCAGTCCAAGATGATTGCAGCTTGGGGAGACATACCTGTAATAGCACAGCTAAAAAAGTGGAGTAGATATGGTGGCATGTGGGCTAGCAATGTGAGTGCGTATCCAGATTCCCGGCGCACTTATTCCACTCAGGCTGGAGCTACTGCATCTATACTGCTATTTTAGCAGTGCTAGTGTGGCTAAAGCTAGTGTGGGTATGTCCACCTGAGCTGCAATCACACTTTAGATTGCAGTGCAGACATACCCTAAGAGGCAGACGAGAGAGAGTACCTGAGGGGGCAGGGTTGTGGAAGACAAAGCACTGAGAAGGGTTGGGGAGAGAGAGACAATGAGTTTGAGAATAGGACTGCAGGCGGAGCTTAAGGGCAACGTGTATGGGGGGGAACAAAGCGATGCAGCCTAAGGAGGGCTGTGGGGGAGAGAGAGAGACGGAGTGAGCCTGTGGGGACTGGATGGAGAGGGGGAAACCAGGACCGGGGCCATACCTTTCAGCCTGCCAGGCCCCAATGTGGAACACAGTATGTGACAGGTTTCAGAGTAACAGCCGTGTTAGTCTGTATTCGCAAAAAGAAAAGGAGTACTTGTGGCACCTTAGAGACTAACCAATTTATTTGAGCATATTTGAGTATGTGACAAAGACTCAATATGAGGAACACCAATTATTCATGCAGGAGACTTTAAATGCCATGAGATCTTTCCCATAGGGTAAATGACTCAATAACTTCAGGTTCATGATTATTTCAGATATAAATAGTTTCCAATAATAAAAGTGAGGGGACACCAAATATATGGAATTGGGAGTAAAATGAATGATCACTCAAAATAAGGGGCATTTGGTATGTTGTGGAGGAGGGGGGATGAAGAGCGAGAAGACCTCAAAGTGGAGTTGGGAAGTGGGGAGAGAGCTTACGAGTGGAGTTTGGGGTAGCCTCTGTACGTGATGATTCTTTCCAGAAGAGACAGCAGAGCATGTGAGTGGGAAGCCAGAAAGAGTGTATGTGTGTGATTTTGGAAGGGAAGGCAAAGAGGAGACAAAGGTGTGGAGAATACAGAGAGTTTGAGAATAAGGAAAAATGGAACGGCAGAAGAGGAGTGCAAAGTACAGAGGAAAGAAGGAGTAAACACAACATAGGAAAGAAAGAGGCAGACAGAGAAGAAAAGAAAGTAAACAGCTTCCACACAATATAGAAAACAATACTGAGGAAAAGAAAAAAAAATACACATTAGAAGAAAGAGGATTGGTTTGTCATCACAAAGGAAGTCTGTTGCAGAGACAGGATAGAGACCAATTCTCCTAGGTTGCAGGACCATTCTTTCTCTTTTGACAGCCCCCTGCCTCATTCACTACACAAATTCATTACACAGAAATTCCATCATGTATCTGTGTGTCTTACAGTATTTTGCAGAGATGGGTATGCAAAAGGAGCCCTGTTATACAAACAACATAGTCAAATACATAGATTTGGCCGAACCCGGGATAATCCATTATTTTTTGGTCAAGGACCAAATTTCTTGGTCAAGGTATAGTCAAGGTCCAGACTCCAGAGAAAATAACAATGATAATAACTAAATAAAAAGATTTCACCGTCTGTTCAAAAGTGTTTGGCAGTCCGGATTTGGCCCACCGTCCGCCTACTGACTAACCCTGGTGTAGCCTTTTTGAAAGGCAGTGTGACTAAGTAGCTGTCATGGAGTCACAGGGTCTGGTCTATGTCCCAGACTGTAATCAATTTCTTCTGTGCTGGGCCCCAAAGACCCACAGTTTCACACCTGTGCAGGGTACAGGAACAATTTTTATAGTGGAGATGCTGAAAGCGGAAACCATTTATTTGGTTGTTATTACTACTTCAAGCCAGGGGGTGCTGCTGCACCTCCAGCACCCCTGCGCCCATGGCCTCCAAAGACTGGGCCTTCAGCACCACTTCCCATCTTTCTCTGTGGCTTCCTGCAGTATATATACCCAAGCCAGACTTCTGCGGGAGGCTTGTGCTATAGCCCTTAAGGTTGCAATGCTCTCAGTGAGTATTTACACCAATATTTTTTTAAAACAAAGTAACCATTTATTAGTCACCTGGCACACAGCATCTGAAAGTCCTTAAGTTAGAACAGAGAAATGAAGGCTAAAGTATAATCTATTCTGGTTAGCCTAGAGCACCAGCATAGCTACAGTGACCCCCATGTTCAGACTCTGTGAGCCCCTCAGTCTGACCTCCTTGGTCAGTTTACAGGTGAGAGGCCCAACTCCTTCCAGAAACCAATCCTTTATACCCCCACCTTACACCTCCCAGTCCCCTCTAACCTCCCTTTTTTGTCCTGTGACTACAGAGGTGCTAACTGGTCACTTCACCTTGAATCATCTCTTACAATATGTGTTAACTACTTATGCTAAACAATCTGTTCCCCTTTTATTTAGCTGTGACCTCTTGAGTACCTTTCACAGACCTGAAGAACAGCTCTGTGTAAATCTGAAACCTTGTCTCTTTCACCAACAGAAGCTCGTCCAAGAAAAGATACTACCTTTGTCTCGCTAATAAGTAGTAAGAGCTTACCTCGGCTACCAAATTAGGCTATGTCTACACTACAAGTCATGTCAGCATAATTTATGTCAATTCACCCCACCCCCAGCGACATAAATTCCTGTACAGATACTGTTATGTCAGCCTGCCAACAAAGCTTCTGCTGTGCACAGGGGCTGGAGTAGTTAAGTGGTGGGGAGAACTCTCTCTTAACCCTAACCCTAGATGTAAATAAATGCCATTTTGCCTGTCTGCTCCGTATGAGTTTTGGAGAGGAGCTAGCGCTGAAGTTCAAGATTGCAGCTGAGGAGACTGCACCAGGACCATGCTGGGCTTGAGATCTATAAGTGGGTTACCAGCATTATTTGACTCTTTAGTTCCAAAATGAATAATATTTCATATTTTGATATTGTCTGGGGCCTTTTTGTGTAGAGTGTGAGAAAATGCAAAATGTGGCTTTAAACAGAAATGCAGCTGCAACTTTTACTTTAAATCTTTCCATAATTTATACTGATTAAGCTCATGGAGGGGGAGGGGCAGCTGTATTATTCACTGGTCACCTCAGGTGTGCCACTCTTCAAAGGAAAAAGAAAAGGAGTACTTGTGGCACCTTAGAGACAAACAAATTTATTTGAGCATAATGCATCCGATGAAGTGAGCTGTAGCTCACGAAAGCTTATGCTCAAATAAATTTGTTAGTCTCTAAGGTGCCACAAGTACTCCTTTTCTTTTTGCAAATACAGACTAACACGGCTGCTACTCTGAAACCTGTCTTCAAGGGAAGTTATGTACTACTTATATTCTTCCCCAAGAGCTCTCACTTGAGAAGTCCCACAAGACAGAAGGGAATGGCAAAGGGCCTGCAGACACCACCCAGAAGCTTCTTGGGGGTGGTAAACTCTGCTTCATGAAGACATTATAAAAAGTTGTTCAAACTTACTTTTAAAATGCCCTGCCCCTCAGACTTCTCACACAACAGGTAGTTTTAAAGTTGCTTTTCGAATTCCATCATTAGAATCTGGATTTGGGGATGATTATGAAATGAGATAATAAATTATTTCCATAAATATTCAGGTAGAACTCCCAAGTTCTGCAAATTGAGGCCCCTGATAATCAGACCTGAACAGAGTTACATTCCAAATTGAGCAGGGGAGAGAACAACAGGCTTCCCCTGGAGCTGCCGTCCATGAACCCTGGAAATGAATGTGACAGAGGGCTGTGGCTCCCAGGGAAGAGCAGAGCCCAAAGATGACACTTTTTCAGAGGCACACCCACATTTCTGGCCTTAAGGTTGGGAGCCCACATATGATTAGCTGCCAGTCCTGCACTGTCCCACGTTTCTTTTGGCTCATGCCAATTTCAGGTCCTCTCTCCATCCTGTTTGGAGGAGGTTGGCAAAGGGCACCAAATCCCTACCAACAACAGTGCTGGGAGGCTCCTGGGGAAATTGCTGCTTTCTGTGGTTTTCAAAAAAGTAGTCCCTGATTTTTATTTATTTATTTGTTTCTCGGAGCTCAGATTAACCCACCGCTGCCTTCCTCCCACCGAAAAATAATCCTCCGAATTTCGGAAAGTGCCAGTACTGAGAGCCTGCTGCTGCGTGGGGACCCCCTGCCGCTGGGCCCTGAGGCTGGGCTCAGAGTCAAGCACCTTGCGAAGTTGGAGCTGATCTTCCCGGACGTGGCATGGGCAGCAGCGAGCTGCCCCGCGGCTGATGGTGCCAAGCCCGGGGCAGCGCCAGGGGCCCTAGCGCGGCAGGCTGCGGCGGCGTCCTGGGCTGGGCATGGAGGGGCGGAGAGGGCAGAGCCCCGGGTCCTGCAGCGCTCAGCTCGGTCAGACTCAGCCCCCTGCTCCTGCTGCTGCTTGATCTGAATGTGCTGAGGCTGGAGCTGCCCCCAGAGCTGCTGTGATGGCGGCCGCGCGGGCTCCGCACCGGGACTCGCCCTGCCCGCAGCAGCGCCCTTGCTGAAGGCGGCGGCGGCGGCCGGCGCCCCGGGGGAAGGGGGGCTGCAGCAGCCCGGCGAGCCGCCCACCCGCGCCGCGGGCATCGCCCCCACTCGCGTCCCTCCAGTCCCCGCAGGGCGGAAAGGCGGCGGCGGCGGCGGCTGCATTGTGAAGCGCGCCGCGGATCGCAGGCCCGGGAGCAGCGGGGCTCGCTCCCTCCCGCCCGAGCCCGATGAGCCAGCCGGACAGCAGCGCCCCGGAGCCGGCGGCGGCGCCGCCGGGAGAGCAGGTAAGGGCGGCCGGCGCGGGGAGCCTCGGGGGACGCCCGCTCGGCGCGGGCGGCCGCGGGGCTCGGCGCGGGGCGCCCGGCTCTGCCCGCCGCCCGGCCCTGGCCGGCGCCGGGAACAAAGCGGCGCCGAGCAGCCATGTCAGCTCGGACCGCCGGCGCAGCCGCCCGCGAAGCGCCCGGAGCGGGGCCGCCGCGCCCCGCCGCCCCCGCCCCGCTCGGCCCCCCGGCTCCCCGCTTTTAGGCCCTTTCTCTTTCTCAGTTTTTTTTTTTTCTAATTTTTCCTCCAAACGGTAGTTTTTTTCCATTAAAACGGCGCCACCTAGGGGAGACTATTTCGTAAATAAAAAGAAATTAAAATTGAAAAAAGAGGAAATATTTGCTATTTCTTATTTTTAAAAAGTTTGAATTGCAAGAATTTGCTGGGGATTTGAGGGCAGAATGTTTTGCATATTCACAGACCAGCTAGTTGGGTGGGCTAGGCTCGTAGGAACAAATTTTGTGTTTTTGAAGCAAAGCCCTGTTAATATGTAAATGAAAATTAAGCTGGAATTTGGACGAATTCAGGTTTTTTCCTGTTTTGGAAGAAAATATTATTGTAAAACAGCGACTGCTTGAGAATGAATCTAATTTAAGTTTTAGACAAGCATATATCAATCAACTGCAATAAAATATTACTTTGGGGAAAGTAAGAGAATTGCTGTTATGAAGCAATTATGAATTGTGCTTCATTGTAATTTTGAACTTGCTCTCATAGTGTGGCACGGTTGATTTTGGTGTTTTGTAATATTTAAAGTTAGTTGTCTTAAATAAGGAAGAAATAAAGAAAAAATATAGAAATTTTTCTGTGGACACACCCAAATTTTTTTTTTTTTTGGTGATTTTGGATTTCATGCAAAAATGCTTTTAAACAATAAGGTTCTACACACAGATCAGAAAAACACGAGGGAAAGCAAAATTAAGAGTAGAATATCAGTTTTGGTTTTGAATTTCTTGGTTTTTCTGATGGTTTGTCCTGGTATAATTAAAACATAGTTTCCAGTCATTTAATTTCCTACTTCTTCTTTTGTAAAGATAAAAAATTTCCATAGTAGGTTTTTTACACATATACTGAAACTATTTCAGATACTGTGGATCATATAAATGTAGTATTACATAGATTTATTGTAAAATCTGCTTTGATAATAGAAATTTGCATAATTAACATTATTATGAACAAAATTAACTGTAGATTTGAATATTGTAATTTTTAATAAAACTAAAGTAGCTAAAAAGGGCGCTGCCATGATATTTTCCATAATTTTAAAAATCCTTTTCACTTCTCTGTTTATAATCCTTCTGGAGTTTGAGATTGAAACCTTTCCATAATTAATGTTTTCATAGTGTTGTGCGCGCATTTTGTTATTATAAGGTTGCCTGCAAGTAGTGGACTACACACACTGGTTTGTTATTGTAGGGTTGCCCTTGAATACTGGGTTGTTGGTATTGATCTTTTAAAAATAAACAACAAAAGAGCACTGAAGCTTTCATTGTTTCAATAAAAGCACATATAAATGATATACATGGCTTTGCATACAAAAGAGAGTGTGGAAGATTAGGTCAACATTTGAGTCTTACCAACCTTGACACAGCCTCCTCTCTAAAATGGGGACAAAATAGCAAGATGGCTGGCTCCACAGCTGCAGCATTTAATTTGAAAAGAACATTTTTGAATTTTGAACACAAGTTTCTGCAACTTGTGCTTCCACACTCCAATAACTTAAATTTAGCCCCCCCCCTTTAAATTAAATTTCAATCTGGAATGAATTTTTCTGAAATGAATTTTCAAATTTGAATTTAACCCCCTAAAATGTGTTTGGTGCTCTGATTGTTTCACTGTTACTTGATATTCACTTGAAATTAAAGTCTGGACTTCCTGATAAATGCAGGGAGAAGGATCTATTTTTCACCCTGTTCTCATTTATTGGGTTGATGGAAAGACTTGTAAAGCAGGAAAAGTGTTGGGTGGAGGAGAAAATATTCAGAAATACAACTTTATATTTTTACTTTTGCATTTATCTCCAGAAAAAAGACACACCCTCTTCCTGAATTTTTTTCAGCAAGTATAGAATAAAGTACCATAGTCATTAACAAATAGTGGCACAAACACACTGGAGTGTCACGTTGTAGAAATTATACACAGTGCATTAAATTGGATTAAACAATCCTTGTCAATATTTTGTTCATGGTTTCATTCAAAAGCCTTAAAGGTGGTGGCTTTTCCAAACTCATATCCTGCAAGAATTTTTTTAATTGAACTGCACACTATAACTTCAGCTTAGTCTAAGAGTATTCCAAAATATTTTTGAAGATTCATGAATTTAATTCTTTTTTCCAAGAGGAGATTTTTTGACGCTTCTCTTTTTTTCCCTCTGCTCTGCCGAGCCCCACATCCTCACCCTAAAATCTTGGGAGAAGCCCTGATGATTGGTGTATTTTAGGCCGGGGATGTAATAAATTGGTCGCTACATTATTTTGATTATGAATAGTGGCATATATTCAGTTACAGTACATAAGAGGTTCTGTTGCCTTGTATTTTACATTAATGTCTTAGAAGTTTATAATCAAAAATATAGGACTTGAAGTTTCAAGTCCTATATTTTTGATCTCTACATGTACTAAACTGCTAATGCATATAGATATTTAAAATATGTGTAACCCATTTCCTCTGCAGAGATTGAAAATGCAATAGCACTAGATTGCAAGTTGCGGGGATGCCGTTGTACTGTAGGTGTGTGTACTGTAACCTTTACAACCTTTAACTGTGTGCGTATCGGTTTCCTTTAAACAATGGCTTCCATTGTATCTTTTGCTGGTGGTGAAAGCTATAGTTTAGGTTATACTAGAATTCTCAACCTTAACCTATTTTTCATATGCTCTTACATTCTGGAGAAAATCTTCTCGGCTGAAATTTCAAAGGGAACTTTTTTTTCTGGAAAGTTGAGCAAAATTTGTTTGCCTATTTTTGAGTTGTGTGACAGTGGAAAAGAAAAGAAACTGCTGTAAATAGATTTCAAAACCTAATTTTTGTAGCATAAATTACAGAAAGACTGTACTTTGGAAGTGGAAATTTTCCAGGAACCTAGTCCTCAGTCGGGGGACAAACATAAAATAATGGCATGTTAAATGATAAATAATTTTTGCATAAGCACAGTATGAAATTTAATTATTACATTATTTCCAGTATTATAGAATAATTTAAATACATAATATTTTTCTAATATATTTGGTTATGTAGGTGTAGTTTCACTGCTGTGGTGACGTGTAATTAAATTTTTGATTATGCAAGTGTGTCAGAGAAATCAATAGAAACCAGTGTTCTAAAAAGATTTTCCTTTTTTTTTAACTTAATGTAAGTATTTGTATTATTTAGGGTACAGTCTTTGGACTCAATTCTAGAAGTCCTCAGCATGTAGAATGCTCACTGAAGCTGTGCACATAGAGGGGTTTGCAGGATTGGGCCTTTCAATCCTCAAATGTCAATAAATTCCAAAGTAAGGGTTCTCGCAGTAACCATACTTCCCTCATATGGTGTACATAGAACTCAATACTGCCATTATATTAATACATATAGATCCTCTTGGATTCAACTGGAATAGTGTGTGCATATTTTTAAGATAGGGTGATTGCATAGGCCCCAATCCTGCAGATATTTATGCATGTGTTTAACTTTATGTATGCAAATATTCCTGTTGGCTTCAGTGAGACTACTCAGATTCATAGATTCTGTGGCCAGAAAGGACCATTGTGATCATCTGATTTGGCCTCCTGTATATTACAGACCACAGAACTTCCTCAAAAATAATTCCTAGAACAGATCTTTAGAAGAACACCCAATCTCTTGATTTAAATATTGTCAGTGATGGAGAATCCACCACTACCCATGGTAGATTGTTCCATGATTAATTACTATCACTGTTACAAATTTATGCCTTTTTTTCAAGTCTGAATTTGTGTAGCTTCAACATCCAGAATTGTGTTAAACCTTTCTCTGCCAGAGTGAAGAGCCCATTATTAAATATTTGTTTCCCATGTAGGTACTTATAGACTGTAATCAAGTCACCGTGTATCCTGCTTGTTGTTAAACTAACTAGACTGAGCTCTTTGAGTCTATTAATATGAGGCATGTTTTCTAATCCTTTAATCATTCTTGCTGATCTTCTCTGAATCCTCTACAATTTATCAATATCCTTTTTGAATTGTGAGCAGTAGAACTGGATGCAGTATACCAGCAGTGGTCGCACCAGTGCCAAATACAGGGTAAAATAACATCTCTACTCCTGCCTGAGATTCCCCTGTTGATGCATCCAAGGATTGCATTAGCCCTTTTGGCCACAATGTTGCACTGGGAGCTCAGGTTCAGCAGATTATCCACCCCCAGACCCTCCCTCTCCTCCCCCCCTCCCTGAAAAAAACCCCCAAAACCAAAACAACCCACCCCCAATCATCTTTTATAGAGTCACTGCTTCCCAGGATAGAGTTCCCTATCCTGCCAGTATGGCCTACATTCTTTGTTCCTAGATGTACATATTTACATTTACCTGTATTAGAACACACATTGTTTGCTTGTGCCCAGTTTATCAAGCAATCCAGATCTTTCTGGCTCAGTGATCTGTCCTCATTGTTATTTACCACTCGCTCAAATTTTGTGTCATTTGAGAACTTTATCAGTGTTGGGTTTGTTTACTTCGAGGTCATTGATAAAAATGCAAAATAGCGTAGGGTCAAGAACCAATCCCTGCGGCAATCATCTGGAAACACATCCTTTTGATTATGGTTACCCGTTTATAATTCTATTTTGAGACTATCAGCTAGCCTGATTTTAATCCATTTAATGTGTGCCATGTTAATTTTATATCTTTCTAGTTTTTTAATCAAACTGTCATGTGGTACCAATTCAAATGCCTTATAAAAGCCTAAGAGTATTACATCAACACTATTATCTTTATCAACCAAACTTGTAAGACTCATAAAAAATATCAAGTTAGATTGACAGGATCTATTTTCCATAAACCTATGTTGATTGTTATTAAGTATATTACCCTCCTTTAATTCTTTATTAATCAAGTCCCATATCAGCCACTCCATTATCTTGCCTGGGATCAATGTCAGACTGGCAGGCCTATAATTACCCGGGTCATACTGCTTACCCTTTTTAAATATTGGCACCACATTAATTTTCTTCCAGTCTTTTGGAACTTCCCCCGAGTGCCAAGAGTTATTGAAAATAAAATCCAGTTCTTTTAAAACTCTTGGATGCAAATTATCCAGACCTGCTGATTTAAAAATGTCAGACTTTAATAGGGTTAGAATTCAAAATGACCTTGACAAATTGGAGAATTGGTCTGAAATCAACAAGATGAAATTCAATAAATACAAATGCAAAATAGTGCACTTAGGAAGGAAAAATTAAATGTACAAATACAAAATGGGGAATAAGTGGCTAGGCAGTAATACTGTTGAAAAGGATCTGGGGATTATAGTGGATCAGAAATTGAATATGTGCCAGTGCTGATCAGGCCTCAGCTGGAGTACTGTGTCCAGTTCTGGGTATCATACTTTAGGAAAGATGTGGATTAACTGGAGAGAGTCCAGAGGAGAGCAAGAAAATTATAAAAGGTTTAGAAAACCTGACTCATGAGGAGAGGTTAAAAAAACTTGGCATGTTTAGCCTTGAGAAAAGATGAGTGATGGGGTAATTGATAAATCTTCAAATATGTTAAGGGCTGTTATAAAGAAGACAGTGATCAGTTGTTCTCGATGTCCACTGAAGGTAGGACAAGAAGTAATGGGCTTAATCTGTGGCAAAGGAGATTTAGGTTAGATATTAGGAAAAAGTTTCTAATGATAAGGATAGTTAAGCATTGGAATAGGTTTCCAAGGGAGGCATGGAATCCCTATCACTGGAGGTTTTTAGAAACAGAATAGACAAACACCTGCTGGGTGGTCTCGGTTTACTTGGTGCTGCCTTAGTACAGGGGCTGGATTAGATGACCTCTTGAGGTCCATTCCAGCTCTACATTTCTATGAATCTGTGATTCTATAATGCAAAGTGTGCTGGGACCTGAAAAGAACAAAACATGATACCTGCACCAAAGATCTTGAAAGCTAAAGGTCTGGTCCTGTAATTAGTAACTTACGGATGTGTAGTTATTTACACATAAAGTCATATTTAATTTAATGAGCCTCTGTGAGAGTGACTGTTTGTAGGTCAGGCCTTTAGTAAAGACATAAAAATTATCATAAAAAGATGGAAATTTGGGCGATGGAGGAGGATGAGAGAATGAATAATATTTGTTATGAATGTCATCTGATGGGCTTGGGGTGGTTTTTTAATCATGTGAAGAAGTTCTGGCTAGTATGAGGTATTATCTTTTACGTTTCTTAAAATTCTGAGTAATTGAAACTAATCTGAATGTTACAATAATTTAAAAATATTGTACTACTGAATATGTCCATAGTGAACTGGTTCAATCATACTGCATTTTTGGGAAGAAGTTTCTGATTTTTAATATTTTATGGATTAACTGCTAATCATCTGCCTCCTTTTTGTTTTAGATTTGTTTCTTGAGTGTCTCTTGATTATTTTGTACTATGTGAATCCAATTTAGTGGTTAACTAGTATGGAAAGTACATCTGGATGTGTTGACTTTGTACTAACAAACATTGATTTGTTGGGGTAAGGGAATAGAAATGAATGAGGCTGTTTATCATGTACAGTATGTGAGTGATAACCCTTTTGGAATAAGCTATCCTTGTTCCTTCCATTGATGGAGAAACTGATTCCCTGCCCCTTTAGCCAATCAGATGGGCGTTGGATTTTTCAGCCATAACACAAGTAGAGGGGAGACAAAGACAACAGAAGCAGCCAGTTTGCATGAGTTGCATGGTAAAGGTTTTGATTGTGCCTTTTCTAAGCAGGGTACAGATGACTTACATCTACCTAGTCGAGGCATTGATAAGAACATGAGTGGAATAAAGTTACAGTAGGAAGTAAGGGAGTCAAAAAGGATTTAAGATTTTATGTTCAGATAATGGAGTTGTTCAGCACTGGGAAATAATTGAGAAACTGTGGGATAAAATAAGACCAATGTAAGTAATGGGGTTATATGACTTGGTGGGGAACTTCTGTGGGCTGCTCATTTTGTTCCAGGACTGAGCAATCCAGGACAACAGCTGTTTTTCTATGGGGGGAAAAGGAAGGAGACCATCCCTCTCCCAGTCTGTTATCTAAGGAAGCCTGGAGTGAGCCTGTAATACTGTATTTCTGTATTTAGGTGAGTCAGATGAGATACCACCTTCCCTGGACACGTGCACGATGTGTAATGGCTTTCTGGCATCTTTGACTGGCAAGTTCATAAAGGAGCTCTTGAGGAAAGATTAAAGGAGGACACCCAGTCAGTGCCTTTTACAAGGGTTGGAGTGTGGGGGAAAAGGGACTATTTCTGAAGTGGGGTGGGTAGTGATAGCACTGGGCACGTGCTGCAGACCTGTGAAATACAATCATAAGGGATGGAGCAAAGAATGAGATCCTTCCAGATGGTCTTGTTTAATTATTGTATATGATGCTAGTCGGTGCACTGTAATTATGTATGTAGCTAATTAGGTATACAATCATTTCTCATCTTTTAGCGTTAGCATGAGACTCACCTATTTGACCAGGTTTTTCATAAGTGTTAGATCACTTTCCCCTATCATTGTCAGTACAGGGGTATTGGAACAATTTATATGTATACTGGAATGCGTTACCTAGGGAGGTGGTGGAATCTCCTTCCTTTGAGGTTTTTAAGGTCAGGCTTGGCAAAGCCCTGGCTGGGATGATTTAGTTGGGGATTGGTAGACAAGCCCTAAGATTGGGGGGTGTAGACAAGCCCTAAGTTAGAACCTTTGTTAGAACTGGGGTATGTCTTCACTGCAAAAAGAAAAAGGTGTGTTCCTAATTCAGGTCAAAACATAAATAGCAGCGAAGACGTGGCAACTCAGGTTTGGGTTCCTAGCTCAAGTTCAACTTGCTTTGTCCCCTCTCCTAATTTTTTATCCAAGTCAGATAATGTGGGTTAGCTCACCCAAGTTGAGATCATGCTTTTTTTTTTTTTTTTTTTTTTGTTAGCAGTTAAGATGTCCCATATGTTGGTCTAACTCACCCTCTGAAGATCCTTCAGCTTCTGTCTCCTCTGGGTGTAAGGGCTTGTCTAGAAAAATAGCATACAGCAAGCTGAGGTATGACTCTTCAGTGCCGTGGCGTGCTGTGCTAGCTGTCTGCATGGACCCTGCTCTCAAGCACAAAGCACCAAGTTCCTGGGTGTGCATTAACCTGCATTTTGTGAAAACACACTGGGGTACTTCTAGTGCGCAATAGGAAGGTTCACACTATCAGTTGCTGTGTGGCAAGCTAGGGTGCTGTAGATTTACATCTCAGCTTGCTACACACTCACTGTTCATCTAGAAAATCCTTATATTATGCTGATTTAGACTTTCTTTTTCAATGTCTGATTGCCAGAAGCTGGGAGTGGACGACAGGATAGGTCACTCAGTGATTGCCTGTTCTTTTCATTTCCTCTGAATGATCTGGCATTGGCCACTGTCAGAAGACAGGATACTGGGCTTTAGATGGACCATTGGTCTGACCCAGTATGGCTGTTCTTATGTTCTTATCATGGAATAAAAGTTTGGGGAGAATGCAGCCTAACCTTTGCAAACTTGTTAATGATCTTGAGTTAATTGGCAATCAGTTAATGAGGTAAAAACTGTAGTGTAGAAAAACCATTACACATTGGTGAAGTGGATGTAAGTAGGTCAAAGGAGTCTCAGGCCAGGTCTAGACTAGAAACTTTTGCTGGTATAGCAATGTCTATAGGATTTTGGTTTTTTTCCTCCCAAAATTTCTGTATCAGCAAAAGCCCTTTTGGTTATTAGAAGTGTTGTAATTTACCCCACTGCAAATTGTTGTATCACATCAGAATTTGGCCCAGTATAATGTGAAATTAAAATCTATATCTGAGCCTGAAAAATGACTGGATATTTTAAATATCCTTATACTGGGTTTACAAGGGATAGAGGAAAATAAAGCAGTGCGAATAGGCGATGGAAGCTATTAGTTCTGCAGAGAAATGTTATAAATATTTGGGATGGCATAGCAGAGAGTCTGGATGTATAAATGAAGAATAATAATAAAGGTAGCCAGGGGAAGGTTCACACCAGGGGATTCTGGGATCTTGCTGTAGGCCTTCAGGGCAGTTAGAGAAAGTAGATCTGGAAGTCTCAAGCAGATCCGGAAGTCTCTTTTCAGACAAACAAGGGTGTGTGCGTGTGTGTGTGTGTGCGTGTGTGCATGTGCGCGCGCAGATAGATGGCTAAAAGCTACAGCTTTTATCATGGGAGATTTTAGTATCTCTGCTATTGACTGAGAACTGTTCAAAGACTAAGAGGGAAGAAGGCTCTTTGAGGTAGAGCAGGTTTTTCCTTAAACAGTTTGCTGAGCACCTTTTATAATCAAAAGCTGTTCTTGATAAAAACAGATTTAAAAATTTTATTAAAGTTAATGTTTAAAATCAAATTTACACAAGTTAAGAGGCAAGGTACTGTACATCTGGGGTTTGGCTTGGGTTATGGGGGATTGCAAGTATCGGTTACAAGGTTCACAAGGTACATACATATCACATAACCAGCATATATCCAGATTGGGGTGTGGGAGTTTTTAAAGCGCCAGTGGATAAATGGGCTCGGGTAGGCACCCATGCAGTGTATTAAGAGTCCAAATCAGTATTGGTGTAGAGAATAAGTACATGGGTGGGGTGCATCCCTCGGATTGTCAGGGAAGGAAGTGGGTTATTTCCCTGATCGGTGTTCTCGGTTACTCAACCTGGTACTACAATATGAGATTGTCCTGGTAGCGGGGGTCATAAAACCATATTTTCAGGTCTGGTTTGTAAAGTTTGCTCTAAAAAAATATTGTTGGCTCAAATTTAGATTCAGCCTGGGAGGAAATTAAAAAAAAAAAATCCATATTGGCGTATTTTTTACTTAGTGGTTATGTGTACGCACACTCCAGTATCTTAAAAAAATGAATTTTGTTTTAAAAATAAATGTTTTAAAGTTCCTTCAAATAGGCATTTTAAAATTATTTAGGTCTAATATGTTAAGTTCTGTTTATTAAAAAAATCGTTATTAATGGAAGTACTTTATTAATTTTTTAAATCACAAGTTTATTAAACCTCTTTCATAGCTTTGAAACCAAAATCAACAGCATTCTATTAGTGCATGAGAGGTAGTAAGGGAAACTGAGGTAAAAACAGAAATGAAATTAATAGATTCATAGATATTATTAAGGTCAGAAGGGACCATCATGAACATCTAGTCTGACCTCCTGCACAACGCAGGCCACAGAATCTCACCCACCCACTCCTGCGATAAACCTCTCACCTATGTCTGAGCTACTGAAGTCCTCGAATCATGGTTTAAAGACTTCAAGGTGCAGAGAATCCTCCAGCAAGTGACCCGTGCCCCATGCTACAGAGGAAGGCGAAAAATCTCCAGGGCCTCCTCCAATCTGCCCTGGAGGAAAATTCCGTCCCGACCCCAAATATGGCGATCAGCTGAACCCTGAGTATATAGGCAAGACTCACCAGCCAGACACCCAGGATAGAATTCTCTGTAGTAACTCAGATCCCACTCCATCTAACATCCCATCACAGGCCATTGGGCCTATTTACCATGAATATTTAAAGATCAGTTAATTGCCAAAATCATCATACCATCTCCTCCATAAACTTACCGAGTTTAATCTTGAAGCCAGATAGGTCTTTTGCCCCCACTGCTTCCCTTGGAAGGCTATTCCAGGACTTCACTCCTCTGATGGTTAGAAACCTTCCTCTAATTTCAAGTCTAAACTTCCCGATGGCCAGTGTATATCCATTTGTTCTTGCGTCCACATTGGTACTGAGCTTAAATAATTCCTCTCCCTCTCTGGTATTTATCCCTCTGATATATTTATAGAAAACAATCATATCTCCCCTCAACCTTCTTTTGGTTAGGCTAAAGAAGCCAAGCTCCTTGAGTCGCCTTTCATAAGACAAATTTTCCATTCCTCGGATCATCCTAGTAGCCCTTTTCTGTACCTGTTCCAGTTTGAATTCATCCTTCTTAAACATGGGAGACCAGAATTGCACACACTATTCCAGGTGAGGTCTCACCAGTGCCTTGTATACCGGTACTAACACCTCCTTATCTCTACTAGAAATACCTCGCCTGATGCATCCCAAGACCGCATTAGCTTTTTTCATGGCCATATCACGTTGGCGGCTCATAGCCATCCTGTGATCAACCAATACTCCAAGGTCCTTCTCCTCCTCCGTTACTTCTAATTGATCATGCTTATAACTAAAATTCTTGTTATTAAACCCTAAATGCATGACCTTACACTTCTCACTATTAAATTTCATCCTATTACTATTACTCCAGTTTACAAGGTCATCCAGATCTTCCTGTATGATATCCCTGTCCTTCTCTAAATTGGCAATACCTCCCAGCTTTGTATCATCCGTAAACTTTATTAGCACCCTCCCACTTTTTGTGCCGAGGTCAGTAATAAAAAGATTGGTCCCAAAACCGATCCCTGAGGAACTCCACTGGTAACCTCCCTCCAGCCTGACAGTTCACCTTTCAGTATGACCCGCTGTAGTCTCCAAAATAAATAAACAAAAATAAATCTGCGACTAGGGTTTTTGATTTCAAAAGGGCTCACTTTCAAAAATTAAGGAAATTAGTTAGGGAAGTGGATTGGACTGAAGAATTTATGGATCTAGAGGCAGAGGAGGCCTGGGATTATTTTAAGTCAAAGCTGCAGAAGCTATCGGAAGCCTGCATCCCAAGAAAGGGGAAAAAATTCATAGGCAGGAGTTGTAGACCAAGCTGGATGAGTAAGCATCTCAGAGAGGTGATTAAGAAAAAGCAGAAAGCATACAGGAAGTGGAAGATGGGAGGGATCAGCAAGGAAAGCTACCTTATTGAGGTCAGAACATATAGGGATAAAGTGAGACAGGCTAAAAGTCAAGTAGAGTTGGACCTTGTAAAGGGAATTAAAACCAATAGTAAAAGGTTCTATAGCCATATAAATAAGAAGAAAACAAAGAAAGAAGACATGGGACTGCTAAACACTGAGGATGGAGTGGAGGTTAAGGATAATCTAGGCTTGGCCCAATATCTAAACAAATACTTTGCCTCAGTCTTTAATAAGACTAATGAGGATCTTAGGGATAATGGTAGCATGACAAATGGGAATGAGGATATGGAGGTAGATATTACCATTTCTGAGGTGGAAGCGAAACTCAAACAGCTTAATGGGACTAAATCGGGGGGCCCAGATAATCTTCATCCAAGAATATTAAAGGAATTGGCACATGAAATTGCACGCCCATTAGCAAGAATTTTTAATGACTCTGTAAATTCAGGGGTTGTACCGTATGATTGGAGAATTGCTAACATAGTTCCAATTTTTAAGAAAGGGAAAAAAAGTGATCCGGATAACTATAGACCTGTTAGTTTGACATCTGTAGTATGCAAGGTCTTGGAAAAAATTTTGAAGGAGAAAGTAGTTAAGGACATTGAGGTCAATGGTAAATGGGACAAAATACAACATGGTTTTACAAAAGGTAGATCATGCCAAACCAACCTGATCTCCTTCTTTGAGAAGGTAACAGATTTTTTAGACAAAGGAAACACAGTGGACCTAATTTACCTAGATTTCAGTAAGGCGTTTGATACGGTGTCAAATGGGGAATTATTAGTTAAATTGGAAAAGATGGGGATCAATATGAAAACTGAAAGGCGGATTAGGAATTGGTTAAAAGGGAGACTACAACGGGTCATACTGAAAGGTGAGCTGGTAGGCTGGAGGGAGGTTACCAGTGGAGTTCCTCAGGGATCGGTTTTGGGACCAGTCTTATATTTAAATTAATTTGATTAGCTTACTTTCAGTGTCTAACAATAATAAATGGTGAAAAGTAAACTAGGGACTGAACCTACAGACATTAAACCTATGAAATCTCCTTTTGAAGTCAGAGCTTAAAGTTAAGTGCCTGCTTACAGGTTTGCAGGATTGTTTTTCTTTGAATTAGATTTAATAATCTAAAGCAGTGGTTCTCAAACTTTTTCATGGTGTCACCCCCTTTGGGTGGGGGAGGGAGTTGCAGAATGAGCCCGCCCTGCCGTGGTGGCTCTTGTTCTGCAAGGCTGGCTGGGCTCAGCTCCTCGGTCCTGGCATTGTGACATGGCCCCTGGCACACAGGGTTGTGTTGGATTGCCACTCAGGTTTGGCCTGCCCCCCGTGAATTGGGGGGAGGCTGAGCCAAATGAAGTGAGTGGCACTGTGACCCCATGCATGTGCCAGGAGCGAGGACCCAATGGCCAGAGTGGGGAGCTGAGCGCAGCCAGCCCTGCGGGACAGAAGCTGCTTCAACAGGAACATATCCTGACTTTCTTGCATTTTCTTTCTTCCCCTCCTTTTTTCAACATCTCATGATCCCCTGGGGGTTGTGACCCACAGTTTGGGAAACACTGATCTTAGGTGTGGATATAGTGAAGTCACTTTTATTGATTATCATCTTAATGCCTCTTCAGTAGGTATTAGTTATTTGGCTTTTTTGAGGGGGGAATGAAACCCTATTGCAGGAGCGGGCGAACTTTTTGGCCTGAGGGCTGCATCGAGTTTCATATATTATATGGAGGGCTGGTTAGGCGAGGCTGTGCCTCACCAAACAGCCAGGCGTGGCCCAACCCCCGCCCCCTATCCAACCCCCCCCGCTTCTCACCCCCTGATGGCCCAGCCGGGACCCCTGCCCAATGCACCCACCTGCTGTCTGTCCCCTGACCGCCCCCAGACCCCCCCCGCCCCTAACTGCCTCCTGCCATCCCATCCAACCCCCCACTCTTTCCTGACTGCCCCCCCCCAGGGACCCCTGCCCCATCCAACACCCCTGCTCCTTGACCACCCCCGGAACCTCTGCCCCGACTGCCCCCCACCACCCCATCCAACCTTTTCTCTCCTTCTTGACTGCCCCCCGCCCCGGACCCCTGCCCCATCCAACCACCCTTTCTCCCTATCCGCCCCCGGAACCCCTGCCCCTATTCAACCCCCCTGTTCCCCGCCCTCTGATTGCCCCGACCCCTATCCACACCCCTGCCCCCGACCACCACCCTGAACTCCCCTGCCCTTTATCCAACCCCCCGGCTCCCTGCCCCTAGGAGCTCGCAGCCCTGCTGCCCAGAGCATTGTGCCTGCGGCACAGTGAGCTGAGGCTGCCGGAGAGGGGGGACAGCGGGGGAGGGGCCGGGGGCTAGTCTCCCGGGCCAGGAGCTCAGGGGCTGGGCAGAATGGTCCCGCTGGCCGGATGTGGCCTGCAGGCCATGGTTTGCTCACCGCTGCCCTATAGTAACCATTCCTTTAATCCAAAAGACACATTACGGTGATTTCTCATCTAAATATATGTTGTTTAGTGCCGTGTGTGGACTACACAGCATTTTTTTTTTTTTAAAGTGTGTGAATCTGCCTTGGTAGTTTATAGCTCAGAAACGAAAAAAGTTTCTTGTATCTGGATATGAATCTGCAAGCTGAAGCCTGATGCTTTTTAGTCTATAGTTTGCAAATCATTCATTTTTTTCTGTGTTTGTGACTTTCAGTTTTGGGGGTGTTTTGGGAAGTAGGAGAGTCGTATGATGGATTTTTTTTATCTTTGCCTATAATTTTTGAAAATTTTATTGGGAGGCAATGTTGAATTTCCCTGGGCAGTGTAGGTCAGGTGGGTTGACAAGTGAGTGGTGAAAGTTTAATCTGGCAGTGGGGAACTGGCTAGATCTCAGAGTAACAGGTTGGTGCTGTTATCCTATGAGCCCACCCTGTTAGCAGGTGTCATTGATGCTGCTGAGAGATGTTAAAGTAGATTCTGCAGACTCACTTGGTTAGATAATGAGCCACCTCCCTCAGATATGAGAGGTGGTGGGAGTGGCTCTAGCATCTAGAGAATGAGTTTGAACTGAACAGTCCTGCATTAGGAATCCTAGGAGCAACCTAGAAAGCTTGGGATGAACTTTGATCTGTTGTTAATAATTTCTTTGTTAAAAAGTGTAATCATGAGGAAGGTTTGTGTTTTGACTTTTTAAGTAATGTTTGTACTGTGTTTTAGAGCCAGTTAATGTAGGCACCTGCTCCCATTTTGTGATGACAAAGCAGAACATTTTAACTTTGGTGGGTGTTTTTACATTTTTCTGATGTATGTACCATTAGTTTGCAAGATCTACTAAGTTCAGCTTTTTAATGATATTAATAATTGTAATTCTGTGCTCCTCACACTGTCATTGCAAAAATTGTGGTGTTTTTATATTTTAATAATCAGTTACAAAAGATTCATGTCCCAGTAATTATTTCAAATCACACACAATTTCTGTAGGTCGCCACATTCATAACCAAAGAAATTGTGTTCATAAGGTCAAAATATAGCCAAAGGACTTTGTTTCAGGGTTGAAATCAATTAATGGATGGTATGAATGTAAGGATACAATTTGTACTACTAAATGTGGACTTCCAGAAAGCCTGAAAGATGGTGTTACATAAGTCTCTTGGAACATATTTAGTGGAAATAAAGAATGTTGTCTTTCATAAAAGTCTGGGAAAAAATTACAAGAATAAATAAGGCCCTGATCCTGATCACTTATGCATATCCTTAAATTCTTAAAAAAATTAATTCTATTACCTTTAATTATATCCTGTTGTTAATTGATATGTCTATTTTGGGGGGAAAATAGATTTACTGAAGAGGTATATGTTGGTTATCTTAGTGACTTTTGGTTACTGATAGAGTTTTGTACATAACAGTTATATTGTGAATATTGGTTTGCATGAAGCTTGTGTTTCTCTCATTTTAGAGAAAATTCTGTGGCCTCCCCATTCCAGCATAAACACTAAAATATTTGTGATTGTATTTCATGATGTAATATTCAAATTGTATACTGTGCAATGTTCCTGACTACGGCAAGCTGACATATGTCTAAATTGAACAGATTAACCTAGTTAAATGTATATGTAGGAGCTGAAATTCATAAAGTTCTAGCATAAAAAATGTGATTACTATCCATGAAGCCAGGAAGGAATTTTCCATTTATATCTGACTTTCCCTTATAGGTATCTTTGTCTTTGATACTTTAAATCATTTGCTGTCTTCCCTGGGCATTCACTTAGGTCCCAATCCTGCAAAGATTTATGGAAGTGCTTATCTTCACACATGAGTAGCTCCATTTGAAGTCAGTGGAATTGCTCACAAGGCATACATTTAAGAATATACCTACTTCTTTGCAGGAATGGCATCTTACATGAAGACAGTATTAATTTGAGTATAATATAATTTTAGAATGGTAATGCCAGTATAAAATGTTTACTTTTTCCAAGCAAATACATAGATTCCTTTTGTATATTTCATATTTGACTGACTGTCAAGTGTTAGGCTACAGTTCTTTCCAAGACACACAATCTTTGCACTTTATAACATATTGCAAGAGGTGCATTGGTATTTTTTAAAAAAGGAAATTAGTAAACAAAAATTGTAGGTAGACTCTATTGGTAAATGCTTTCAACGTTAAGTATACTGACTGCTAGGATAATACATTTTACTTTCTGTTCTGCCAAAGTTTTCTGACCAACTCTAAAGACTGGGCAGATTATGATTGTTTCTTTATAATATGAGCAATGATTTAGTCTGCTTTGCTTGACAGAAGCTGAATCAATTTCATTTACGTAATGATAAAAGTTTACCTTTCAAGAACACCCACTAAGATACCAAAAATACTGAAAGGTGCTTGTCCTTAGCAAGACCAACAGAGCAAAACGAATATGAAGTTCCTAGAGCAAGCCATTTTAGAGAGATCATGAACAAAATTTTTTTTCAAAAAGCAAACTAACTGTAGCTAAATTTTCAGGAAACCAAAACTTTAAAATTCTTTATCTGATTTTTACTAAACTTTCCAGAATAAAGATATCGTAGAAAGAGGTGTGAAATACAAGATTTTAGGAAGACTGTTTTCTGTATTGAGAAGTTAAGAGGCTGAAAATTAGTTTTACAGTGAAAAGGTAGCTTCTACCCCCTTAACCATGGAACAACCTCTGCCACTACATAAGATTAAATGCCAGTGAAAACTCTGCATAAAGCTGGTGAAGTATTGCATCATGTAATTGTTTTCTACCTTTTAGGAATCTGCATTAATTTACCCTTCATTGACTTTCCCTGACATGCTGCATCATGTTATAATGTACTGTCTTCTGTTTCAATGTCCTGCACAAACTCTGCTCCAGGCTTTATCTCAGACTCATAGATTTTAAGACTGGAAGGGACTGTGATGATCAACTAGTCTGACCTGCACAGTGCAGGCCACAGAACCTCACCCACCCACTCCTGTAGTAGGCCCATAACTTCTCGCTGAGTTAATGAAGTCCTCAAATCTTGATTTGAAGACTTCAAGTTACAGAGAATCCACCATTTACTCTAATTCAAACCAGCAAGAGACCTGTGCCCAACGCTCCAGGGGAAGACTACCTTCCCCCACCCAGGTCTCTGCCAATCTGACCTGGGGGAAATTTCCTTCCTCATCTCAAATATGATGATCAGTTAGATCCTGAGCACATGGGCGAGATCCACCAGCCAGACACCTGGGAAAGAATTTTATCTGTAGTACCCCAGAGCCCTCCCCATGTAGTGTCCCATCTCTAGCAAATTAGATATTTGCTAATAGCCGTTGCAGTTGGGCCATATGCCATTGTGGGCAACTTCATCATACCATCGCTCCAATAAACCTATCAGGTTCAGTCTTGCAACAAGTCAGTTTTTGTGCCCTCACTGCTCCCCTTGCAACGCTATTCTAGAACTTTACTCCTCTGATGGGTAGAAACCGTCATGTAATTTCAAGCCTAAACTTATTGATGGCCAGACCTTGTCTCTTACTCTGCCCTGCCTATCCCCTTGACTCTGCCAGCTTCAGGTTCAATTTGTTTTTTTCTCTCACCTTGTCTCTGTGGTGTTTTACATACTGTCCCCATACATGGAATAACCTTCTAATATAAGTTTGCCAAGCCAACATCCCTTTTGTGATCAAATTCCTAGTAAGGACTCATTTTTTCTGAGGTCATTGAGTTATGGGTTAATTAGTAAATTAGAAGAAAAAATAGAATTTCATATTTTTTCCCTTCTCTGGGTGCCCTGTCTAATCTGGGTCTGTCTCATCTCTGTACTTGTATCCTGCACAGCCCCAAATAACAAATAATAAGGCTATGTCTACACTTGCAGAGTTTTTGCACTGCTCTGGTGATAGTGAGCCGGTGAAAGAAAAGCGCTGGTTTGTGTACTCACTCACTTCCACAGGCGTCAGAGAGTGTTTACATTTGCAGAACTTCCATCGTGGATGAGAGCAGCCCACTGAGGGCAGCTATTCCACAGTGCAGCTCTCTCCATTTTGACGATAGGTCTAGTGGGAAGGGGGCGTGTGATTGCGGGGCATCCTGGGTCCCTGCACAGCCTCCTCCCCCCAAACACTGATCAGCTCCAGTACCTCGGCATAGCTCCAAGCAAGAGATCTTTTGCTCCTTGGAGCAGCCATTGTCACCTGGCCAGATGATAAGTGAGCACTTGCGAAGACGACAGGAAGGGGAGTTTCAAAGTTCCCGGGGCTTTGAAAGGGGAGGAGTGGACGTCTGTTTACCTGGCATCAGAGCAGCGGAGCTGCTGGCCAGAGTGGTCACTGAGGCACTGTGGGATATCCTGTGGAGGCTAAAAGCTCTGTAAACAGGAAGAATGTGTCTTTACATGCACATCACTGCAAAAGCATCACTGGTAAGAGCTGTACACCTTTTTGGAGGTGGTTTTCTTTTTGCAGTGAAACTTCTGAGTTTCACCACAAAAAGTAATTGGCAAGTGTAGACGCTCCCACGGTTTTTGCACACAAAAGGGACTTTTTCCACTTTAAATGGCAAGTGTAGACATGCCCTAAGTCTGTCTTCTGATACAGCCTACAGCTGTTTGTCTCCCAGTGGGGAGATGAAGGAGCATTGCAGGGGCACTGATTCAGACAGGGCCTCCCAGCTCCATTCCAGAACGCAGTGCCCCTTGTTTGGGAAGTACCCAGACACCTCTGGACCTGTTGAGTCCTGGAAACTGTTGCTTATACCAGTGGTAGGGTTTGGTTAGCAAGCCAGGAAAATTGGAAATTCTCATTGATGAGAAGAAACATAATATAATTGGCACTACTGAAACCTGGTGGGATAATTTGTATGATCGGAATGTTAAAATCACTGGTTATAACCTGTTAGGAAGGATGGAGTGGGTACAAGGTGGGTGTTAGCATCTGGTGAGGGGGCTGGAGTTTTTCATTAAAGACGCCAGTATGTGTTATAGAGTTACTCATAACTCAGAACCACAGGATCTTGAATGTATGTGGATCAATGTGTTAACATACATGGCCTGGGCCAGGAGGGGAGGGTGTATTGGTGGGGGAGTGGTCTGTTACGACCACAGAATCAAACTAGAGAACAGGATGAGTTACTCATAAATAGGGCTGTCAAGTAATTAAAACAAATAATCGCACTGTTAAACAATAATAGAATGCCATTTATTTCAATATTTTTGGATGCTTTCTACATTTTCAAATATATTGATTACAACACAGAATACAAAGTGTACACTTGATATTTATTTTTGATTACACTATAAAAACCAAAAGAAATAGTATTTTTCAATTCCGCATTGCAAGTACTGTAGTGCAATCTCTTTATCATGAAAGTTGAATTTACAAATGTAGAATTATGTAAAAAAAACCCTGCATTCAAAAATAAAACAATATAAAACTTTAGAGCCTACAAGTCCACTCTGTCCTATTTCTTGTTCAGCCCATCGCAAAGACAAACAAAGGTGTTTACATTTGTAGGAGATAATGCTGCCGGCTTCTTGTTTGAATGGTCACGTGAAAGTGAGAACAGGCGTTCACATGGCACTGTTGCATCCGGCGTCACAAGATATTTATGTGCCACATGCCGTAACGATTAATATGTCCCTTCATGCTTCAACCACCATTCTAGAGGACAGGCGTCCATGGTGCTGACGGGTTCTACTTGAAAGCAATCCATAGCAGTGCGGACCGACACAGGTTCATTTTCATCATCTGAGTCAGATGCCACCAGCAGAAGGTAGATTTTCTTTTTTTGGTGGTTTGGGTTCTGTAGTTTCCGCATCAGAGTGTTGCTCTTTTACGACTTCCGAAAGCATGCTCCACACCTCGTCCCTCTCAGATTTTGGAAGGCATTTCAGATTCTTAAACCTTGGGTCGAGTGCTGTAGCTATCTTTAGAAATCTCACATTGGTAGCTTCTTTGCATTTTGTCAAATCTGCCATGAAAGTGTTCTTAAAACAAACAACATGTGCTGGGTCATCATCTGAGATGTCTGTAACACAAAATACATGGCAGAATGCAGGCAAAACAGAGAAGGAGACATACAATTCTCCCCTAAGGAGTTCAGTCATACATTTAATTAACACATTTTTTTAAAGAGCATCATCAGCATGGAAGCATGTCCTCTGGAATGGTAGCCGAAGCATGAAGGGGCATACGAATGTTTAGCATATCTGGCATGTAAATACCTTGCAACGCCGGCTACAAAAGTGCCATGCGAACACCTGTTCTAACTTTCAGGTGACATTGTAAATAAGAAGCGGGTCGCATTATGTCCCGTAAATGTGAACAAAGTTTTGTCTTTGCGATTGGCTGAACAAGAAGTAGGGCTGAGTGGACTTGTAGGCTCTAAAGTTTTACATTGTTTTATTTTTGAGTGCAGTTATGTAAGAAAAATCTACATTTGTAAGTTGCACTTTCACGATAAAGAGATTGCATTACAGTACTTGTATGAGGTGAACTGAAAAATACTATTTCTTTTATCATTTTTACAGTGCAAATATTTGCAATCAAAATAATATAAAGTGAGCACTGTACACTTTGTATTCTGTGTTGTAATTGAAATCAATATTGAATATGTAGAAAAACATCCAACATATTTTAAAAATTTCAGTTGGTATTCTATTGCTTAACAGTGCTATTTAAAGCTGCGATTAATGTTTTTGAGTTAATTGCGATTAATTGACAGCCCTACTCATAAAGCAACTATCTAATCTGTAAGGGGAAAAACTGTGTTGTGAGGGCTTTAATTTGGGTTACATATGCCTGGGGTCACATGCAGCCAGTAGTGAAACATCATTTGGGTTTTTAAAAATTCTAGATGATGGTTTTCTAACACAAAAGGTATTGGAGCCAACATGGCAGTAACTATATTTTGAACCTCATTATGACAGATTAATGTTAATTAATCACTGGATTGGAAGTTGGTGGTTGCTTCGGGTCCGGTGATCATGACCTGATTACATTCAATCTGGGCAAACAGAGGACAGTCCCAACCAGTAATATATATTCTTGCTGCTTCAAAAAGTCTAATTTCCCAAAGTGAGGAAAATGATGAGTGAAATTGACCGAGAGGAAAAATGTGAATACAAATTGGGAATTCCTTAAAAAGAGTTTATTAGGAGTCCAACGAGCCACAATACCACAGTAAAGAAAGAAGACAACTTTGGCTGAAAGCCTTCAGTGGCACAGTGTAGACGGCAATTGGAAATAAAAAAGCAATATATAAAACCTGGAGTGAAGGAGAGTTCTACCCCTTTACAGGACAGGCTGGAGCTTACCGCTGGGACTGCCTGGGGTGTAATCGAGGAGGTCCTGCCTGGCCCAAGGGTTGGGACGAGGAAGCTGAGCAAGAGAGAGGAGAGTAAAGCTGTGCATGCTGCTGTGGGTGGTGTTTCTTTTCTCTCAAGTTCTAGGAGACTAGCCTAACTAGAGACTTGGTTTGTGAACCTTAAGTTTGGGAGCCTAAGGTGAGGACCTGATGAACTGTGAATTGTAATTTCTCCTGTTCTGACCCTATTAAAAGGGGACATGTCAGTGTGTGTTGGCTTTTCCTTGCCCTGGGCTGTTGAAGTGACTGATTGCTGCCCCAGTTGGGTGAAAGTAAATTGGGGGCACACCCACAGAACCACACCGGGCTGCAAGAGAGTGTGCAGGGACTGCCCACACCATTACATGTGGGAAAAAGGGGACGTGGTAGCAATCAATACAAATTAGAAATGATGAAGAATAGAAAATGGGTAAAAGAAGCTAGTGACGTCAGGGAAAAATTCATGGATGGCAAGGCTAAGGACAATACAAAGGAGGTTTTTAAAGTATGTTAGGAACAAAAGAAATCCTAGCAATGGAGACCCATTATTAGATAGAGATGGGAAAATTGTTAATGATGCAGAAAAGGCAGAAGTGTTCAATACATACTTCTCTTCTGTATTTGGAAAGAAGCAGGAGGATGTATTTGTATTGCATGAGGATGAACTACTTTCTAGTCCATTAGTAATTAATGAGGATGTTAAACAGCATCTACTAGAGATAAATCTCTTTAAACCAGCATGCACAGATAAATTGCACCCAAGAGTTCTAAAAGATTTGTGTGAGGTGATCAGAGGCCCACTGATGTTAATTTTGAATATAACTTGGAATACTGGGGAAATTCCGGAAGACTGGAAGAGTGCTAATGTAAATCTAATATTCAAAAAGGGCAGGTGGAGTGACCTGGGTATCTATAGATCCATGTAGCCTGACGTCCGTCCCAGGGAAAATCATGGAAAAGCTGATACTAGATTCAGTTAATAAAGAATTAAAGAATATGATTAATGCTAGTCAACATTGTTTTCTGGAAAATGGATCTCGTCAAACAAACCTGATTTCATTCTTTGAGATTACACATTTGTTAGATAAAGGTAACTGTGGTAATATACATAGACTTTTGTAAAATGTTTGACTAAGTACCTCACAACACTGTATAAAAAATTAGAGTTATACAGTATAAATAAAGCACATGTTAAATGGATTAAGAACTTGATAACTGACAAACCTCTAAAAGTAGTTAACCATCATCGAATGGGGGATGTTTCTAGTGTAGGTTCCGGAGGGATTAACACTTCAATATTTTCATCAGTAATATAACTATAAAAGTAAATATAAAATCACAGCCAATAAAATTTGCTGATGATACAGAGATTGGTGGAATGATAAATAATGAGAACAGGGCAATCATACAGAACAATCTGCATCACTTGGTAAGCTAAGTCAATTGAAACAAGATGTGTTTTAATACAGCTAAATACAAAGTGACACATCTAGGAAGGCCATAGCTACAGCATGTGGGTTGTGTCCTGGAAAGCAGTGACTTTGGGAAGGATTGTTAGAAGTCATGGTGGACAAGTGATTCAAAATGAGTTCCCCATGCAATCTGTCAAAAAGGGCTGATGTGATCTTTGCATGTAAACTAGAGAGTAGCGAGTAGCAGTAGGGAGGTGCTTTTAACTCTGCCAATGGCTGATAGTGGAATACTGTATCCTCCTTTTAAAGGGGTGTTGAAAAATTGGAGAGGGTTCAGAAAGGAGCCATAAATGTGATACGAGGGCAGGCGAAAATGCCTTCCTATGAGAGACTTAAAGAGCCCAGTCAAAAAGAAGATTAAGAGTAGGGTTGCCAACTTTCTGATGGCACAGAATCGAACACCCCTTGCCCACCCCTTCCCTGAGGCCCTGTCCCCCGCTCGCTCCATCCCCCTTCCCTCCGTCACTCGCTCTCCCTCACTTTCACCTCACTGGGGCAGGGGGTTGGGGTGTGGGCTCTGGGGTGGGGGTGGGGATGAGGGGTTCGAGGTGCAGGAGAGGGCTGGGGCAGGGGGTTGGGGTGTGGGGGAGGGTATGGGCTCTGGGTTGGGGGTATGAGCTCCAGGTGGGGGTCAGAAATGAGGGGTTCAGGTGTGGGAGAGGGCTCCAGGATGGGGCCGAGGGGTTCAGAGTGCAGGAGGGGGTGCTCCAGTTGGGGGTGTGAGCTCTGGGGTGGGGCTGGGGATGAAGGAGGGGGCTCCGGGCTGGGGCAGGGAGTTGGGGTGTGTGTGTGTGTGGGGCTCTGGCTGGGGGCATGGCCTCTTGGGTGGGGCCGGGGATGAGGGGTTTGGGTGAAGGAAGGGGCTAAGGGTTGGGGCAGAGGTGTTGGGGGTGTGTGGGCTCCGGGAGCGAGTTTGGATGCAGGAGGGGACTCTGGGCCGGGTCAGGGGGTTGGGATGTATGTGTGGGGTGCAGGGTCCTGGTGGTGCTTACTGCAGCTCCCAGGAAGCGGCCGCCAGGTCCTTGTGGCCCCTAGGCGCATGGGCGGCCAGGGAGGCTCCGCGTGCTGCTCTTGTGCCTGCATGCGCCCCCACTGCAGCTCCCATTGGTCGCGGTTCCCGGCCAATGGGAGCTGTGGAGCCGGCACTTGGGGTGGGGGCAACGTGCAGAGCCTCCCTGGCCGCCCATGTGCCTAGGGGCTGCAAGGACCTGGTGGCTGCTTCTGGGAGCCGCGCAGAGCCAGGGCAGGCAGGGAGCCTGCCTTAGCCCCGGGGCCCTGCTGCACCACAGACTGGATTTTTAATGGTCCTACTGTGGGCGGATTTGCGGTTCCAGGATCAGACTCCTGAGTCATCTCAGGACCCATATGTAATTCGGTGGTAGAGATCATCCTCCAATTGAAGGATTGCCAATCAATCGTCAGTGGCCCACCCCTAGTACCAGCACTTGTCAGTATGCTCTCTATCTCTGTCCTGTTACAATCTTGGGCTTAACCTCATTGGATGCCTGGCAACCCTAATTCAGAGGTGACTTAATTACAGTATATCAGAATCTTCACAGGGAGTACTGGATACTAAAGGGCTCTTTAATCTAGCTGAGAAAGGCAAAACAAGAACCAGTGGCTGGACAAATTCAGATTAGAACTAAGGCACAGATGGGTTTTACACTGAGGGTGATTAACCATTGGAGCAAACTACCATCTCTTGATGTCTTCAGATCAAGACTGGATGTTTTATTGCAAGATGTTCTTTAGCTAAGCACAATTTATGCTTTAGTCAAACCTAAGTTATTTGGCTTAATACAGGAGTAACTGGTGACACTCTGTGGTGTGCGTTATACGGGAGGCCGACTAGATGATCCCGTATGGCCTCACACTCTACGAATCTATGTGATAGGTGTCCCAGAGTCCTGGAATGCACTGGAACAGCCTGGCAGTTACACAGGGTCTGTGTGTGGCTGCACCGAAATGCCTCTGACGATCCATGTTGCTGTATGAACATGTTAAACCATTGTACATGTAGCAACAGAGGCATTTCATTAAACCAGAGTCCCAGCAACCGTTTCTTCCCTCATTGTAGATGTAACTAATGAAATTCAAATTTGCCTCCTCTAACAATTAGAACAGTTGTTTAACTAGCTTTTCATTGTGGAAACCGATCATGATTAAAGTGGAAGTTAGGGAATGCATAGGACCCAGTTATTAATAACCAGCTTAGTATTCCTAATGCAACAGCGATGCTACTAAGCACTGGACGGAAGTGTGCCTAAAGCAAGATGTAAGAAAATGGACTTTCATGGAATCCCTAATACTTCGGAATAAGTTCCATTAGGATTCCTACGTGCTTGGGAGTAGTGCTGCAGAAATGTGGGAGGTATTTACAAACCATTGAAGAGATTACAGAATAAATTCCCCTGGTTAAGTCTGAAACTAGGAAAAAGGCAACAACTAAGATGAGGTGGTTAAGTGGTGATGTAAACAATATTAGAAGCAGTAAGCAGCAGGCTTTTTAAAAGTATAAACAGTCTGGTAAAGAGGAGGCTAGAAAGATCTGTTAAATAAGCAGAAGGCAGTTAAAAGGATAATCAGAGAAGCAAAAAGAAATAGGGAAGATCTAATTGCTAAGAATATTTTGACTTCAAAAGGGTACTTCAGAGCAGACCGAAAGTAGCAGAGGAAGCTTGTCCACTGGTGATGGTGATAGGAACAGGAAGCAGGAGATTTGGAAATAGTGTATTTGTTAAACAGTTATTTTGAGTCCCTAGATATAGGACTGTCAGATACCTAGAAGAGGAGTCCAGCATCCTGGTGTGGTAGGGGAGGAGTTCCTTGTTCCAGTGAGTGATATTTAAAAAATTGGACACTCAAACACACATGACAAATTTTTCAACTTTGACATGTTGGCAACTTGCCAAGAAACTTCAGGCCCAGAGCTTGTGCATAAAAAGACCAAATTGAAGCACCCTCATCTTTAATATGGAGTTGAGACTGTCGAGGCAGAGTAGTATTTCAGGATGAACTTCAAAAAGTTCATATCATACAAAAAGAAAAGGAGTACTTGTGGCACCTTAGAGACTAACAAATGTATTTGAGCATAAGCTTTCGTGAGCTACAGCTCACTTCATCGGACTACCTTCTTTCTGACCCAAGCCCCAGCACCTGTTGGATAATTTTTGGCACCATTGGACCAGCACAGATCCCTCAAGTTCTATGATAATCAGACAGTCATCTCAAAAATCCATTTCCTTTTTTGTGATGTACCATCCAGCAGGTAGAAGGCAAATGCTTCAAAATCCTCCAATTCCATGTGGATCAGATGGTGGATCTTGGGAGGGACACAAAGCAAAACACATAATGCCACAATCTAAACTCAGGGCTGGCTCACTCAGAACGATATCCGGGGTGAAGAAGTCTGCAAAACAGCTACATAATCGATCCATGTACTCTCTAGATTCTGTAGACTAGACCTAGAAGCTTTGGTCAGTGCTGCTGATCAGAAAGATTCTCCCTGCAGTAGTACCTCAGTGTATAAGCACCAAGTGTTATAAACTCATTTCTGTATGTAGTTATGGGCTATATCCACCCTCGTGTCACACTGGTGATTAAAATCCATTGTAAGAAATCTGCGGGCCTTAATACTTTGGAAAAATAAACGTTCCAGCTGGATTGTGCAACGGTAGTAGAGTCCAGGGATCCCTTTCAGTCCTCCCTGTTTTTTAATTTGATTTTGGGGATAGGATTGGCCCCTTCAATAATAAGAATTTATGCTCTAATTCAGATTAATCCAGTGTGTTTTTTCATTAGTCACGTTATCAATGTCAGCATAACATTTTACTTGGCCGTGGAAGTTGTCTCAGCTGGCAAGCTCTTTGAGGGAGTAGCATTTTCCTATTGCCAGTGACTGACCAGATGACTTCTGTCCCCAGAGCTGCACGAAGACGGAAGACCCATTTTGTTGTAATTCAGACCTTTATAGCTGAATAAAAGAATTTTTCCTAATTTCTGCTATTTGCTCCGTCCAAGTAATGAACTATATTTAAGGAAATTTAAATGGGAAGTTGAACACTGTTACAGTTAAATATGGTATGCAACAGTGCCTCTGAATTGCTGGGGTGTTGTGGTTGCACAGGTGTGTTTCACCCTGGCTAGTAGGCATAGTTTTCAGGCTATTAGATGTCAGATAAATGTTTCAAATCTTGCCTTTGGGGATGAACTTTGCCTCGTCAGGGAGATGACTGGGTCTACCATTTGTAGTTTCTGAAGAAATGCTGTAATGTTTAGAGAGGCAAACCATAGAATGTTTCAAATAATTTTCAGTGTTTTTTTTTTAAATAAGGGCTGACAAATAAATCTGTTTGAAGGATGAATCCAACTGTGCACTGGTTTTGATTTTGCACTGTACAAAAGTATACTTTTATATCTCCATTATGGCAGGGCCCATACATCTACACATCACTTTCCCCAGGATTGATTGCTTCATTCTTTGTAGGTAGGCAGTAAAGTAACAAGATTCTTACGCTGAGTAAAGGAGGGGGTTGGGTAGGAAGTTCAGAATAAAGTCTTACAGGACACAGCTTATAATAGGAAACCCAACTGGTAGATTAAATATTTGGCCTGTTAGCCTTTATTTATATTTATATATTTGTATATGATTATATATATTTTATATATAATATATGTATACACATATATTTTGGTAAGTGCATGGGGTTCTTTCAAGATATTATTTCTGAAGTAGAGTAGGGAAATGTCAGGAATATCGCTTACTTAAATTTCCAAATTGGGTTTGATAGGTTTCACATTGGAGGTTATTAGTCAGGATAGGAAGTAATGGTATTATGGGTAAAAGAGCTCCTTATATAGAGAAGGAGCTTAGGATGAGGTTTGGCAAGTGTCAACAGGTCTGCACTCAATGTTGTATTATGTGCCTACACTGTTTTACTATAAAATCATTTTTTTGCCCATTGTTTTAATTGTTTTCACCTGCATTCAGGGCTAAAGAGCGTGAGGCCAGGGCATAGTTTGGGGTTGGGCAGAGAGTGGGATGAAGTGAGTATGGGAGACACTTAGGACATATCTGGTCTTTTCTTCTTTCTCAAATTTGATTTCCTTCAGTTACGTTACTTTGCATGACAGTTTTCTTGGTCAAGGGAAATAGTAGCAAACTGTTCCAGTTCAAGAAAAAATGGTGGCAGGGAAGAAAAGGTTGAGGTTTTTCTTCCTGTTTATGTTCTTTTGCCATGTTCATCACTGTGGTATCTAAGTCCCTTTGCCCTTAGGTACTGCAAGGGGGAGTGTCTCATGAGTACCTGCTTCTGTCACTTTGCCCCATCAGTTGTCATTGGTGAGTTTGCTCCCTTGAGTTCTCATTTCTCTTGAGGACCACACTCATGAATGGCTTTGATAACTGGATTATTTGATAAATTTGTCTGGTTTCACTGTAGCTTTTCTAAGTGCCTCTGTTTTTTCCGAAGTGCTGCTTTTTAACTGTTTAAAACTCCCAGAGACAGACAAATATCCCTGTACCTCCTACAGTAAGTAACAGAAGATTGAGTATTTTCCCATCACTTTTCACCCGCCCCCCACTTTTTTTTTTAATCCATCAGTGGGAAGTGTATTACTTGCCTAAAACTTTCCTACACAAGTGCTAATAGCTGTAACAAAATAAGGAGGCACAAGGTAGCCCATTTTAGAGTTCTGTGTTTTCTTTAAAGGGACAGTACATTGAATACATTTGTGCAAATCTGAGGGCAAAGCACTGAAATACAGAGTATTAAATGGGACAATTACGCAATGCATTGACCAGCAGAAGGATTTAGAAAGTTGTGAAAAAATTCTTGAAGCCATCAGCCCAGAGGATAACTGCAGAAAACAAAGTTAGAGAACTAGAATGAATCAGCAGAGGGATGGGATCCTAATGAGAAGCAGTGATATGGTTACTGCACCAGGCTTTGGTTATGCTAGAGCTGGAATAAATACTGTGTTTCCAATCTGAACACAGTTCTAAAAAGAAAGAGAACACATGTTGTTTGAAAAAGTGCCAATAGCAAGGTAACCATGATGATTCTCAGAATGTGTTTGTAGGGCGTACGCCTGGATTTTGTTAGCTTGTTGGGGCAGAAGAAAAGAAGACCTTGTAGTTGATACCCTAGAATTACGGTATCTCAATATTGAGACACCCATGTTCTGTGTGACACATTAGGCCTAAATTACATGGCAGAGGCAGACTCCAGAATCACACAGGATGGCCACTCCAAACCAGCTTCCCTTGATGTGTCTACCCAGTCCAGTTAGTACAGTGCTCCTTGTGTAATATATTCTGATATCGTGGCGGGCATCTTCTTTCTCCCCATTTTTTTGGTAGTAATAACTTTATATTTGGGGGCGGAGGTGGTTTTGAATTCCTTGTCCTCTATCTCAGCAATTTTTGACTGCAGCTACCTGCTCCACTGTCCCCCACCCCAGTGTTGGTCTCCACAGCCATCAATCAAATAAGCACATAAGCTTGAGACTTTTGCAAAATGGATCAGTCAGTAAGAAATGAATCAGACATTGGTGTGAATGGGGTGGATATGGGGAAGGATTGGTTGTGAAATATGAAATGAGAAACTTTCTTTTTGCTTCTCAGCACAGATATGAAATCCAAATACATGCTTGTGTTTCGAAGGTGAATATTGCTAATTCTAGCCTCACTTTTATAAGGATTTTTGGTAAATTTTAAACTGGATCGATGGCAGAATAGTACTGAGTTTTGTTTTCTCTTGTACCTTCTATCTTCAGTTATTCCAAAGCACTTAACACAGCTGGGAGTTACTGGTATACACTAAAACACGGCAGCCATTCTGTGCTCTTCGAGAGCGTATTGCACAGCCTTTCCTATTGAGAGCAGAAATAGTGGCCAGGAAGCTGGGTTTTTCACCCAACCTCTTTTCATAGAGTGCTGTTGCTGCAGTCGAGGCTCAGACAAGGACAGGTCAGATGTGACTGGAGATGTACCTGACTGTTCCAGAGTGAAAGTGAGCTTCCTGGGAAGAAATAGCAGCGTTTGTGCAGGAGTCAGCTTTTCATTCTTATCCAATGGTCCCGCTCATTGCATTGACGCAAAAAACTAACAACAAATCCTGGGAAATACATCCGATATTTACGTCCATCATTACTATTGGTGGACGATAATTGAGAAATCAGTTTTCAAAATTAGAAGGTTAAGTTTGGGGTCTTGGCTGTGTGTGAACTCCAAGGGCTCCTTTCCCTAGTTCTACAGACTCCTGTGGAATGTACATTTGCAGTTACTCTGTGAACATAAAGCCATGTCCATGTGAGACCAGGCAGGGCTATTATCCTCGTTGGGCAGATGGGAATCTGAGGCCCAGGAGGCTAAGTGACTTGCCCAAGGTTACCCAGGGAGTCTGTTGCAGAAGAGGGAATTGAACCCAGGTCTGTCAAATCCCAGGTTAGTGCAACAACAAAGAAAAAACACTGCACCATCCTTCCTCTATATGAGAGAAACTTAGGCAGTTCTTTCAGATGGAAGAAACACTTCTATTTTTACAGTTCAAATCTCTGTGGTTGTCACTTGTGACAATACAGGTGAACCGAGGCCTGTTATGGAGCCTGAGCAATGTTTCAGTCTTGAAAACCATGCCAGTGAAATGAAAATAAGGAAGCAGCACTATGCTGTAGTGCACATTTTCCCATCTGTTACAGAACAGAGCAGCAGTCATGCTGAAGGAAGATGCTAGGATGGGTCCTATGCTGTCTGGATGGGAGAGAGATCAGGGATGACTGGGTTAAGAATCAGGGAAGGAGATGCACAGAAATAAGAGGATAATTGAGAGGAGATCTAGAGATGATAGAGAAACAGAGAAGTGAGTTGTTTGTCTTAGGACTTGTCTACACAGTTGTGAAATAAGCTAGAGTGTGAATTTAAAGCACAGTAGCTATTCCACGGCTGCTCCCCAGGTGGACACTCTGATTCTGCACTAAGTACCTTTGTGTGGGTTAGCTTAATCCACTTGTGGACTAACCTGAAGTGCACAAACGCACTTAGTGTGGAATAGGAGTGTTCACACTGGGAGCTATTCTGGGTTATTTCTGTGTGTAGACAAGCACTTAATGGGGAAAACACAGTTAGGATTTTCAGATATCAGTCCTTTCAGTGGGGCTAGTTAGTTTAATTGGCAGTCACCAGGAAATAAAACCTCATCCCTAAAATGTTCGTATCTTACCTCCCCCCAACTTAAAGACTGGAATTTTGTTTTTCTTCCCACATCAGATGACAAAAATGAAATTAAAGCCCTGTTGCAAGAGGAATGAACGAGGTGACCCCACTACATCTCTTCCAACACAAATGCTTCTGTGATCAGGTAATAGAAGCGACTTAGTGGACTGTCACCTGCAACTCCAGAGGCCTAGGTTCAGTTTCCTGCTCTGCCACAGACTTCCTGGATGTCCCTGGCAAAGTCTCTCTGTACCTCCATTCCCTATTTGTAAAGTGGATGTAATAGCACGGCCTTCTTGGTATAGTGAGGATAAATAAAGATGATCCTGAGATACTACAGTAACGGGCGCCATATAAGTACCTTACATTTGTTTTATCTATCTAGTCTGACTCACTCGCAATGTATTCATGTGAAAATTAAGCATGAGCCTGTATTTCACAGACTTATTTTGACATCTTGAGAGTTTCGTTCCTTTCCTGGAAGACTTGATAGGATATTGATGGCTTCAAAGTGAAATGCTAATCTTAAATATAAAATAAATAAATAAATAATCCTGTTTCTTAGCATTTCCAGAGATAAATGTATTTCTTTTTTTAAACAGCCCCTCTCCCTCTAGGGCCTCACTGAAGGATTGTTGGACTCTTTAAAACTAGAATAATATTGTTTTCAAAAATTCTCTAACTCCAGTGAATTTTCAGTAATTGAATGAGCTATTTGCAGCAACTCTGAGTTTGATCAACTCTGATCAAAGCAGGTACAGAGCTAACCTATGTGCAGTATCTTATGTGATCCTCTGTAGTTATGTAGGAATGCATCCGATGAAGTGAGCTGTAGCTCACGAAAGCTTATGCTCAAATAAATTTGTTAGTCTCTAAGGTGCCACAAGTACTCCTGTTCTTTTTGCGGTTACAGACTAACACGGCTGCTACTCTGAAATCTATAGTTAATGTGATGTGCATTAAATTGCAGCATACTTATGAACTATTAACAAGTTATATTTGTTAATGTTAACCTCCTGTGAACAGCTGACATGACCTCTGGAGATTCTCTTGCCATACTGTTGGCTGTGCCCCCGTGTCTCTTGGCACTGTTCAGGAGGACTGTGGCTTTGCATTGAGTGCCACGCTGATTTTTTGGACTTGACTGCTGTCATTTGAACAGGGTAAAGAAGTGGTGTCAAACTCCCGGATCCAGCCCATTGACCATTAGCATGATGTATGTTTGTGGCCCCATGGTATGTTCAGATTCCAAAAAAAGAGATTTGATTTAAAAATAAAAATCACGTTTTTAGCTCTCTTGGTTGCAAAGAATGCTTTCCAAATATGACTTGAGTTGAAACTGATGCAGTGTTGTCTCCCTGAGTCTGCAGGCAGCCTGAATGAATGACTCTAAGAGATGTGAGCTCCCCGAACTCTCATTAATCTCATTGGGGTGTTAACTCTGCAGCCTAACGATGACTCTTTAAGTGTTGGAAGTTGAATATTTCATTGCTGATGATTTGAGTGGAATTGGGACATGGAGGGGGCAATTGAGGATTGTTGCAAGAAATGAAAAGCAGAGGGAGAAACAAAGTTGGTAAAAACAGAGAAACAAAGGGCAGAAATAGTTGGGGTCCTGAAGGGAAACATGTTCTCCTACTGTTGTTGTTGGAGATGACAACAAGATGCTTGTAAAGATTGGTGGGAGTTGAATCTGGGCCTGCAGGGTTACCAGGCAACCAACATGCCCACATTGCCACCTGTCGGCAGCTGTAATCTGGCCATTCCCTACAACCCACAGTCCACAGAAGTTGATTACCACAGGAAGTTCCCCCTCGAGTGAGTTGACTGACAGTGGTTTTAGCAGTCCCTTATGGACTCCTTGACCCTATATAAGCCCATGGGGTGTTCCCGGTAGTGTCCAGAGAACAATGCTGATCCCTAGTAAAATGCCACAACCACCTTACTTCTCTGTTTCTGAACTCCTGTTACTGACCTCGGCTCTGACTTGGGTTCTGACTCCCAATCAATCCCTAGAACTCCACACGGCCCCTGATACCTGGTATTGACCTTTGGACTGATTCCTGACTTTGTCTCTAGCTCTGACCCTTGGCTTAACTCCTGACTCTGACTCCGGCCTGACTCTCAGCTTGACTCTTGACCCTGATAGTGGCTCCGACCCCGGCTTCAGTTCCTGGATTCCAAGCTCCTGCCACTGGTGCTGCCTCCCTTCACCCAGGGTCTTGACAGATGATGAACAAACAGTAACTCAGTTTCGAGCTGTTGCTATGGTACAAGGATCTTTGTGCCCCAGGACAAAGTACAGAGTCCTGGTTCCCTCTACAGAAATGGCACAAAGTAGATACTTCTTGAGCCGCTTCTATTCCCACATGCCCTGGAGATGGTGGTGAGATGATTTATATTAAATTAGCACTTAGAAGTTCCAACTGAGATCAGGGTCCGGTAGTGTTAGTCCGTGTACAAACAGCAAGTGACAATCCCTGACCCAGAGAGCTTAACATCCCATGACAAAGGATGGGAGGGGAAGGAAAGTCACAGACAGATGAAGGTCCAAGGTCACACAATGGGTCAGAGACACAGCTGTGAATAGAACCCAGGTCTTCTGATTCCTAGTCTGGTGCCTTATCCACTGGCTTACACTGTGTCTAAATCTCATATTTTATATTAGATTATTATGCAGACTTCCCATTGACATCAGTGGGAGTTCTGCTGCTAATTGCTTGATGTATGTAACAATAGGTTTAACCCAACTCACAGACAATAATTCAAAATGTAATTCAGCTCTCTCTACAGGATGACTTGACTCCCTTGGTATGAAGGTTTCTTAACTACATGTTCTGTCTTTCAGTCACTGTATATGGACTGTGTGTAGACAATCTGGAGTGTACTCCAGACTTTGCTTCTGAGTTTATATAACTATTGGCTCACATCCAGCTCTAAATATGGAGAGAAATACAGTATGTGTGTATCCCTGTAGCGTAAGGAGTTGTACACAGAACAGAGTGGTATAATATGTATCCCAGGAGGCTGGAGTATCTCAGTAGTACCATTAATAAGAGCAAAATTCAGGTGAAGTATTTTATTTTAGAATGTGCTACGTACCAATGTGTATCTGAATACACAAAAATACTCAGATCTTAACTTCATTAAATCCCCTATAATCCCTCTTCTGCAGCTCTTTACTCTCACGATACATCACACACACTTTCTGTGGAGACACAGTAGCAGTCCTGGAAAGGAGATCCAGAAAAGACTATTTGAGTTGTCCAGGCTGATCTCCGTTATCACCACAAACATTCTGTCTAACCTCTTCTAAAATTTGCAGTGATGATGTACCAAGCACCTTCCCTGCCAGTCTATTCCTTTGTCCAATATATCTCCCTCTTGAGAACGTTTTCCTAGTGACCTGCCTAAAGTTGACTCATCCAGTTTGCTTCAGCTGAGTATTATTTTTATTATTATTATTATTTTACTCTCAATCAGGTTGCATGAACATCAAAAACTGGGAAATAATTCTGAAAGAATGAGACCGAGAAATAAAAGTAACACTTCTGGGATCCTGTGTACGAGCACTTCCTGCATGCGGTGGCTTAGGTATGAGCACGTTTGTCATAAGAACGGCCATACGGAGTCAGACCAGTGGTCCATCTTGCCTAGTAGTCTGACAGTGGCCAGTGCCAAGTGCTTCAGAGGGAATGAACAGAACACAGCAATTTATCGAGTGATCCATCCTTGTCGTCCACTCCCAACTTCCGGCACTCAGAGGCTTACGGACCCCTGGAGCATGGAGTTGCATCCTTGACTATCTTGGCTAATAGCCACTGATGGACCTAATCTCCATGAATTCATATATTTTTTTTAAAACCTAATTATACTTTTGGCCTTCGCAACATCCCGTGGCAACAGTTCTACAAGGTGACTCTGTGCTGTGTGAAAAAGTACTTCCTTGTGTTTTAAACCTGCTGCCTATTAATTTCATTTGGTGACCCGTGGTTCTTGTGTTATGTGAAGGGGTAAATAACACTTCTCTATTCACTTTCTCCACACAATTCATGATTTTATAGACCTCTATCATATCCCTCTTATGGCATTTCTTGTCTAAGCTGAACAGTCTGAGTCTTTATAATCTTTCTTCCTATGGAAGCTGTTCCATACCCTAATAACTTTTGTAGCCCTTCTCTGTAGTTTATCCAATTCTATAAGAACTTTTTTGAGATGGGGCAACCAGAACTGCACGCAGTATTTCAGGTGTAGGTGTACCACAGATATATATTATGGCATTATGATATTTACTGTCTTATTATCTGTCCCTTTCCTAATGGTTCCTAAGATTCTGTTAGCTTTTTTGATTGCCACTACACTTTGAGCAGATGTTTTCAGAGAACAATGCACAATGACTCCAAGATCTTTTTCCTGAGTAGTAACAGCTAATTTAGTTTCTTACTATATGTTCCATTCTATGCATCCGATGAAGTGGGCTGTAGCCCACGAAAGCTTATACTCTAATACATTTGTTAGTCTCTAAGGTGCCACAGTACTCCTGTTCTTTTTGCGGATACAGACTAACACGGCTGCTACTCTGAAATCAGCTAATTTAGACCCCCTCATTCGGTATGTATTGTTGGGAATTTGTTTTTCAAGTACATTGCTTTGCATTTATCTACATTGAATTTCATCTGCCATTTTGTTGCCCAGTCACCCAGTTTAGTGAGTTCCCATTATAACTCTTCACACTCTGCTTTGGATTTAATTATCTTGAGTAATTGTGTATTGACTGCAAACTTTGCCACCTCACTGTTTATCCTTTTTTCCAGATCATTTATGAATATGTTGAACAGCATTGGTCCCAGTAGAGATGGTTGGGGAACCTGACTATTTACTTTTCTCCACTGTGAAAACTGACTACTATTCCTTCCTTTTGTTTCCTGTCTTTTAATCCGTTACTGATTCAGGAGAGGACCTTCTCTCTTATCCCATGACTGCCTACTTTGCTTAAGAGTCTTTGGTGAGGGACCTTGTCAAAGTCTTTCTGACAGTACACTATATCCACTGGATCCCCTTTGTCCATATGTTTGTTTACCCCCTCAAAGAATTCTGATAGATTGGTGAGGCATGATTTCCCTTTCCAAAGGTGTGTTGACTTTTCCCCAACACATCCTATTAATCTATGTGTCTGATAATTCTGTTCTTTATTATAGTTTCAGCTTATTTTCCTGGTACTGAAATTAGGCTTGCTGACCTGTAATTGCCAGGATTGCCTCTGGAGCCTTTTTTAAAATAGGTGTTACATTAGCTACATTAGCTGTCCTCCCATCATCTGGTACCGAGGCTGATTTAAGCGTTAGGTTACATACCACAGTTAGAAGTTCTGCAAGTTCACATTTGAGTTTCTTCAGAACTCTTGGGTGAATGCCATCTGCTCCTGGTGACTTAATACTGTTTAATGTATCAATTTATTCCAAAACATACTCTATTGACAGCTTAATCTGTTCCTCAGATTTGTCACCTAAAAAGAATGGCACAGGTGTGGGAATCTCCCTCAAATCCTCTGTAGTGAAGGGTGATGCAAAGAATTAATTTAGCTTCTCTTCAATGGCCACGTCTTCTTTGAGTACTCCTTTAGCAACTCAGTTGTCCAATGGCTCCACTGACTGTTTGGCAGACTTCCTGCTTCTGATGTCCTTAGAAAAAATATTTGCTGTTAGTTTTTGTGTCTTTTATTTGTTGCTCTTCAAATTCTTTTCTGGCCTGCCTAATTATACCCTTATGCGTGACTTGTCAAAGTTTATGCTCCTTTCTATTTTCCTATTTGACTTCCAGTTTTTAAAAGATCTCTTTTTACCACTAACTGCCTCCTTTATTCTGTTGCTTAGCGATGGTGGCAGTTTTTGGTCCTCTTACTGTTTTCTTTTTTTAAATTTGGGGTATACATATAGTTTGAGCCTCTATCATGGTATTTTTAAAAAGCTTCCATGCAGCTTGCAGGCATTTCACTCTTATGACTGTTCCTTCTCATTTCCATTTAACTAACATCCTCATTTTTGTATAATGCCGCTTTTTGAAGTTAAATGCACTGTAGTGGGTGAAATTTAATAACATTGTGGTCACTGTTACTGAGTGATCACCTCTTGGACCAGATCCTGTGCTCCACTTAGGGCTAAATCAAGAATTGCCTTTCCTCTTGTGGGTTCCAGGACTAGCTTCTCCAAGAAGCAGTCATTTATGATGTTTAGAAATTTTATCTCTCTATCCCATCCTCAGGTGAAATGTTCCCAATCAATATGGGGATAGTTTAAATCCACAATTGTTATTGAGTTTTCTGTTTTTGTCACCTCTCTAATCTCCCTGAGCATTTCACAAACACCAGCACCATGCTGGTTGGGTGGTCAGTAGCATATTGCTACTGCTACACTCTTATTATTCAAGCATGGAATTTTTATCTATTGCGATTCTGTGGTACAGTTAGATTCATTTAAGATTTTTATTATATTTGACTCTATGCTTTAGAATCATAGAATATCAGGGTTGGAAGGGACCTCAGGAGGTCATCTACTCCAACCCCCTGCTCAAAGCAGGACCGATCCCCAATTAAATCATCCCAGCCAGGGCTTTGTCAAGCCTGACCTTAAAAACTTCAAAGGAAGGAGATTCCACCACCTCCCTAGGTAACGCATTCCAGTGTTTCACCACCCTCCTAGTGAAAAAGTTTTTCCTAATATCCAAATTAAATCTCCCACACTGCAACTTGAGACCATTACTCCTTGTCCTGTCATCCGCTACCACTGAGAATAGACTAGATCCATCCTCTTTGGAACCACCTTTCAGGTAGTTGAAAGCAGCTATCAAATCTCCCCTCGTTCTTCTCTTCTGTAGACTAAACAATCCCAGTTCCCTCAGCCTCTCCTCATAAGTCATGTGTTCCAGTCCCCTAGTCATTTTTGTTGCCCTCCGCTGGACTCTTTTCAATTTTTCCACATCCTTCTTGTAGTGTGGGGCCCAAAACTGGACACAGTACTCCAGATGAGGCCTCACCAATGTTGAATAGAGGGGAATGATCACGTCCCTCGATCTGCTGGCAATGCCCCTTATACATCCCAAAATGCCATTGGCCTTCTTGGCTACAAGGGCACACTGTTGACTTTTTTTCACATATAGTGCCACTCCTCCACCAGTGTGACCTACCCTGTCATTCCCATATATTTTGTACCCTGTTTTATCATGTCCCATTGATTATCATCGTTCCTCCAAGTTTCTGTGATGCTAATTATATCAATGTCCTCATTTAATACCAGGCACTTGAGTTCACATATGACTCTGGTAGACCAGATGCCAGCTCTTCCTGTGGCTGTAGGCATCAGCTGAGCTCTGACAAATTCATAGCTGGAAACCAGACCAGCTCACCTGTATGTTAGTATTGTTCAAGATGGGTGTTAGACTTGTAAAGATGAGTTTAAAGTTTAAACTCTATAAAATGCTTGTAAGTTGCTGCATTCATTAATCTTACTTGTAATGTCTGTATCCCATGCTATGACGTAATATGTAAGGTTTGCTTTATGACTGTAAAAAAGCCTGCTCTGAACTTGTGAACTAAGGCAGGAAGAGTGCCTGCCCATCAAGGACTATCAAAATTAAGTGGGCCATTGTGAAACCTCACAATACCAAGACTGCGTTAAGGCCCTGTCACGCTGTGAAGGTGCTACATGCCAGGAAGCTCGTCCTATCAGTTTGAATTCTGGAAGAAGGAAATAAAGACAGGTGACATGAAAATTCTTCATCTCTTTCCTGTTTGGATTCTCACAGGACTGGAGCTAGGATGCAAAAGTGGAGATCCCCAGGATCAACCTGGGTTAGCCCTAAAAGACATTCAGTGCTGACAGATTGCTCATCTCTGTCACCTTTTGGAACCATAGACTATAACTCATTTGTGTATATGTATTGTCTGCTTTAACCTGTAAATACCCTTCTCATTGCTTTTTCCTAGTTAATAAATCCTTAGTTAGTTTACTATGGGATTGGCTATAAGTTTTGTCTTTGGTGTGAGATCTGGGGTACAAATTGACCTGGGCTAAGTAACTGGTTTTTTGGGACTGAAAGGAACTTGAATCTTTTGTAACCTCTGGTGTAAGTGAGCGTTTGTCACTTAGTCTAGCTTGCCTGGGTGGCAAGATAGAGAGTGTCCAAGGAGACTGTGTGAGACTCCATGCTAAGACCGTTACAGTGCCTCAGGACTTCTCACTTGTTACTGGGTTGCTGAAATCTAATTGTAGAACTCACAACCAGTTTGGAATGTCTGCCCTGCTTTTTGCACCTGGAGGTTGGCACTCATGGTTGTGAATCACGCAGGCAGTGTGACATCCCCCATCTTCGTATTTAAACTTCTTGCACTTGCATACACAACTTATAGAATTTGTCAGTATTTAGTTGTCTGACTTCATGTGATGTAACAGAATGGGGCTCTTTTTTGTTTAACTGTTTTTCTTCAGTTCCTACCTGTCATTTATCAATTTCTGTCCTCTCCTATTTACTAGGGTACAGAATATCCCCTTTCATAAATTCTCTCCTAAGGGACGTGTCTGTCCAAATTGTGCTTCTCTAGAGCTGTCTCCTTTCCCTTAGCCCTTAGTTTAAAAACTCCTCTACGACCTTTTTAATTTTACATTCCAGCAATCTGGTTCCGTTTTGGTTTAGATGAAGGCCATCCTTCCTGAATAGAGTTCCATTATTCCTAATAAACCTAAATCCCTCCTCCCTACACCATTGTCTCATCAGTGCATTGAGACCCTGTGTTTCTGCCTGTCATAACTTGCCCAGCGCATGGAACTGGAAGTATTTAGAGAATGCTGCTATGGAAGTTCTGGACTTTAATCTCTTACCTAGCAGCCTAAATTTGGTCTCCAGGACCTCTCTCCTATCTTTTCCTATGTCATTGGTACCTACATGTACCACGATCACCAGCTCCTCCCCAGTACTGCACATAAGCCTGTCCAGATGTCTCGAGGTTTGCAACCCTGGTCCCCAGCAGGCAATTCACCTTGCGGTTCTTCCGGTCATCACAAGCCCTGTTATCTCTATTTATAATAATCAAATCCCATAAGAACAGGCATCGGGGTTCAGACCAATGGTCCTTCTAGCTCAGTGTCGTGTCTTCTGACAGTGGGCATTGCCAGATGCTTCAGAGGGAGCAAACAGAACAGGGCACTTTATCGAGTGATCTGTCCCCTGTTATCCAGTCCCAGCTTCTACCAGTCAGGGGTTTAGGGACAACCAGAACATGAGGTGTATCTCTGACCATCTTGGCTAATAGCCATTGATGGACCTATCCTCTGTGAACTTATCTAGTTGTTTTTGAATGCAGTTATACTTTTGGCCTTTACAACATCCCCTGGCAAGGAGTTCCTTGCTCCTCTGTTTGCTCCTCCTGTTCGCTAGCTCCTCTGGTCACTTGAGGTGGCTTTTTGAACCCCTGTTCTCCCTGAATTACCCCCACCCCATTGTCAAGGGATCCTAAAGGGATTAGGGATCAAAGGGTGCCAGGGTAGAGCCTCCTAAGGAAGCTCTCAGACTTGTCTAGCAGGCCTCTAAATTCAGCATAAGCCCTCAAACACCACGCTATAAATTTCAGTCAAGCAGCCACATGGCAAGCAAGCACTCAACAGCAAACTAAATAACAGAGAACAAACTCACCCCAAGGGTCACAGTCACTCCTCCTTCAGGTGGTGAAGTGGTCTGTATGTTTGTCTGCCTGTCTCAGATGGGGATGGAGGAGTGATCACTCCTGGTTGCAAACACTGGACATAGATATGGAAGACTTGCAGAGCTCTTTGTCAATAGTACAGCCATCCTTCATTTAGTCCAGGCTCAAGGGGAACAGGAAGATGAGATACCCTTTGGGCAGCTCTCACCCTAGAGTTGGATCAGAGTGTTTCTCTTTGTCTTCCCAAACCAGTGGCAATCCGCTGGCTCTGTCACCCTCCAACTTCTCAGTTCCTGAACAGTGGGCAGGTCTGAGGCAGTTTTTCTGCTATGATCACTTTCATTTAGCATCATACACTGGAAAGTTAAACCTCCAAAAGTCAGTGAAATCTTTTAATTTTACACATACAAGAGACTCTTAAGCTGCCGTGTTGCCTTATCCTGGGTCTCTTTATCTTGACTGTTTCAGTGCAGGGTAGCAGCTAACCTCACGGAATTGACCCTCTGTAATTGGAGTGGTTTCAGAGTAGCAGCCGTGTTAGTCTGTATTCGCAAAAAAGAAAAGGAGGCCTTGTGGCACCTTTGAGACTAACAAATTTATTTGAGCATAAGCTTTCGTGAGCTACAGCTCATTTCATCGGATGCATTCAGTGGAAAATACAGTGGGGAGATTTATATACATAGAGAACATGAAACAATGGGTGTTACCATACACACTGTAACGAGAGTGATCGCTTAAGGTGAGCTATTACCAGCAGGGGGGGTCCTGGAACCCGGACCTGGGGCATTCTATCTGCTACCCAAGATCCATAAACCTGGAAATCCTGGATGCCCCATCATCTCAGGCATTGGCACCCTGACAGCAGGATTGTCTGGCTATGTAGACTCTCTCCTCAGGCCATACACTACCGGCACTCCCAGCTGTCTTCTTGACATCACTGACTTCCTGAGGAAACTACAAGTCCATCGGTGATCTTCCTGAAAACACCATCCTGGCCACTATGGATGTAGAAGCCCCCTACACCAACATTCCACACAAAGATGGACTACAAGCCGTCAGGAACACTATCCCCGATAATGTCAAGGCAAACCTGGTGGCTGAACTTTGTGACTTTGTCCTCGCCCATAACTATTTCACATTTGGGGACAACGTATACTTTCAAGTCAGCGGCACTGCTATGGGTACCCACATGGCCCCACAGTATGCCAACATTTTTATGGCTGACTTAGAACAGCGCTTCCTAAGCTCTCGTCCCCTAATGCCCCTACTCTACTTGCGCTACATTGATGACATCTTCATCATCTGGACCCATGGAAAAGAAGCCCTTGAGGAATTCCACCATGATTTCAACAATTTCCATCCCACCATCAATCTCAGCCTGGACCAGTCCACACAAGAGATCCACTTCCTGGACACTACGGTGCTAATAAGCGATGGTCACATAAACACTACCCTATACCGGAATCCTACTGACCGCTATTCCTACCTACATGCCTCCAGCTTTCACCCAGACCACACCACACGGTCCATTGTCTACAGCCAAGCTCTACGATACAACCGCATTTGATCCAACACCTCAGACAGAGACAAACACCTACAAGATCTCTATCAAGCATTCTTACAACTACAGTACCCACCTGCTGAAGTGAAGAAACAGATTGACAGAGCCAGAAGAGTCCCAGAAGTCACCTACTACAGGACAGGCCCAACAAAGAAAATAACAGAACGCCACTAGCTGTCACCTTCAGCCCCCAGCTAAAACCTCTCCAGTGCATCATCAAAGATTTACAACCTATCCTGAAAAATGGTCCCTCACTCTCACAGATCTTGGGAGACAGACCAGTCCTTGCTTACAGACAGCCCCCCACCCTGAAGCAAATACTCTCCAGCAACCACACACTACAAAACAAAAACACTAACCCAGGAACCTATCCTTGCAACAAAGCCTGATGCCAACATCTTTATTCAAGTGACACCATCATAGGACCTGATCACATTAGCCACGCCATCAGGGGCTCGTTCACCTGCACATCTACCAATGTGATATATGCCATCATGTGCCAGCAGTGCCACTCTGCCACGTACATTGGTCAGACTGGACAGTCTCTACGTAAAAGAATAAATGGACACAACTCAGACGTCAGGAATTATAACATTCAAAAACCAGTTGGAGAACACTTCAATCTCTTTGGTCACTCGATTACAGACCTAAAAGTTGCAATTCTTCAACCAAAAAGCTTCAAAAACAGACTCCAAGGAGAGACTGCTGAATTGGAATTCATTTGCAAACTGGATACAATTAACTTAGGCTTGAATAGAGACTGAGAGTGGATGGGTCATTACACAAAGTAAAACTATTTCCCCATGTTTATTCCCCCCACCCCCCACTGTTCCTCAGACGTTCTTGTCAACTGCTGGAAATGGCCCACCTTGATTATCACTACAGAAGGTTCCCCCCCCACCCCCCCGCTCTCCTGCTGGTAATAGCTCATCTTAAGTGATCACTCTGGTTACAGTGTGTATGGTAACACCCATTGTTTCATGTTCTCTATGTATATAAATCTCTATGTATTTTCCACTGAATGCATCTGATGAAGTGAGCTGTAGCTCATGAAAGCTTATGCTCAGATAAATTGGTTAGTCTCTAAGGTGCCACAAGTCCTCCTGTTCTTTTTGTAATTGGAGTGACTCAAGAGATCTCTTGTGGGCTATATTCTCTGGCATAACAATACCGTGTTGTAGCTCTCCACTTAGCTAGTCTGCTTTAATGGTGTAAATATCTCCTTTACTGTTTTGCTACATAATTAGTGTTGGATTGGTTGACAGGGTGAGGAGTGATTGACTAAGCAAGCACCAGAGGTTGAGATTCAGGATCATCTTTAATCCTGGGCCTCCTACCTTCTGTGGGTTGAAGCTAGTCATTGATACTACTACCTGGTGCAACTATCACATCTAATTGTTTATCATGTCTCCTATTATGGTTTACATTTATCTTGAGAGTAGTGACGCTGGCTGGCGGGATGAAGCCAGAATTTACAGCATCTTTCCCTATTGATTTTGCCAGACTGCCATGTTCCATTTTCAGTTTTACAGAAATTACAAAACAGGAAGAAGTTTTTATCCTCTTGGTGAAATCTTTTTTGGCTAAAGTGAAAACTGTAAAAAGGAAATTGTGGCACGCTAGCACTTTATCCCAGCAGTCTGGCTGTTTGAAAAAGAAATAACCCATTTGAGTAGAATATTAGAAGTGAGACTTATTATTTTTATGTCCCTACTGCCAACTGGCATACTTTTTAATCTTCTGTCCAAGATGTGATCACCTTGTATTCTCACTGTTCTGCTTTTACAGCAGCCCACACACAGAACTGGGAACTAGAGACTGCAGAGTTCGTAAGAGTGGAGTGGTGAGGTGAATGGATTTCCATTTGTGAGGTCAAACAACACACAATTCATTCTCAGCATTCTTTCCCTGCATGTTTCAAGGACAACTTCCCCATCCTACAAAATATCACACTATCCTAGTGAAATATCTCCTACTCTTGGCTGAGAGAGAAATGTCTACACTTCAAGGTTTAGATTTGCATCTTCATTGACTGCAGTCGTAGTGCTTTTATGTTGCCTCCATTTGGGCCCTACATGTAAGTCTTTTCATTTGAAAGTAAAATGTATCGGCTGATATATACTATAATAGATTAGAGACTTGGTGGTGGGTGGGTTTAATTTACATTAATAAAAAGTTACTGACATTAACAATGCTGGCCAGTGTTTTTCAAAGTATGAAGTGTGTGGATTTGCTCCTTGAGGCATGAAAGACTAATAGGAGACGTTGATATATCTCTCAGTTGTCTCCAGAGTTTTAGCTTTAATTTAAAAAGAAAAGGAAAAGTCATTCTGTAACTGATTTACTTTTGAAGAAAACCTTCAAAGTGTGAAGTGAGTTTAATCAATGCAGTGATTCTGAAAACACAGGCAGAGGAGCCTGAAACTATATCTCTGAGGTGTGAATTGCCATGTTCATTTCAGTGGGTGCTAACTCCAGTCTGTTCTACATGCTGGGGTAATGCATTCTAAAGTGCAGTAATGTGTTGCTCATTAATTGGGCCGTGTAAATCCTTCTAGTGTGCACTACAGGTTTCCTTGTGAGCTTTCGTATAGTGCTGTTTCAAACACTATATTTAAGTGCACCAGCAGGGTCTACATGGAGGTTGAGAGATACTAAATGTAAAGTTTTTGGCTGGTAAGAAAACATTTCATACCTTTTGTTACCTTGATCAGAGGGTGATGTCAGTGGTTTAAAAGACTGTATAGTGGTAATGAAAAGGAGTACTTGTGGCACCTTAGAGACTAACCAATTTATTTGAGTATAAGCTTTCGTGAGCTACAGCTCACTTCATCGGTAGCTCACGAAAGCTTATGCTCAAATAAATTGGTTAGTCTCTAAGATGCCACAAGTACTCCTTTTCTTTTTGCAAATACAGACTAACACGGCTGCTACTCTGAAACCTATAGCGGTAATGGTCTCTTACTGTTATGTCAATGCTAGAGTGAAGCTGACAGCCAGATATGGGAGCTGCTGGATGCTAAGCACTCTTGAAAATCTGGCCACTTCATTTAGGTGCGTAACTAGGAGCTGAGATATTATGGAAATCTGGTCCTGATTTTGAGTGGTGAACACTTCTGGAAATTCTGGCCAAGATGTTTATCTCAGCCTAGTGTTGCTACCCTAAAGATCCATCATATCTGATGGGTGCTGGGAGAGGAGCCCTGGGTCACTGAAATGGTAACTGGGTTAAAGAGCAATCGAGAGTCAGTAGAGCCCCAGCATTGCTTTGTTTCCATGATCTCTGCTATTTCTGTTGATTTCTTTTAGTCCATAGTCATGTGTCAGCCCTCTTCCTGGTGCTGTGTTTGGCAAAAATGTGACCAGGCCTTTCTCATATGTGACAAACGGCACACATGGCTGTGTATCCAGCCAACTGGTTCATCAGAAAGCCGATCAGGCCCTCATACTTTTCTTGTTCTGTTAACTTGGTAGGGGGTCCTTTTGAAATCTCTCCTTTGTCTCCACTCTCACTTTTTCCTGCCAGCAATTATGAGTCCAATTCATTTGGACTTTAAAACTCTGTTAGTGCTCTATTAGAAACCACTTACTCTTTAAATTCTGCAGGTTCTGTGCCTTGTGTTTCACAGATTCATAGATTCCAAGGCCAGAAGGGACTACTGCGATCCTTAAAGCAGACCTCCTGTGTAACCGAGGCCATAGAACTCCCCTGAAACAATTCCCAGAGCGTATCTATTAGAAAAACATCCCCCTTGATTTTAGAATCCGCCACAACCCTCGCTAAATTGTTGCAGTGATTAATTACCCTCACTGTTAAGAGTGTATGCCTTATTTCCAGTCTGAATTTGTCTAGCTTCAGCTTCCAGCCATTGGATCGTGTTACATCTTTCTCTGCTAGATTGCAGAGCCCATTATTAAATATTCGTTCCCCATATAAGTACTTGCAGAGTGTAATCATGTCACCTTGAAGCTAAATAGATTGAGCTCCTGGAGTTTATCACGATAAGGCCTGGTTCTAATCCATTAATGATTCTCATGGCTCTTCTCTGAACCTTCTCCAATTTATCAACGTCCTTGAATTATGAACACCAGAACTAGACACAGGATTCCAGCAGTGGTCACACCAGTGCCAGATACAGTGGTAAAATAACCTTTCTGCTTCTTGAGAGTCACCTGTTTATACATCTAGGGATCACATTATGCCCTTTTGGCCCAAGCTGATTATCCACCATGACCCCAAAATCTTTTTCAGAATCACTGCTTTCTAGGATAGAGTCCCCTATCCTGTCAGTGTGGCTTACATTGTTTGTTCCTAGGTGTATTCATTTACATTTAGTTGTATTAAAATGCATGTTGTTTGCTTGCATCCAGCTTCCCAAGTGATATTAGAAGAGGAGGATTGCTGGTAATTCTGTCAAATGGAATCCCTGCCTGTTAATCAGATTGCTTGATAACTAATAATTATTTACAGATAAATTGGCTTGGAAGAATTAGAGTTTTATCAGAAAATGTTGATAAACGTTGATTTCATTACACACACATACAACCATTTCTGATTGAATGGCTCACAAAACGCGTCCGTTCTTTGAGCAAATGAGAATGCAATAGGAATAATATTACAGCATTCTGCATCAGTATCCATTCAGTCATTCAGTGTTATTAGAATAACCCTGTTGATGTTTTTTTAACTTTCTCTTCTCTGGCTCTTTTCATTTGGGAGTCTTGAGCAGCTGGGAAGCCAGTCCATTGCATCTGAATGGTCTTGAAGGGCACTGTCCAGTGGAGTTCATTGCTGTACTCCACTGTTTTGGAAGCATAGGGCTGAGGTGGCAAAGTCTGCATTATCATGGAAAGTACTCAGCAGATGAAATAAAGGTGGTAAGAACCTCTTCCACTACATGGAATTCAAGTACCCTTGAGGGAATCAGATTTACCCTATAAATGCAAACCTCTGTTACACACATTTCTTGCAAGTATCTTGTGTAGGGAAGCAGGAAGTACACCCACCAATTATTCAAATTACTTCCCCAAACAAGCTATCAACACCATTGTGTTGTCTCAGGTAAACCCGAGACAAGTCATAGTTTCTTCTAGTGTCTCCAAATACATGTTGAACAGAACTCTGTGAGATGTCACATGATATTCATCTGCCCGGAAGACTATCCTCTGAAACGACTCAGAAAGGAAGAAGCAGAGTCACCAAAACAACTTCTGAAGAAGTGGGTTTTTTACCCACGGAAGCTTCTGCCCAAATAAATCTGTTCGTCTTTAAGGTGCCACCAAAACAACTTCTGTTGTCCTTTGGTAGATTTTCCGGCTGCGTCAGCAACAGCTCACACTAAACAACCTCAAAGGCAGGTGATAAAACTAGTGAATTCAGCATGAACTCATCAGACAGGGAAGCTAGTACACTCTCCATGCTATTTTAAGGCCTAAAACCAGATTGGTAGGAAATAGGCAGCATATAGATTAAATTTTAGTTGTTCTGTCATGACCTTTACAATGTCCTATACTCAAAAGCAAAGGGTTGAACCAGGCAGTAATTGGCAAGGCCATTATTGTCCAGTAATGACTTCTGGAGCATAGGCCTTACTGTGCCTTATTTTAAAGGTGAAGTGTGATTTGCCCTCCTCTATGGCACTATTAGGGACATTATTTGAGATATATTTTAAAGCTACATCAAGGGTAACTAGATCAGATGGATATTCCAGACTGTCCATGTCAGGCTTTGCACTTTTGATTTTTTCCAGAATGAATTATTGTGTTGCTTGGCTTTGTTGTTATAGGTGGTGCTGCCAGCCCAGTTTATTATTAAGGTTGCCATATACCTTATAAGTCCGTGTTTCAGTTGCTTATAACTTTGCCAAACTTTAACCCATATGGGCTGAAATTTTCCATGCTGAGTGTCTACCTGAGACCATTTAGTTATTTATCGGGTGAAAAAATTGGAGCCAAAATGGTTCAGCTGTTACAGACAATGCCGTTAGGGAAATATACATTGTTTTGCCTGTGTTCTGGTGACCTTTTCTCTGAAAAGCTCTCGCCCAGTGGCTCTCAACCTTTCCAGACTACTGTACCCCTTTCAGGAGTCTGATTTGTCTTGCATACCCCCAAGTTACCCCTCATTTAAAAACTACAATCAGACATAAACATACAGAAGTGTCACTGCACGCTGTTGAAAAATTGCTGGCTTTCTCACTTTTACCATATAAAATTATAAAATAAGTCAGCTGGAATATAAATATTGTACTTACATTTCAATGTATAGTATATACAGCAGTACAAACAAGTCATTGTCTGTATGAAATTTTAGTTTGTACTGACTTCACTAGTGCTTTTTATGTAGCCTGTTGTAAAACTAGGCAAACATCTCAGTGAGTTGATGTACCCCCTGGAAGACCTCTGCGTACCCCCGGAAGACCTCTCCGTACCTCCTGGATACGTCTACCCCTGGTTGAGAACTGCTCTAGCCTACCATGCTTTGGAGTAGGGACTTTAAATTTTGTCAGGGATGTGCCTTTTGCCATCCCCTTGAAAATCTGCTCAAATTTGGCCGAGCTATATATAAGCCTTTGAAAAAAAAAATCACAGCTCCCACATGTTCAGTACAGATTTAGTTTAACAGGTAATTTCCTGAAGAGTCTGTCCTTACTGTTCTGTCCTAGTCTGTGTAGGTTTTTATAGTGTGTTCATCATCATAGTATCTGAGTGCCTTCCAGCAGAGCATTAAACAATGTAAGTTTACATTTGTCACATGTTTGTTCTCTCATTCTTTTCCATGAAGAAGTGTGTGCAGTGGACTGTCTTGTTTTGGTACTGTGTGTCTCTTTCTTTTTCTAATAGAAATATGCTTGTTGCTAGAACTTCTTGATATGTGATTGTACTTGAATTCTGGGACTGCAGGTGAGCTGTTTGTTGGTGGGTATAGGCAGAGCAAATCCTTGCTGTTTGAGAAGCTTTCCCAATTGTGCATGATCTTTTCAGTGGTGTAGGATGATCTTGGTGCCGCACTCTGATGCAGGTTGTAGGCATTCAGGGTTCATGAAATGGCTTGCTACCCTGGATAACTCCGTGAGGCAGGGTTTGGCAGCCTCAGTGGAGGCTGAGAGGAAGGTTCTCTTGACCTGTAATACAGCCTCAGCATAGGCTTTGGGGAATTTGTTTGATCTTGTGTAAATCAGACTTTGATTTCCACCATCAGTGCTTGAATTTCTGTCTTTCTTTCTTCATCTGTTGCAAGATGTCAGAAAACCAAGGAGATCTGGGTGGGTGATGGGGAGGAACAGGCTGTCTGGGGGCCAACATGTCAGTGGCCAAGGCCAGTGTAGGATGGTGGGCAGGATGGTGTTGTCCTTTAGCAGGGTTTAGAATTTGTTGGAGTCCATGAGTCTTGGTGGTCGAAGCAGGTTTATTGGTCTTGTTGCCTGGGCACTGGAAGGGCTCAGACCACTGCTTTTTAACAAGGTGATGGTCTGTCCAAGACAGTGGCTGGGTTGTGATTAGAGTCCTGCATGGATACATCTGAGCCGTGATCCGCAAAAATGATCCCTGGATATTTGCATCTGCGGATATAAAGCGGATATCCGCGGATTTGCAGGGCTCTCGTTGTGATGTCCTTTATCTTGACATTTAGGCAGAAAATCATGTCCAGGGTTTGACTGGCTATGTGGGTTGGACCAGAGGTGGCCTGCAAAAATCCTAGGGAGACAAGTCTTGAGATGAATTTTTGAGCTTGTGCATCTTCACCATTGTTGATGTGTGTGTTGAAATCTCCTAGGACAAGAAGTCTGGGATATTTCACCATCATCGTTGACGAGTGTCAGTTAGCTCTTGTCATGGATCCATGGGATCGGTGTTATGGCCCTGGCTTTGGAAGGGTCTCGAGGTGGAACCCCTTCAGTTTGCCAGCCCCTAAGGATCTCGCTCCTCCTGCAGGGTGAGCTGCGCTGCTTCAATGCCTCCTTAGACAGGACCTCTGGGCCTGCAGCACCCCTGCTTTACGCCGTGAGCTCCGTTCAGTGAGTCCAGCTGAGACGGATTGCTGATGGAGACATATACACTCATCCAGGATTAATGCACCTCGCCCAGCATTTGGAGCGATACTCAGACAGCATTGTCAAAATAGTAGGAGCCCTTAGGGTAGTCTACAGAACTGGAGATTAAAGTGTAGTCCATTCTGGTTAACCCAGAGCCCAGCCAAGTTGTAGTGAACCCTATTGCTCAAGCTCTGTCTGTCTCCATCCGATCTCCTGGGTTGGTTCCCACGTGAGAGTCCCGACTCCTGCCAGCCCCCAACTCTTATTCCCCACCTCACACTTACGCAGTCCTTTGATCTCGAGGTAGGGGATTGTTGTTCAGTTTCCCTAAGGAAAAGCGGGGAAATCCATATCCCTCTGGATTGTTGGTTGCTAGGTGCCAATGTCCTGGTGATTGGATTCACAATTGTCTTCTCTGCTGCTCCACTGTTATGGATACTAAGGCCCAGACAGCTGGGGGACACCCACACCTATGTGTCTCAGCCTGCCCTGAGAGCAAACAGTCCCTTTTCATTCACTGGGTAACAATGCAACACATAGGGGAAACCGAGGCACAAAAAATATTGCAAAATATTCCCACTTTGTCACAGCTCCTATGTGACTCCTTTTGTCTTTGATACTCTCTAAATCAGCATAAAATCTGTTAGATTTTGGCTTTGCTTTTACATTCAGATGAAATTGTTTTACCTGAGGCACCTCTCTTCAGTTTGATGATTGAAGAGAAGATGAATGCAGTTCCTCCTGCCTGCTTGTCCTGTCTAGGTCTGCGATGTACCAAGTACCCTGGGAGGACAAGGTGTGTGAGCACAGAATTTACGGTGTCATCCAGCCCGGTCTCAGCATAGCAAACTGTATTGAGTGCTTCATCACTGATGTGGTCGTCTGTTGTTTGTTAGTGACAGAACTTGCATTGATCAGCATAAACTTCAGTTTATGATGCTTTGTGCTGTCTGCTTCTGGGCTCTGCCTGGATAGTGCTTCTGTGCAGTGTATAGGTGCTACATGTCTGGAATCTGGTTTCTTTATGTTTGCGTTTCTATTCCTCCCAAATTGAACTGATAGGTGGTGATGTAGACGGTGCCATGGGAGGAATGATTTTCTGTTTCCCCAGATGCCATGGGAAAGGCAGTTCAGTTGGGTATCTTTTGGGGCTGAAACCTGGCTGAGCCCTGGAAATGGGGGGAGCTGTAGTGGAGTGTCCCTGGAGTAGTGGTGGGTGTGCTGGGAGCATGGTGGCATAACAGCAGTGGAGACAGTAATAATAACAATAAGAGCTCGGCAAGAGGAAGTGCCTGTGGCATCACACATCCATTTCCTTGAAATAAGCTGCCTGAATTGCCATGATGCCCCGGGTGCTCTTACCTGCTCTGGGAAGAAGGTGGAGACAGGAGGGGAAGAGAGGTAGCAATCACTCTTCAGTTGTGGTTGGGCTAGAAATGACCAGCATGGCGAGTGAAGGCTGGAGGAGCAGGACTGGGGCTTGGGGCTTCTTCCTTGCAAGAGAGAAGAGCCCTTTTGGCAGCCTTGTTCCTGGGCTGAGAGAGGGACTGAGAGAGGAGTCTGTCTCTCTTTCACCTACTGGGCTTGCTCCAGCCCTAGGCTGAGCAGGACTCTTCCTACAGTTGCTGCTCTGGGTCTAGGCTTTGGGTCTAGGCACTGGAAATGAGAGCAGGGAGCGATCTCTCCTGTGCTCTGATTGTCCCTCTGGCTGGCACCCGGGTCGTGTGGGAGAGGAAGCTGGCTGAATCGAATGCAGAGGGGACAAGAGATGGAACTGCAGGGCCAGGGGGAGTAGATTGAGACCAGAAGCTGTGGGGATGGGGGAGGAGCTGGAGGAGGGAGACTGGGGCTGGGATGAGAAACATGGAGACTGGGCCAAGTAAGGAGAATGGGACTGGGATGAGGAGCCAGGGACAGGGAAGAGACAGGACTGACAGGGACAGGTTGGAGGGGGCAGGTTTGTGGGAAGAACAGGAAGAAGTGTCTGTGCCCACTAGAGCACATTTCCCTCCAGAGCCTGGAATGGAACCCAAGATTCCTGAATCTCCCCATTCCTCTGCTGTCAGTAAATATCTGTGAAACCCCCTGGCAGAGTGAGCTCCCTCTAGTGCTGCTCCACACCAAGGATGACAATCTACTGCATCTATCAGTTTTTCTCTTTGCTCAAGTGGCAGGGTGCTGTGCCCTGGATTTAAAGATTCCAACCCTGCTGATGTGTGTGTCACTATGATGCCACATGATGGTATATGTGTTTTTTCAGGTTGCTTTAAAAAAAAAGTCTAGGAAATCACACACAAAAAACTATGTTAAGAACATTACGGTTACAAAGACAAACACTCAAAAGTTACGAAATGCCAGAATTAGGGTTGCCCATGAAACCTTAATTCAGTTCTCCCCCTCTTCCCCCCTCCCCCCCATTACAGAGGATGGACCTGCTTTAGGGATGAGACAGGGTTGTATAGTGAAGGAGACTTGGACCCCTGCCTCATATGTTGTAGAAGTTGGAAGGTATGAAGTGAATGAGGCCAGGGATTTCAGGAAGAGAAAGGATGGTCCCATGGTTAGTGCTGTAGGGAACTGGATTCTATCTCTACCTCTGCCACAGAATTCCTTTGTGATGCTGGGCAAGTCACTTAAGCCAGACTTTTCACAGGTGGTCTCTGATAGTGTGTTTTTCATTTTTTGGGTGCCCAGCTCAAGACGCTGGGATCTGATATGCAGAGGTGCTGAGCACTCAGAGCGGCAACTAAAGTCACCATAACTATGCTTTGAACATAAAGATTCTGAAAAATCACATCCTAGGTACCCAAAATTGGTGGAAACTTTTGATCTTAATCTATCTCTGTGCTTCATTTACCCAGCTGTAAAATGGGGATGATAATCCCTCATCTCCCAGGGGTGTGCTCCCAACGGGGCCAATTGAAGTTTACAGGCAACCTTGATTCTATCATTTCCTAACTTTTCAGTGCATAAGTTCACAATCTCGATGTTCTTTGAACTTTTTTACATGTGGAATTATAGTTATGGGTGACATGGTGCTTCCATTTCCAGCCCCTGTTTTCAGAGGTTTACATACTTTTCTGAAACAGTAATTCTTTAGGCTGAATTTTCATGTCTTTACCCAGAATCTTTGAGAATTTGGTGAGCCTCCAATCAGCCATATTTGAGGATTTATCATTCAGATAAATGTAATACCCTATTGATTAAACATTCTTTCTTCCCCCAAAATAAATGTATAGCAAGTAAAGTAAAACAATACATCAGTCCAATGTTGGGATCTTAATTGCAGAATCATCAGTAAATAGGAAGCAAATGCTCCTGTTCATTGGGTCTTGCATTACGTAATCACAACATAGGTGTGTGTGAATCTTTTGATTACTTCATATGAGGTTGCAGAAAAGGTGCACTGAAAACAAAAATGTACACAATAGATAGAACAGACTGGTTGCTTAAAATCATTAAAAAGGTTTTATTGGTTTAGGTGGAGTTACCATTTATGTAGGAAGGGAAGACAAGTTGGAGAGGTGCTAGATTGACTGCATGCATCATGTGTGCATTACTGTTATATGACAGTATAGCACACACCTTATGAAGAAAAGACATTGGTTAAAAAAAAGTCTGGATTTTTTCTACTGTGTTTAAGTGCTTTTAAATCATTTTACTTAAGCTGAAAACATTTAAGAGATCATTTTGAATCCAGTTGGCTGATTTCACTGGATTTTACTGATTTCTGAGGTCTCTTCCAACCCTAATATTCTATGATTCTGTGACTGTCCTCCTCAGAGCAGGGAACAGAGAAACTTCAGTGTCAGTGAGGATTCTATAATTAATTCAATTAAATACCTGTTCAATCTTGCCTAAACCAGTATAACATCAAAATGTATTAAAGATCAATTAAATATGATTTTACAGAAGAAGGAAGGCAATGAAATCCCCATTTGTTGGTTTTTTTAACTGATATTGCTGCATCGTCTTGGGTTCAGTTGTAACTTCTTTTGACAACGTTCTCTCCCAGCCCTTAACCCAACCTTGCAAAATTGCTGTGAAAACTTAGCCTCCCAGACACAACTTCTATTTACCCTAGGATGCCTGAGTATTATGAAAAAAACTATACGTGTTTTACTTGTTTGTAAAAAATAAAAACAAAATAAAAAAATGCTTGCCCCAAGTGAGTGATTGAGTAGAATTTTACAAGATTGCATTAAGCCTTTCTAGCCAAGAAAAAAATAAATTTTAAAGAATCTTCATAAATTTGAGATGGCATAAGAAATTCAGAAAAAGGGTTTCTCCCCCTTCTCCATTATCTAACAGTTAATTTCTCTCACCTGTTTTATTGGTTTTGAACTTGGGCATAGTAATATATTATGTAATTGGACTAATGAGTTCCAGCCCACACTCTCACCGTGTTGTAACAGCATAGTGCGCACCAGATCAACACGCTCTCTTGCCCAGTTCATTTAATAATTTAAAAGTATCAATTTAAAAATCTGCTTCTGTTCACTAAATCCTTCTTTTTTTACTCATTGAAAAGAAAAGCCTTGAATGACTGTTAACAAGTATCTACCCGGCTGTGGAACTTAAAATTTTTTGCCTGGTGCTCAGCGAGGTCAGTGCATGAATGTACAAGTTTATGAAACTAAGAAGAATGCAGGCAAATTCCCAGTTGTAGGTTTTATTTGTTTTCTTTGAAATACAAAAGTGGTGCTAATATTTATAGTCATTTATTTGCAAAATTCCTGTTATTGCACGGTGCTGAGCTGAACATTTTATTGCTTGTACTAAAGTGAAAAAAATAGGAAAAAACATCAAAATTACTTACACAATAGCCACTGGGAAGTAAGATGGAAAGAAGTTGCGTTTGCTGGGTAGATGTTGTAAGTGGAGCTTGAATTGATCACATCAAGCTTGGCTTGATGGTTTTCGCAGTGCTTTCTGTTTTTCAAAAACAAAACCCCCTGAAGTTTACAGTGTTAAAAAAGGACTTATAAAGTAATATGGCATCTAATTCTTCTTGTCTACACTGGGAAGTTTCTGGGCAGTAAAGCAGCGCTGTAACTCCCGAGGTGAGCACACGGCCACGCCACTGAGTGTGTAGAAACTGCGCAGTTGCAGTGCTGTAAAAACCCATCCCGACGAGCGGTGTCGAGCTTCCTGCGCCAGGGGTACGGTGCCATGGTGTCAGTGTAGACACCCTGGTCGATGACAGCGCTGCAATTGGCCTCCGGGAGGTGTCCCACAATGCCTGTTCTCGCCTCTCTGGTCATCGGTTTGAACTCCACTGCCCTGGCCTCAGGTGAGCCCCACCCCTTAAATTCCTTGGGAATTTTGAAAGTCCTCTTCCTGTTTGCTCAGTGACCCGTGCAGTGGTCTCAGCGCATCTTTCCCGGTGGCCAGGCGTGCTCCACGCACCAGGCGATCCCCAGCTTGGAGCAGTGCCGAGCTGCTGGACCTCATCGGCATTTGGGGAGAGGAGGCTGTCTAGTCCGAACTGCGCTCCAGCTGTATGAATTATGATACCTATGGGCAGATTTCACAATGCATGACAGAAAGGGGCCATGACCGGGACACACTGCAGTGCAGGGTCAAAGTGAAGGAGCTGCGGAACGCCTACTAAAAGGCGCGAGAGGCAAACCGCCGCTGCGGTGCTGTGCCCACGAGCTGCCGGTTTTACAAAAAGCTGGATGTGATACTTGATGGCGAGCCCACCTCCACTGCGAAGGCCCCTGTGGATACTTCATTGACTCGTGTGCCAGTCGAGAGTGGACTGAACCAGGAGGAGGAATCTTGGACCAGGATGTGGAGGGGGAGGGGGACCCAGAGGCGGAGGATGACTCGGAGGGCAGAGGTGCATGCAGCCAGGAGCTCTCCTCACCCCGGAGCTGCTACTCTACCCTCTACCTCTAGCCAGGCACAGCTGTCTGAGCTTGGCAAAGCGCAAACCAGGAGAGGAGGGCCCTGGTAAGTGGCTTTGATTTTGGGAATCGCTGAAGTGAGTTGTTGGGGGCAGGAGGGTTGCAGAGAGGGTGTCTGTATGATGCACGTACTACCACATGCCTAGTCTGAGCGGTGGAACAGGATCTTGATTGACTCCTTCACTTCACGGGAATCTGCCTCAGAGATCTCCACGAAACTGTCATGGAGATACTGGGTAATCCGCTGCCGCAGCTTCTTTGGCAGAGCTGCTTTGTTTCATGTCCCATTAAGGGTAACTTTCCCGTGCCACTCTGCCGTCACTGGGGGGGTGAGGGGACCATTACTGCACACAGGTGAGCAGCATAAGGGCCAGGGTGGAAGCCGCAGTCTTGGAGAAGACCCTCCCTTGATTCCCTGCTCACTCTCAGCAGCGAGATATCTTCCATAATGAACACAGCTGGTGGAAAATGCGGGGACAGTAATGATTATAAGGCCCCCCCCTACAGTGCTGGCTCTCCCCAAGAGCCACGTGTCCAGTGTGCAGTATGGTCCTGGAACACTGATTTCCCCTGCCCCTACGGTTACTCGCTATTTGGGGGTCTTGTGGCTCTTGTGTGCTTGCCTGGGGTCAGCCAGTTAGTGACAGGTATGTGAATAGTGGCTGTGTTTTAAATCACTGAATCAGCGGTCTCTGTGTTGCAAACAATACTGCTTCAGTAAAATGTTGCATTTTGGCTTCACAGATATGACCATGGGTGCCCAGCCTCCCTCTTTGTTATCACCGGCTGAACGGCTGCACAGAATTACAAAATGGCCACAAAGAACTAAGAGGACTTTCTGTGTGATGTCATGATGCGCTCCACGGCCGAAAAACAGGAATTGAAGGAGTGGCGGGACAGCAAGAAGAGGGACTGAAAGGAGAAAGTGGTGCACCAGAACGAAGCCACGGAGCGGCTGTTAAACGTTATGGAGCACCAAGCAGACACGCTCCAGGCGCTACTAGCACTGCAAACTGAGCAGCTCCGCGCCCGCCCTCCCCTGCAGCTGCTGTCGCAAAATTATTTCCCATGCGCCCCCCCAGACACTGCCAACACATCCTTATCAACCTCCTGGCTCCAGTCTGTACCCGCTGCATTCCACTCCTGCCCCATCACAGTCCAGCCCTGCGGACTCCCGGTACCCACTGCACTCAACACCCGTTCCTCTGCAGTTTAGCCCTGCTGATGTACAGTACCCACTGCACTGTACTCCAAAGGACAAGGTTGCATAGGATACCTGGGAATACACAAATCTTTAACTGTCCTGGACCCCACCTCCTCCTGCGACCCTCCCTTCCCTTATCCCCCACAGTGCTGATGTGTTTTTTTGTTTCTCTCCCCCCTCCGGTTATTGTTTTTTAATAAAAGAATTATTTTGGTTTGAAAGCAATCTTTATTCCATTAATTGAAAGCAAACAGAGACCTGCAAAGTAATAGGCAATTTTCTTAAACCTTCATAGTGCATCGTTTGCACCAATCACAATCACTTCCTAGCATTACAAGCACTGCACTCCCGAGCATAGCAACAAATATTAGTGGCTTTCAGCTTCAAATTGCTGCCTCAAGGCATCTCTGATCCTTGTGGCCCCACGCTGCGCGCCTCTAATAGCCCTGGTCTCTGGCTGTTTAATTCAGCCTTCAGGCACTGATGCTGAGTCTCAGTGGTCCAGCCCTTAGTGATGCTTTCACTCTTCCCTTCACAAATATTATGGAGCATATAGCACGTGGTTATAAGCACAGGAATATTGTCATCGGCCAGGTCCAGCCTCCCCTACAAGCAGCGTCAGCGGGCCTTTAAATGGCCAAAAGCATACTCAACAGTCATTCTGCACTTCCTCAGCCTGTTGTTGATCTGCTCGTTGCTGCTGTCAAGGTTCTCCATGTATGGCTTCATAAGTCATGGCATTAAGGGACAGGCAGGGTCTCCCAGGATCACAATGGGCATTTCGGCTCCCCCACGGTGATCTTCTGGTCCGGGAGGAAAGTCCCTGCTTGCAGCTTCCTGAACAGTCTAGTGTTCCAAAAGATGTGTGCATCATGCACCTTTCCGGACCAGCCTGTGTTAATGTCTGTGAAATGCCCACGGTGATCCACAAGCACCTGGAGAACCATAGAGAAATACCCTTGCGATTAATGTACTTGGTGGCTAGGTGGTCTGGTGCCAGAATTGGAATATGCGTGACATCTATCGACCCTCCGCAGTTAGGGAAGCCCATTTGTGCAAAGCCATCCACAAATGTCATGCATGTTGCCCAGAGTCACGATCTTTCGGAGCAGGATTTGATTAATGGCCCTGCACACTTCCATCAACACACATCCAACAGTTGGCTTTCCCACTCCGAACTCGTTAGCAACTGGTCGGTAGCAGTCTGGAATATCCAGCTTCCACCGTGCAATTGCCGTGCGCTTCTCCACCAGCAGGGCAGCTCTCATTCTCCTGTCCTTGCACCGCAGGGCTGGGGCAAGCTCATCACACAGTCCCATGAATGTGGCTTTCCTTATCTGAAAGTTCCGCAGCCACTGTTCATCATCCCAGACGTGCATGACGATGTGATCCCACCACTCAGTACTTGTTTCCCGAGCCCAAAAGCGGCGTTCCACTGTGGTCAGCACCCCCTTGAATGCCACAAGCAATTTCGTGTCGTATCTACTGCGCGTGGTGAGATCAATGTCACACTCCTCTTGCCTTTGTAGTTTAAGGAATAACTCCACTGCCACTCATGACGTGTTACTGAGAGCGAGCAGCATCCTGGTCAGCAGATCGGGATCCATTCCTGCAGCCTGAAGAGCCGGGGCACGCAGTACACAAACCGTTGGAAGATGGCACCAAATGCGGATGGAAGCCCAGGGATTTCTGGGATGCAAAGCAATGCATTGGGACAGGACCCAGGATGCCCCGTGACCCCCTCCATCTTCCCACAATCTTAGTGGCAGAAGAGGAAGAGTTTCTCTGTGGGATAGCTGCCTAGAGTGCACTGCTCTGAATACCTCTGCAAATGCCGCAAGTGTGAACAAGCTATTGCGCAGGCAGCTGACAGTGTGAACACACAACGGCAGTTTCCATTCAGCGCTCTCTGAGCGGTGCTGTAACTGCCGGTGATGTAACTCTGCCAGTGTAGATGTGCCCTTACAAAACCTCTTTTTAAGGAAGGACTGCATGAACCAGAAACTGCCTTCAGCTTGTAAGAAAGAACAGACTTCCATTACATTTTCTGTGAGGTTGTCTTTATACATTTTTTTTAAAAAGCACAGCAGTATTTCCAGCAGAAGAAGAATTGAGGGACAGAATCCCAGCCTGTGTAAATCGTCCAGTTCTGTCCATGGTTGTATTTTTAGTCTTAATTCCAGCCCTAACCAAAGACACTTATGAGGATGTGATTAATGAATAAGCTTGGTCTAGATGGCTCCAGAAGGAAAAAGGGTATCAGGATTTGTGGGTTCTGTTCCTGTCTCTGCTGCTGATGCTTCCTGTAATTTTGGGCATGTCTCTTAATCTGTCTGTGTGCTGATGTCCCTGTGTGTGAAATGTGGCTGACCTGCCTAGCTGGAGGGAGGATGAGCTGTGAAGCTAATTTAATGTCTGTGAAGCTTTTAAAGACCTTCAGATGAAAGGTGCTATAGAAGTGCAAAGTCTTCCTCTAATTGTTCCGAGTTCTAAAGACACAGGGAGCTTGAAACTTGGCCAGAAGTTTTACGGTTGAATAAAATGAACTTGTTACTGTCCTACGTTCTTTACAATTGACTTGTTTAAAAATAATTAAATCCCCAAATTTTTACCAATTACAAATCCTTAGTTTGGACCAAACAATTTTGGAATTTTGATAGGGAAGAGATCCCTCTGAAGGTGTTGGTCTGCATTCTCGGGTTACTTTCTCATTGTGAAAAGAAAAGAAGTACTTGTGGCACCTTAGAGACTAACAAATTTATTTGAGCATAAGCTTTCCTGAGCTACAGCTCACTTCATTGTGGTAGGTCACAACATGAAAGGCTCAGCATCTGAGCTATTTGCTTAGTTCTTGGGGCCATTGTTATTGCTATTTGTTAAGTCCCAACAATGCTGTCAGCCACTGCTCTGCAGCCACTCAGGCCTGGTCTACACTACAAAGTTAATCTGATGTAAGTCACCTTGTGTCAACCTGTTTGGGCATGTGCCTGTACGCAAATTTCTCTCTGGCTGTCGTAAGCACCCCAAAACAGTGATGCGGTAAAACCACATCTCTGAATGGCGTTGTGTCTTGGTTGACCGATCCAGGTTGACGCAGTGTGAGTGTAGATGCTGCATTACCTGTGTTGACCCTAGCAGTCCCCCAGCACCTGGTTCCCACAATATCCCATTCCCTGCAACAGTGACCGCTCTGGTCACAATTGTAAACTCCGCTGCCCAGGGGGTCAAAGAGACTGGAAGCCATCCCCACCCTTTAGTCCTCCCTGCATGTATTTGAAATGCATTTTCGTGATTGCCCACCTTGGTGCAAATGCCTGACAGCTCACCCCTGTTGGGAACAGCTGCCCCACCGACTGTGCTGGCTCCACACACTAGACACGCACCTGCCTGGAGTAGACAGGATGTATTGGATCTTCTGGGCCTCTGGGAAGAAGAGGCTGTGCAAGCACAGCTACGGACCAGCCAGTAGAAATGTGGACATCTATGAGCAGCTTGCATGGGGGTGCAGGCAAAGGGGTATGACTGGGACTGGCAGCAGTGCCGCATGGAAGCGAAGGAACTTCACCAGGGACACCACATGGCCAGGATGCACAACAATAGATCTCCTGCTGTGCCACAGACTGCTGCTTCTACAATGAACTGCATGCTGTACGTGGCAGAGCCCCCAGCTCCCTGCAGACCACCATGGATACCTCCAAGGAGCCTGAGACAGAGAACCCTGCTGTGAACAGCAAGGGGGTGGGGGGGAATGTGGCGAGGGACTCAGCCATGCCACAAGCCAGCACCTGTTTGAGACTCACCCACAGTCTAGCCAGTCCTGTCTGTTTTTTTCTTACACTGTTACATTTCAAGATGGTGCCCAGCCAAGTTAACAAGACAAAAGATATCAACTTTTCATTGTTTTATTCATACAGGAAGAGGTAGTAGTACAACAAACAGGTAGAATTGTTATCTGCTTTTTAGTTCCTTGGGCCATGTGGACAGTCTGTTAAGGTACATAGGGATGTCCCTTTTATTTTCCTGAGAGATCTCAATGAAATGTTCATGGGGATCCTCTCCCAAAGATTTCTAGGGTTGGACACTTTCCCACGCCACTCTGCGATGAGTTCAGCTGGCACCATTGCAGTAAACAGGCTAGCGGCATACAGGCCCAGGAGACTTCAGGACACCAGTTGCAGCTGTGCTCTCTGTACCTTTGTTACCCTCAGGATTGAGATATCAGCTAAAACCACCCCCGGCCTGTGGAACATAGGGCCAATATTCAGTGCCATTGCCCTACACTCAGACCCATGGAATACAGGCTGAAATGTTTTAGCTTCATGTGATAGAAAACCCTTCTCCTTCTCTCCTTGATGGGCCATATCACCATGCCTGGATCTGGAGAGTGAAGCTGTGCTGAGACACTCAAAAGTTGAAGTTTCAATAAGCATTTCTTATTAAAAGTGTTTCTGGGAATAAGGGAGGGGAAATTTGAAACTGAACTTCCCTTTTCAGTTGAGAGTGTAAATCCAACAGCACATCTGTTTGTTCTTATCAGCAACTTCTGGTTCTCCATGTCTTCAGAATCCTATAATCTTAGCACTGGAAGGGACCTTGAGAGGTCATCTAGTCCAGCCCCTGCACTCAAGGCAGGACTAATTATTATCTAGACCATCCCTGACAGGTGTTTTGTCTAACCTGCTCTTAAAAATCTCCAGTGATGGAGATTCCACAAACTCCCTAGGGAATTTATTCCAGTGCTTAACCACCCTGACAGGAAGTTTTTCATAATGTCCAACCTAAACTGCCCTTGCTGCAATTTAAGCTCATTGCTTCTTAACCTATCCTCAGAGGTTAAGGAGAATATTTTTTCTCCCTCCTCCTTGTAACAACCTTTTATGTACTTGAAAACGGTTATCATGTCCCATCTCACTCTTGTCTTCTCCAGACTAAGCAAACCGAATTTTCCCTCCTAGGTCATGTTTTCTAGACCTTTATTCATTCTTGTTGCTCTTCTCTGGACTTTCTTCAGTTTGTTTACATCTTTCCTGAAATGTGGCACCCAGAACTGGACACAATACTCCAGCTGTGGCCTAATCAGGGTGGACTGGAAGAATTACTTCTCATGTCTTGCTTACAACATTCCTGGTAATACGTCCCAGAATAATGTTCACTTTTTTTTTTTTTTGCTACAGTGTTACACTGTTGACTCATACTTAGCTTGTGGTCCACTATGACCCCCCAGATCCCTTTGTGCAGTGCTCTTTCCTAGGCAGTCATTCCCCATTTTGTATGTGTGCAACTGATTGTTCCTTCCTATGTGAAACTTTGGATTTGTCCTTATTGAATTTCATCCTGTTGACTTCAGGCCATTTCTCCAATTTGTCCAGATCATTTTGTATTTTAATCCTATCCTCAAAAGCACTTGCAACCCCTCCCAGCTTGGTATTGTCCGCAAACTTTATAAATGAACTCTCTGTGGTGTTGTTTAAATCACTGATGAAGATATTGAACAGAACTGGACCCTGAACTGATCCCTGCTGGACCCCACTCAATATGCCCTTCCAGTTTGCCTGTGAACCGCTGATAACTACTCTCTGGGAATGGTTTGCAACCAGTTATGCATCCATCTTATGGTAGCTCCTTATAGAATGTCTGACCGTGATGAGGAAGAGACAGAAGAGGACAAGGGAGAATGTGTTCTGTGAGATCCTGCAAACCAGAGCTGCATCAGATTATGAACAAAGGGTTTTGAGGGTCTATATGACCAACAACATGAAGAAGGAATGAGAGGACAAGAAAAAGGCTCAGGAATCCCAGCAGGTCAAAGAGTGGGAAATGCACCAGGACATAATGGATCTTCTAAAGCAGCAAACCCAAATGTTGCAGACCCAGGTTGTCCTGCAGGTCCAAAATCCCAGACTCTCTCCTGTTTGTAGTCCTTGAAGAACTCCATGGTCACTGCTCTCTATACCTCCCAACATACCATGTGGCATCACGGGCCACATCCTTACCCATACTACTCCATGCCAGGTGTCAGCAAAGAAAACCACAACTTCACATACACTGAACTGTGAGAACCATGACTGGTGTATGTGTAGCCACAACGGACTATATTTGTTTACTCAAATGGACATAAATGTTTCCTTCCTTTATAATTTTAAATTTTTACCCTCTTCAGTTATATTAAAAATTTATATAACATTAGCTGTGGGGAGGGGGGTTTGCACACTGATTTTCTGCACTGTTTTTTCCACTCCATAAAAGTTCTTCTGTTTTTGAGGAATCGGATTATCTTTATTAGTTCACAGCAAGTATTGCAGAATGTATAGTGGTTGTCAAAACAAACAGTATTTGTAAATGTATATCAAGACCACTTGATATACATTTCTCAGACCTGAAGAAGAGCTCTGTGTAAGCTTGAAAGCTCGTCTCTCTCACCAACAGAAGTTGGACCAATAAAGGATATTACCTCACCCACCTCATCTCTCTGATATTGAGCACCACATAATTTATATTCCACTCATATTTATAAATGTACAAGAAGCACTACACAGTTCTTAGCAGCACCCAAAGCCCCAGGCCCAGAGGGCGGTCCAGCAGAGAACACTACTATAGTTGACCATTAAAGTGCTCTTTCAAAGCCTCCCTGAACCACATGGTTCAATCTTGGGCTCTTGTAACAGCCCTTGTGTGTGGCTGCTCAAAGTCAGCAGATAGCCTCTCCACTTTTGCTCTCTACCCTAATGGCAGCTTGTCCCCATTTGCCTCACAGATATTATGCAGGACACAACAGGCAGCCATCACCACTGGGATATTTTTCTCACCGAGATCCAATCCAGGTAGTAAAGACCGCCAGTGTCCCTGCAATGTGCCAAAACCACATTCATCAGTCATTCTGCACCTGCTGAGCAGGTAGTTGAATTTCCTTGGTGCTGTCGAGGTGGCCAGTGTATTGCTTCATGAGCTGTGGGAGCAACGGGTAGGTTGGATCTCCGGAATCGTAGAAGTGTAAGATTAGAAGGGACCGCAAGGATCATCTAGTCTAACCCCCTGCCAAGACGCAGGATTTTTTGTGGCTAAACAGATGGCTATCCAGCCTCCTTTTGAAAACCTCCAGTGAAGGAGCTTCCACAACCTCCTGAGACAGTTTATTCCATTTCCTACTGTTCTTACAGTTCGGAAGTTTTTTCTCAGATTCAGTCTAAATCTGCTCTGATGTAGTTTGAACCCATTGCCTCTTGTCCTGCCCTCTGTGGCCAGAGAGAACAACTTTTCCCCATCTTTTTTTATTGTAATTTTTGCAAGTATTTGAACACTGCTGTCATGGCCCCCCTTAATCTCCTCTTTTCCAAACGAAACATACAGAGTTCCTTCAGCCTTTGCTCGTATGGCATGCATTCCATCCCTCTGATCATCTTTGTTGCTAGCCTCTGGATCCTTTCCAGTTTCTCTACATCCTTTCTATCCATTCGTGACCAAAACTGGATACAGTACTCCAGCTGAGGCCTAGCCAATGCTGAGTAGAGCTGTACTAACTAGGGGTTACAGTGGATGAGAAGCTGGATATGAGTCAACAGTGTGCCCTTGTTGCCAAGAAGGCTAACGGCATTTTGGGCTGTATAAATAGGAGCATTGCCAGCAAATCGAGAGATGTGGTCATTCCCCTCTATTCAGCATTGGTGAGGCCTCATCTGGAGTACTGTGTCCAGTTTTGGGCCCCACACTACAAGAAGGATGTGGAAAAATTGGAGAGAGTCCAGCGGAGGGCAACAAAAATGATTAGGGGGCTGGAACACATGATTTATAAGGAGAGGCTGAGGGAACTGGTATTATTTAGTCTGCGGAAAAGAAGAATGAGGGGGGATTTGTTAGCTGCTTTCAACTACCTGAAAGGGGGTTCCGAAGAGGATGTATCTAGACTGTTCTCAGTGGTAGCAGATGACAGAACGAGGAGTAATGGTCTCAAGTTGCAGTGGGGGAGGTTTAGGTTGGATATTAGGAAAAACATTTTCACTAGGAGGGTTGTGAAGAACTGGAATGCGTTACCTAGGGAGGTGGTGGAATCTCCTTCCTTTGAGGTTTTTAAGGTCAGGCTTGACAAAGCCCTGGCTGGGATGAATTAGTTGGGGATTGGTCCTGCTTTGAGCAGGGGGTTGGACTAGATGACCTCCTGAGGTCTCTTCCAACCCTGATATTCTATGATTCTATCACCACCCGTGACTTGCATGCTATGCCTCTGTTAAAGCAACCTAAAATTGCATTTGCTCTTTTTGCAGCAGCGTTGCGTTGCTGATTCATGTTGAGGTTGTGATCCACCAAGACTCCTGGATCCTTCTCAGCAGTGTTGCTGGCAAGCCAGTTATCCCCCATTTTGTATGCGTGCATTTGATTTTTCTTCTCTAAGTGTAGCACCTGACATTTATCTTTGTTCAGTTCAGCTCAGTTCTCCAATTTATCAAGGTCCCTCTGAATTGTAGCTCTATCCTCTAAAGTGTTGGCAACCCCCCTAGCTTTGAGTCATCTGCAAATTTTCCTACATCCAGGTTGTTAATAAAGATATTAAACAACACTGGATCCAGAACAGATCCCTGTGGAACCCCACTTGCAACCTCCCTCCAATCTGACGTCATCCCATTAATAGTTAATCTTCATTTGTGGTTGTTTAACCAATTATGTATCCACTTACTGGTAGTTCTGTTGAGCCCATATTTCTCCAGCTTACCTATCAGAATGCCATGTGGGACTCTGTCAAGAGTCTTACTGAAGTCCAGATATATTATATCCACCACATTGCCCCTATCTATCAAACCAGTTACCCTGTCACAGAAGGAAATCAAGCTGGTTGGGCATGATTTGTTCTTAGTAAATCCGTGCTGGCTGCTACCCTTTATTTCTTCAGGTATTTGCAAATTGAATGTTTTATACATTGTTGTAGAAGCTTCCCAGGTATTAAAGTCAGGGTGACTGGTCTGTAATTCCCTGGCTCCTCCTTTCCCCCCTTTTTAAAGATGACCTTTTTTAAAAGGCTAACCCTTCGCCAGTCTTCTGCGACCTCTCCTATTATTCATGAGTTGTGAATATTTTCAGTACCTTCAGGTGCATAGTATCTGGCCCCTCTGATCTGAATTCTCTGATCTGTACTTTACTTATCCTGATCTGCATTCTTTCCTCTTTATTGACTGTGGTAACTTCGCTAGTCGTCCAGTCACATGTTTTCTTTTCCTGTCTTTTTTTTTTTTTTTGGTGAGAAGACTGAAGCAAAGTAGGCAATGAGCAGCTGTGCTTTCCTCTCATCTTCTATTACCAGCTCACTTTCTCTATTGAGCAGTGGACCCACACCATCCTTGATCTTTCTTTTTTGTCTTACATATTTGAAGAACCCCTTCTTGTTGTCGCTAACATTTCTTGCCAGCTGTAACTTGTTCTTTGCCTTGGTTTTCCTGATTTTTGTCCCTAAACTCTTGTGCTATTCCCATGTAGACTTCGTTGGAGACATGCCCCTCCTTCCATTTCCTGTATGTTTCCCTTTTGGTTTTTAGAGAGCTATTTTTAGTGCAGCCAGATTGGCTTCCTGTGGGTCTTCTTATCTTTTCTCTGTTTCAGAATAGCCTGATGTTGAGCCTGAAGTATTACCTCTTTTAGAAACCACCAGCCCCTACAACTTCTTTTCTTCCTAATTGATCTTTCCATGGGACCTTGTCTACTATTTCTCTGAGTTGGTTGACATCCGCCTTTCTGAAGTCCAGTGTCCTTGTTTTGATGTTCTCATATCCTCCTTTCCCTAGGATCTTGAATTCTAGCAGATCATGATCACTTCCTCCTAAGTTCCCAACCACCTTCATGTATGCAACTAATTCATCCCTGTTGGTGAAAATCAGATCCAAAATGAATGACCCCCTAGTTGTTTCCTCAACTTTCTGAATCAGAAAGTTGGCCCCTACACACGCTAAGAATTTGCAGGACATATTATGTTTTGCTGTAATAGTCTTTCAGCAGATACCAGGGCAGTTAAAATCTCCCATTAATAGTAGCTCATGTGTTAGTTATTCTTGTTACCTGCTTGTTGAATGACTCGTCCACTTCCTCTTCCTGATGTAGTGGTCTATAATAGACTCCCACCACAACATTGCTACTGTTCTTTTCCCTTATTATCCTCACCCAGAGACTCTCAGTAGGTCTGTTGCTCACTTTCTCTTGGACCTCAGAGCAAGTGTACACATTCTTACATATAGTGCAACAGCTCCTCCTTTTTTCCCATACCTGTCCTTTTGGAACAAGCTATATCCTCAATGCTGGTATACCAATCACGGGAGTTGTCCCACAAAGTCTCTGTAATGCCAATTAAGTCATGATTTTCTTCATCTACCATGACTTCCAGTTAATCCTGCTTGTTCCCCATAGTCCTTGCGTTTGTATGCAGGCATCGAAGATATTTTGCAGACTGCCCTGTTGCTTTTTCTCTTGCCTAGTCCCTTCTCCAGAAATTAGCCCCTTCCCTTTGTCGTCATTACTTGAGCCTGGATGCGCATTAGCCGGATTTTTGTCACCATCCCCCACAGGACCTAGTTTAAAGCTGTCTTTATCAAGTTCGCCAGACAGTATTCAAAGACACTCTTTGCAGTATTTGATAGATGGAGCCCATCTCAGCATAGTAGCCCTATTTTCTGGAACATCAGCTCATTGTTGAAGAAGCCAAAGTCAAAGCCCAAATCAGGCTTTGGAAGAAGACTTTTTCCCCACTGGCTGTTTTCATTTGTAAACTCTGAGTTGATAATGCTGGATGGCTTGGTGGTTTGGAAATGGGGAAAGAGCTTTTCACTGCTTGCTGCTGGTTTGAATCTAGCCCAGGTGAGTAGCAGTGGAAATTCAGTACTGTCTTAGAACTGTTCAGTCTACAATGTGAAATGAATTGGTTCAGCCCAGTTTTTTGAAAGGATAATGCAAATTTTTAATTGTTTCATACAGAAATGGTGTTTGAACTCTGTCAGTGAGGGACATGTGGTCATGGATTTTTAAAAAAATGTAAATATATTTTAAACTGGCAATAATTCACAATGTGGATGGATTTAGCTATCAGCTTGCTGCCTTCTGCATATTTACTTGCCTTTAACAATTGTCTTTATTAAAGTATGATACATGGAACTGGGATCTTAGATTACCTTAACTTCTCTGACTGGAAGCCTCATGTTCAATATGATAACTGCAGAGGTTAAATTTAATATAAATTTTGTAAATCACTAGGCTGACCTTTGGTGAACTTTGAAAGAAATGTCAAATTTCTGTTTTTTCCCCTGTAATCAGCAGTTTGTAATGAATGAATTATAGCTAATTTCAAAATTGTAGCTCAAAAGGGTACTCAAATAGTTGAAATCCCATAAAAAGACTGGTGACCTTTAGGTTGTCTCTGTTGAAAATTTGAGATTTCTTCTCTACTTAGCAGTCTATAATCAAGTGAGCAAGATTTTACAGGTGCTTAATGGGAATTTAGAACTTGTCAGTCTCCCCATTACATGTGTCTATGTTAGATTAAAGTTTATAAACTCACCACGCCTTCTTTATATGAAGTATTAAAAAAGCATAGGAGATTCTGTTTCATGACTTCCATTTAGGTACAAATCCAGATGTGGGGGGGGGGAGGGGAATCTACTCCTTCCCCTCCGTAAAGTGTTTGTTGCTCAAAGACTTGTTCCTGCCATTCAGTGCTCCTGATACATAAAGTGGGTTTATCTTCAGCCCCACCTCTCCACAGCGTGCTTGCACCATGCTGAATTAATCTGCGAGGGATCTTTTGGAGTATGCCCTGGTTCTCCTGCTTTTGAGTTAATAATATATTCACAAGGTGTAGGTCACAGTAGTATCTTACGCTCACAAGAATCTGCTAACAAATACTACTGACCTTTTCTACCTAAATACAACCTGGGAGAACTCGGGATCTGAAAAATAAGTTTAACAAAAGGCAACATCATGTATCAGCAGGACCATGTCTGGCAACAAGGCATTAAATGCCTGTTGGCAGAGGGATCTTTGTTTGTTTTAAGTGATGGGTGGGAGGCTTCCATGGTGGTGAATAATTAATTTTGTATATTTTTCTTCTGTATATTCCATGTGTGGCATACAAATGTACTCTGCATTTTAGTAGGTGCCCCATCTCTAAGGCACCTGGTGGTTATTCAGGTTTTATTTATTTTGCTGTATAGAACAAGAAGCACACGAAGTTCTGTTTCCTGGCTTTCTTCACTATTTGTATAGCACAGACTGTCCTTTAGGTACAAAGCATGTTTTATAATAGATGCTCTATGACAATAACTCGGTTTAATTTACGGGGCGAAAATGTTTCACAGAACTCAGTCATTTTGTGAAACCCAAAACAATGAACATCTTTTGTGAAACTCACTGAATCTTGAACCACTGAGTTTGTGCAATGTCATTCATGATTCTCTGCATTACAGGGTCAAGCAGCCATTACCCGATATCATGTTGCCCATGCTATGTCAGGAGAATTTTGCTTCATCTCACAAAAAGGCTTGAAGAGTCAAGGGGAATAAACCCAAATACACCTGCAACTCTAAGGTGGGATTTTCAGAAGCACAAAGTTGGCCTAAGTTCTACCATTGACTTCAGTGGGAGCAGCTAGAGCACTTCTGAAATCCCACTCACAGCTCTTCCTCCAGAGGCTAATAAAAGGCAGGATTTGCAGGGCTAAACACATGGTGGTGGTGGTGTTATGCACCATTTTAAAGTATTCTTGATGATAGGATCTTGATTCTCTCTAAGGTATCCAGATTTATTAGAAAAAGGAAAAAAAGACCACCTAAAACTTACTTCAAAATTCCTTGCTTATGTTACTAATGCCACAACAGATTATTAAAATTGAATACAATACAGTTACGTGGGATTTTATTTTTTGCCATCTATGCTGTTATTTGCATCTCTCGATTTGGATGTGAGAGCTGTCTGAAATCACTTTTACTTTTTGTTTTCTCATTTCCATAATTTGGTTCTCATGAGCTGGCACAATGCTTCACAGTTTGGATTGCAAATATTTCAAAGGAATATTTTAAAAAATAAAAATAGTTTATTATATATAAAGTTATGAAACATTTCTAATAATAGTCTTTGTAAACTGCACCCCTGAACATCTTTACAAATAATAGCTGCTGTGAGGGGAACTCTTTGGTAGTCTTTCTTTAAAGTGCCCAAGTATTTGACAATTTTTGAAACTCATTCACCTGTCAATACAATCCTCTTTAACCTTGTATACCTTTATTTAAGACCCCATCCAAAGGAGCAGCCTCAACTTAAACAAAACATACTTCTGTCTGAGGGATTTTCGTGCAGGATTGGGACTCAGGTTGGTTGATTCTCTTGGGACCTCCAGAAAACCTCAGCTAGCCTCTTGTTAATCTGCTCTGAATCTGTACATTGAATCAAAAATCCACTTCTTCCCCATCTCTCCTTTGCTCAGTCTACCATCTCACTCCCTACGAAAACAGTGTTTGCTAACACTGAAGTGTTGCCACAGAGAGTTTTGTTTAAATTTGTTCCTCATCTTATGTATTATCATCCAGGTGCTGCTGAAAAAAATATCCTGCAGTGCTCTGGCAATACCATAGGTGGTGTGAAGGAGAAAAATTACACAAAAAGCAGATGCTGCTTCAGACTATTTCTGTTGTTGAGTGTGAATTTTACTATCATCATCTGCAAATAACAGAGCAACGTTGCACCCAGGGGATTGGGGTAGATGTGTCACGTGTGCACAGAATCACTCATACAACCCACAGTACTGGTGAACAGAACTGTTCATAGAATCATAGAATATCAGGGTTGGAAGGGACCTCAGGAGGTCATCTAGTCCAACCCCCTGCTCAAAGCAGCACCAATCCCTAACTAATTCATCCCAGCCAGGGCTTTGTCAAGCCTGACCTTAAAAACCTCAAAGGAAGGAGATTCCACCGCCTCCCTAGGTAACGCATTCCAGTGTTTCACCACCCTCCTAGTGCAAAAGATTTTCCTAATATCCAACCTAAACCTCCCCCACTGCAACTTGAGACCATTACTCCTTGTCCTGTCATCTTCTACCACTGAGAATAGTCTAGAACCATCCTCTTTGGAACCACGTCTCAGGTACTTGAAAGCAGCTATCAAATCCCCCCTCATTCTTCTCTTCCGCAGACTAAACAATCCCAGTTCCCTCAGCCTCTCCTCATAAGTCATGTGTTCCAGACCCCTAATCATTTTTGTTGCCCTTCACTGGACTCTCTCCAATTTTTCCACATCCTTCTTGTAGCGTGGGGCCCAAAACTGGACACAGTACTCCAGATGAGGCCTCACCAATGTTGAATAGAGGGGAACGATCACGTCCCTCGATCTGCTGGCTATGCCCCTACTTATACATCCCAAAATGCCATTGGCCTTCTTGGCAACAAGGGCACACTGTTGACTCATATCCAGCTTCTCGTCCACTGTCACCTCTAGGTCCTTTTCCGCAGAACTGCTGCCTAGCCATTCGGTCCCTAGTCTGTAGCGGTGCATTGGATTCTTCCGTCCTAAGTGCAGGACCCTGCACTTACCCTTGTTGAACCTCATCAGATTTCTTTTGGCCCAATCCTCCAATTTGTCTAGGTCCCTCTGTATCCTAACCCTACCTGCCACCGTATCTACCACTCCTCCTAGTTTAGTATCATCCGCAAATTTGCTGAGAGTGCAATCCACGCCATCCTCCAGATCATTTATGAAGATATTGAACAAAACCGGCCCCAGGACCAACCCTTGGGGCACTCCACTTGATACCGGCTGCCAACTACACATGGAGCCATTGATCACTACCCGTTGAGCCCGACAATCTAGCCAACTGTTGTGGGAAAGCTGTGCTTTACTCCTTAACACCAGAAAATAGGGTTCACTGGGTCACTGTTTAAAAACTAGTTAATGCCTCCAGTTGTACTCACGTGACGGAGGTGAGCAACTCGAGAGGCATTTGCCAAGCTGAACATACAAGCAGGTTCAGAGGGCCTGGCTCTCTCCAAGGATCTGAGCAGTAGTTTCTGCGTTTCCATTTTCTGTTAGGCATAACCTGTGAGCACTTTACTGAACAAGGCATTTTAAATGGCTTCTGATGGGAATGTTTAGAGTCTATTCCATATTTCATACACAGCTGTTTTTCAAGATTTGGCAGGACAGCTCATATACCAAGACTAACCAGGGACTCAACCTGACTGCTTCATGGGCTCAGCATTACAGACCCTGTTTTAAAGGCTTGACCCGGCAAGGTGCTGAGGGCTCGGGTCCTGATCCAGCAAGGCACTCAAGGAAGTGCTTACCTTTAAGATTGTGCATAGTTCCAGTCACTTCACTGTTCATGTGGAGAAAGTGAAGCATGTGCTTAAGTGCTGTGTTAGATCAGAGCCTTAATGCTGAGCACCTTTGCTTGAAGAAGCCCTTCAAGAGCCATCCACCCTACTCCGCGTAAAGTAAGAACGGTGCACTCCCTGGATGGTTCCATTACTTGTCTTTTTTGGGGAGCTATTTTTTATGAAAACAGAAAAATGCTAAATACTAAAGAGAAAGTGCTGAAGCCTAGAATGATAAAACAGTAATCTAATAGGGTACACCAGTGCATTCTCTTTATTACTAGACAGCAAAGCTTTGTTACAGCATTGGTAGCTGTTATGTCATCAGATGTCACCTAGTCCTAACACAGCTCCCATTCCATTTAAGGAGTTATTTATTCATTAATTACAAGCATGGCAGTAGAGTTATTTATGGGTATGCAAAGTGTACCAGATACCAACTAGCTGGAGGATTAAATCGACTAGTCAGCTGTACACCAGTACTCCATCATAGATCCCAAGACCAGAAGAGACCATTGTGATCCGTTGTCCTGATCTCCTGTATAACACAGGCCAGAGAATTCCCCCAAAATAATGCCTAGAGCAGATCTTTAAGAAAACCGTCCAAACTGCTGCTTTTGCGGAGGCCCCAATGAGATTTGAACTTGCCACCTCCTGGTTAGCAGACCAGTGCTCTAACCACTGAGCACTGGAGTTAGGCCTATTTTACTTATAAAGCTCTCTGTGAGTTGAGTCCTGTATAGCTCTAACTTAGCTCCTTCCTTATGTGATGGTGTGAAAGTTGATACCAAATGGGATGCTTCAAGCTGATGTGACTGGATGCTGTCACTTCCAGTTGCTGGGATTTCTCCCAGAGGGTTATCCCTGGATCTGATTTGAGGGCTCCATTTTTCATATAAGTCTCTGGCTGGTAATTGTCTGATAAATTTGCATCTCTAACTCCCTTTAGTGCTAGGAGGGAGAAAAATAGTTCTGTCTCTCCTCCCCTCTTTAGAGTTTGCTGGCTGTTGAGAAGGAAAGGATCTCCATTTCTCTACTCCTGTATCAGAGGTTTCTGACTGATGTGTGTGGGCTTTTGGAGGGGGGGTGGTGGTGGTTGTTGTTGTTGTTGTTGTTAAGTATCTGTTATGAGTGTGGAGGAAAAAGTTTCTGCTGATTGACAGTTCTGAGCAGCGACAGAGGCACTGGGGCTTCCTGTCCACAGACTCAGGCAGACAGCACTTCATCAGCTACACTCAATTCATGTTCAGAACTGGAAGTGCAAGACTTTTTATTTTTATAACGAAAGTTTAAATAGTGCAGAAGCTGAAATGCTCAGGCTCTTTCGCTTGTCACAGAATTTTTCAAGCTCTAGACTTAAGGTTCACTTTCTTTCATTTTAGCATAAAATGTCATGTGACTTGCACTGATGCATTCAGAATTCGTTTTCCTTTTTTCCTGCTGCTTAACTGAGTATTGAGAAGCATGTAGCAGCCAGTTAGTTACCAACAACTTTTACATTGACATGCAGTGTACTTATGCAAAGGAATGTTATTCTGTTTCCCCCCCAGTATTTGGATATAACATCACATGAAAAAATTACTTTAAGCACAGCCCACTCAGGGATGTCATTCTCAGGTTTCACCATGTATTAAACACATCTACGGCCCATAGCAGTGACTATATAAATGTAGAATGAGCCCAGAATATTGGTTCCAAGCCACTAATGCTGAATTAAAGGCAAAAAGCCAGCAGTCTCATTATTCTTAATGTGCCTGTGCACCAGGCCTAGAAGAGACAGCACAGTGATGCAAGTAGGTGACCAATTCACCAAATTCGCTTTCCTGCGCTGGAGAGAGCAGAGCGGTGTCAACCATTACTCTTTACCCACACAAATGTTCAGTACAGATACTATTGTACTTCGCTCCAAAGCTTTCCTTCACTTTAATAAAAGAGAGAGAAAATGTCTCAAAACCTGCAACTGCCTCATGGGGCCAGGGAACAAAATTAGCCTCATTGTGCAAATACAATTGTCCCCTCCAAACACAATGGAATTAAAGGTACTCTGGCGTTGTGCAAAATGTCTGTCATTCACTCTAAAGATGAAAGAACAGAGGCTTTGGGTAAAATTCTCCAATATCTATGGCATCCCAACAGTGTCGGAGTGCCTCGAACCACTAAACCTCCACTCCAACAGTCACATACATTCAACTCAGCAGATGTCAGTCATCCACTTTCCAGGTTTGTGATTCTCAGTGTAAACACTGAGTCTTAAATACATAGCAAAAAGAGGCATATGAAGCATTGAAGACTAACCTAGATAGACTCCCAGGGTGTAAACCCCAGAAGGCCAATATAAAAGCAGAAAGCATATTGTAATGTGTGAATTGGAGAGAAAGAGCTGCCTGGAGCAGTACAAAGTTACCAGAATTGATCTGTCAAAACATTAAGTAATTTATCTGCACCTTGGAGATGGAAGCCCTCCATTTATCCCAGAACAAGCCCAGTATGGGCAACAGGACTGTAAGCTTTTCCCCACATCACCTTCTGCTGCTGTTCTCTAACCCTGCCTAGGGTGACTGAACCCAAGATTGAATAGACCATGAAGAATGAACTCTCCACAGAGTGCCAGCAGATCCTCAGTTGCTGTGGGTATCGTTTTGTGATGTGCCCAATTATCCAAGATTATCTGACTTTGCATGCCTCAAATTAAGCCGTTACACCCATATCTTGGCACCTAAATAAGGGGCATGATTTTTATAAGGGGCTGAGTACCCACAGCTCCAGTCCAGTCAGCCCATTCTTTTTATTTTATTTTAGACACCAAAGTTTGAACATTTTCTCCTAAAAAGTTAAAAAAAGGTGGGGGAGATAATTACAGACGATCAGGGAGCAAGAAGCCAAGACCAGCGAAGGAGTCATGGTGCTCCCCTCCCTCACCCGAACCACTGGAATAGCTTCTAAAACACTGCAGCACTAAATGGCCATTGACCGAGCTGCCCAGTTTGCACATTAATATGCCCTGTAGACCACTGGCTAACTCAGCACTTTCCCTGCCACCAGTGAGGGTGGTGGGCCAACTGGCGGCCCGGAAACCATTGAGATTTCAACTTGGATGACTCCAGGAGACACTGAGGCCTGGACTGAAGAACAGTCTTTCTCTTACTCATGCTAGAAACTGGCACCTTTCCACAAGGTGTTGCAGTTTCATTGTTTTGTTTCACAGTCACCTCCATGTGTTTAGAGTTTTACAAACGTTGTGTGAGGAGTTGAAGACTTTCAGGAAAATTGTGTGTATTTTAGAGGACAAAGGGGTTAAAATTGCATTTTTTTTTTCTTTCTTTCAGCTGAGGACTTTCTTTCTTAGATTCAGACATTTTAAGGCCAAAATGGACCATTAGATCATGTGACCTTTTGTATAATAAAGGCCATATTCTGGCCATTCTGTTTCCATGTGTTCCAATTGTTGAGCCCATGGGTGCACACACGGCATACTTTCAAGATTTTCTCCGCGACAAAGAGGGCTAGAATTTTTTTTTAAATGAAAGCTGAAAGTCACATGACTCCATGAACTAGGGCTTTCAGAAACACCTCAGATATCCCAAATTTGCAGTAAAATCACAACAGCTGGAAAGAGTATATTAATCCAGCATCTCTCTATTTTAACAGTCGCTGTGGAATGCAGCACAGCAGAACAAGGCAAGGGGCTCAGTATGTGCAGTTTTAGCGATAGTCAAGTACACTTCGTCCCCATTTCCTCCCAAAAAGGAGCAGTGATATCTCTCGTGGGTATCATTGCCAAATTGCACAATTGTGTAACCTGCTAGCAGTTGCTCAGTAGTACAGCACAGCAACTACTGGCAGGAGAAGTGGTGGGAACTGTTAGTGCATGCTGTTCCACAAACTGAAGTCATCTGACCAGTTCCAAAGGCATTCAGATTCACAGGCCTGTGTGGGTCCCTGACTCTCCAGTAAGCAATTGATGTGGGTACTTTATAGCCATTGGGAGCGCACTGCACAGCAGCATTAATGATGGCAGGATGGCATAATCAGCGAAACAGCGAGTTTTAGACGGATTAGGGAGCGAGCACAGTGGGGTGCTCCATACAGTTCTGTAGTGAATTTTCACATCCTTGAGAATATTTTATTGGAAAAGATTTTTCCCCTCCAGCCCATATATATTTCTCTTGTTGCTTCCTTTCCATTGTGTTTTGGCAGAAAGAACGAGGAGTACTTGTGGCACCTTAGAGACTAACACATTTATTGTTAGAAAGAATAGTAAATATGGCAGGCGACCAGCTTGGCTTAACAGTGAAATTGTTGCTGATCTTAAACACAAAAAAGAAGCTTACAAGAAGTGGAAGATTGGACAAATGACCAGGGATGAGTATAAAAATATTGCTCGGGCATGCAGGAGTGAAATCAGGAAGGCCAAATCCTACCTGGAGTTGCAGCTAGCAAGAGATGTTAAGAGTAACAAGAAGGGTTTCTTCAGGAATGTTAGCAACAAGAAGAAAGTCAAGGAAAGTGTGGGCCCCTTACTGAATGAGGGAGGCAACCTAGTGACAGAGGATGTGGAAAAAGCTAATGTTCTCAATGCTTTTTTTGCCTCTGTCTTCACGAACAAGGTCAGCTCCCAGACTGCTGCACTGAGCAGCACAGCATGGGGAGGAGGTGACCAGCCCTCTGTGGAGAAAGAAGTGGTTCAGGACTATTTAGAAAAGCTGGACGAGCCACAAGTCCATGGGGCCGGATGCGCTGCATCCGAGAGTGCTAAACGAGTTTGTGGATGTGATTGCAGAGCCATTGTCCATTATCTTTGAAAACTCATGGCGATCAGGGGAGGTCCCGAACGACTGGAAAAAGGCTAACATAGTGCCCATCTTTAAAAAAGGGAAGAAGGAGGCTCCGGGGAACTACAGGCCAGTTAGCCTCACCTCAGTCCCCGGAAAAATCATGGAGCAGGTCCTCAAGGAATCAATTCTGAAGCACTTAGAGGAGAGGAAAGTGATCAGGAACAGTCAGCATGGATTCACCAAGGGCAAGTCATGCCTGACTCATCTAATTGCCTGCTATGACGAGATAACTCTACGCAGAAGAGTAAATGGATACAAATCAGACATCAAGAATTATAACATTCAAAAACCAGTCAGAGAACACTTCAACCTCCCTGGCCACTCAATTACAGACCTACAGATCTGTGGATGAGGGGAAAGCAGTGGACGTGTTGTTCCTTGACTTTAGCAAAGCTTTTGACATGGTCTCCCACAGTATTCTTGCCAGTACGTTAAAGAAGTCTGGGCTGGATGAATGGACTATAAGGTGGATAGAAAGCTGGCTGGATTGTCGGGCTCAACGGGTAGTGATCAATGGCTCCATGTCTAGTTGGCAGCCGGTATCAAGTGGAGTGCCCCAAGGGTCGGTCCTGGGGCCGGTTTTGTTCAATATCTTCATTAATGATCTGGAGGATGGTGTGGATTACACCCTCAACAAGTTTGCAGATGACACTAAACTGGGAGGAGAGGTAGATATGCTGGAGGGTAGGGATAGGATACAGAGGGCCCTAGAGAAATTAGAGGATTGGGCCAAAGGAAATCTGATGAGGTTCAACAAGGGACAAATGCAGAGTCCTGCACTTAGGATGGAAGAATCCCATGCACCGCTACAGACTAAGGACCGAATGGCTCGGCAGCAGTTCTGCAGAAAAGGACCTAGGGGTTATAGTGGACGAGAAGCTGGATATGAGTCAACAGTGTGCCCTTGTTGCCAAGAAGGCCAATGGCATTTTGGGATGTATAAATAGGGGCATTGCCAGCAGATCGAGGGATGTGATCGTTCCCCTCTATTCGACATTGGTGAGGCCTCATCTGGAGTACTGTGTCCAGTTTTGGGCGCCACACTACAAGAAAGATGTGGAAAAATTAGAGAGAGTCCAGCAGAGGGCAACAAAAATGATTAGGGGACTGGAACACATGACTTATGAGGAGAGGCTGAGGGAACTGGGATTGTTTAGTGTGCGGAAGAGAAGAATGAGCGGGGATTTGATTGCTCCTTTCAACTACCTGAAAGGGGGTTCCAAAGAGGATGGCTCTAGACTGTTCTCAGTGGTAGCGGACGACAGAACGAGGAGGAATGGTCTCAAGTTGCAGTGGGGGAGGTTTAGGTTGGATATTAGGAAAAACTTTTTCACTAGGAGGGTGGTGAAACACTGGAATGCGTTATCTAGGGCGGTGGTGGAATCTCCTTCCTTAGAAGTTTTTAAGGTCAGGCTTGACAAAGCCCTGGCTGGGATGATTTAGTTGGGGATTGGTCCTGCTTTGAGCAGGGGGTTGGACTAGATGACCTCCTGAGGTCCCTTCCAACCCTGATATTCTATGATTCATTTGAGCATAAGCTTTTGTGGGCTAAAGCTCACTTCATCAGATGCAAGCAGTGGAAAATACAGTGGGAAGATATATATAAAAATGGGGGTTGCCATACCAACTCTTAACGAGACCAATTGATTAAGGTGGGCTGTTATCAGCAGGAGAAAAAAAACTTTTGAAGTGATAATCAGGATGGCCCACTTCAAACAGTTGACAAGAATGTGTGAGTACCAGTAGAGGGAAAATTAGCATGGGGAAATAGTTTTTAGTTAATGTAATGACTCATCCACTCCCAGTCTTTATTGAAGCCTAATTTAATGGTGTCCAGTATGCAGATTTACACCAAGATTCCACACAAAGATGTACTACAAGCCATCAGGAACACTATCCCCGATAATGTCACAGGAAACCTGGTGACTGAACTTTGTGTCTTTGTCCTCAACCACAGCTATTTCACATTTGGGTACAATGTATACCTTCTAGTCAGCGGCACTGCTGTGGGTACCTGCATGGCCCCACAGTTTGCCAACATTTTTATGGCTGACTTAGAACAGCGCTTCCTCAGCTCTCGTCCCCTAACGCCCCTACTCTACTTGCACTACATTGATGACATCTTCATCATCTGGACCCATGGAAAAGAAGCCCTTGAGGAATTCCACCACAATTTCAACAATTTCTGTCCCACCATCAACCTCAGCCTGGACCAGTCTACACAAGAGATCCACTTCCTGGACACTACAGTGCTAATAAGGACATAAACACCACCCTATACCGGAAACCTACTGACCGCTATACTTACCTACATGCCTCCAGCTTTCATCCAGATCACACCACACGATCCATTGTCTACAGCCAAACTCTAAGATACAACCACATTTGCTTCAGCCTCTCAGACAGAGACAAACACCTACAAGGTCTCTATCAAGCATTCTTACAACTACAATACCCACCAGCGGAAGTGAAGAAACAGATTGACAGAGCCAGAAGAATACCCAGAAGTCACCTACTCCACGACAGGCCCAACAAAGAAAGTAACAGAACCCCACTAGCTGTCACCTTCAGCCTCCAACTAAAACCTCTCCAGCGCATCATCAAGGATCTACAACCTATCCTGAAGGATGACCCATCACTCTCTCAGATCTTGGGAGACAGGCCAGTCCTCGCTTATCGACAGCCCCCCAACCTGAAGCAAATACTCACCAGCAACCACACACGACACAACAAAAATACTAACCCAGGAACCTATCCTTGCAACAAAGCCCGTTGCCAGCTGTGTTCATATATCTATTCAGGGGACACAATCATAGGACTAATCACATCAGCCACACATCGTTCACCTGCACATCACCTGTTCAGAGGCTCGTTCACCTGCACATCTACCAATGTGATATATGCCATCATGTGCCAGCAATGCCCCTCTGCCATGTACATTGGCCAAACTGGACAGTCTCTACGCAGAAGAATAAAGGGATACAAATCAGACATCAAGAATTAAAACATTCAAAAACCAGTCAGAGAACACTTCAACCTCCCTGGCCACTCAATTACAGACCTGAAAGTTGCAATTATTCAACAAAAAAACTTTAAAAACAGACTCCAACGAGAAACAGGAGAACTGGAATTTATCTGCAAACTGGACACCATTAAATTAGGCTTGAATAAAGACTGGGAGTGGATGAGTCATTACATTAACTAAAAACTATTTCCCCATGCTAATTTTCCCCCTACTGGTACTCTCATCTTGTCAACTGTTTGAAATGGGCCATCCTGATTATCACTACAAAAGTTTTTTTTCTCCTGCTGATAATAGCCCACCTTAATCAAATGGTCTCGTTAAGAGTTGGTATGGCAACCCCCATTTTTTTCATGTTCTCTGTATGTATTGTGGCAAACTGCCGGCACTACTTTGATGGGTCTCTCGCTTTCTCTTCTTGGGGAGGGTTCAGGGCACCGTTTCTTGCCCCTGAACTGGGGTATTAACTGCCCAACTAGTGTACTAGAGGAGGGGAGTGGAGAGGGAGGGACCAGGGTCCGCCCTCTACTCCGGTTCCCAGCCCAGGGGCCCTAGGGATAGCGGTAAACCGCTTGAACTAGCGGTTCCTTCCCCTGGGCTGCTTCCCTCTTGTCATAAAAATAAATGGAAGGGTAACCACCTTTCTGTATACAGTGCTATAAAATCCCTCCTGGCCAGAGGCAAAACCCTTTCACTTGTAAAGGGTTAAGAAGCTAAGATAACCTCGCTGGCACCTGACCAAAATGACCAATGAGGAGACAAGATACTTTCAAAGCTGGATGGGGGGAACAAAGGGTCTGTCTGTCTGTGTGATGCTTTTGCCAGGAACAGCTCAGGAATGCAGTCTCAGAACTTCTGTTAGTTAGTAAGTAATCTAGCTAGAAATGTGTTAGATTTCCTTTTGTTTAATGGGTGGTAAAATAAGCTGTGCTGGATGGAATGTATATTCCTGCTTTTGTGTATTTTTCTAAGTTAAGGTTTTGCCTAGAGGGATTCTCTGTGTTTTGAATCTGATTACCCTGTAAGGTATTTACCATCCTGATTTTACAGAGGTGATTCTCTTACCTTTTCTTTAGTTAAAATTTTCTTTTAAGAACCTGATTGATTTTTCATTGTTCTTAAGAGCCCAGGGTTTGGGTCTGTGTTCACCTGTACAAATTGGTGAGGATTTTTATCAAGCCTTCCCCAGGAAAGTGGGTGTAGGACTTGGGGGGATATTTTGGGGGAAGATGTCTCCAAGTGGGCTCTTTCCCTGTTCTTTGTTTAACACGCTTGGTGGTGCCACCAAGTTCCCCGAGACCAGCGTGACAGCACTCCCGGAATCTACTAATGCTATGGTTTCAATTTCATTCATTTTTACTGGTCTTGTATACCCATGCGAGGTCATTGCGACCCCCAACAGGCCGATGAGGCCACATTGTTTCCCGTGATCTCCCAGATTACATTGCATAGGCTCTTCCCTGTTGGGGCATTGGGCTGCTATATGCCCCAATTCCCCACACTCGTAACACCGCCCCCTTATTCCGGTTGCTGCCCTCTGCCTGGGCTATTTAGCCGGCCCCCCCAGCCCTCTCTTCTCTAACCCCCAGGTCCCTTCTTGGCCTCGGGCCATTCCTCGGTGTCTTTCTTCCCAGTTATGGTTCTCCTGGAGTTCTCGACAGTCCGGGGCCTTGGGTTTGGGGTTGGCTTCCTGGTTTGCTGCGTCTCACCCCCTGGGGTCTGGAACAGTTCGCGGGCTGCCAGCTGTCTTTCTACGCAGGAGACCAACTCATCATAGGTGGAGGGGTCATTCTGGCCAACCCAAGCCCAGAGGCCTGGTGGTAGCTCCCTCATATACTGGTCCAGTACCAGGAGCTCCATCATCTTCTCAGAGCTGAGGGCCTCAGAGTGCAGCCATTTCCCAGTCAGGTGGATCAGGTCAAAAAATTGCGATCGGGGTGTCTTGTCCTCCATACACTGCCACTCATGGAACCTCTGGGCTCTCAATGCCTTCGTTACTCCGGCTCTGGCCAGGATCTCTGCTTTCAGCTGGGGGTAATCTGCTGCATGCATGCTGAAAATTAGCATGGGGAAATAGTTTTTAGTTAATCTCCGTGGCCATATCATACTAGACCTTCTGGGCCCCTTTACACAGGAACAGGGCGAGGATACCAGACCACTGATCTCGGGGCCAGGCCTCTCGCAGGGCTGCTCTTTCAAAAGCCAGGAGGTATGCCTCCACATCATCCTCCCGTGTCATTTTCTGTAGGCAGTGGCTGGCCCATATGGTCCGGGTCCCGTCGCAGTTGCGGTTCAGCTCCATAAGGGCCTTCATCTGGTTCATCAGCTCTTGCAGCAGGGCTTAGTCCTGGGCAGCCTGACTCATCAACAGACGATTAGTCTCCTGCTGCGTCCAAGTCGCCTCCTGTTGGGGCGGTTGCTTGGATTCGGGTAGCCTTCTGCTGGGCTGCGGTGGCTTGTATTAGGGCCTTGACCACGTCGTCCATCTGAGGGATGAGAGGGTTTTGGCTAACCCTGGTTTAAGTCCCCAGCGTGTAGATCCCACTTCTCTCACACCATGTGTAGCAAATTGCTGGCACTACTTTGATGGTCTCGTGCTTTCTCCTCTTGGGGAGGGTTCAGGGCACCGTTTCTCGCCCCTGAACTGGGGTATTAACTGCCCCACTGGTGTCCTAGAGGAGGGGAGTGGAGAGGGAGGGACCCGGGCCTGCCCTCTACTCCGGATCCCAGCCCAGGGGCCCTAGGGATAGCGGTAAACCGCTTGAACTAGCGGTTCCTTCCCCTGGGCTACTTCCCTCTCCTGCCCTTCAGCTTGTGGGGCTTCCTGCCCTCCCTCTGCACAAACCAGGTGTCCCTTTACCTAGGGTCTTGGTCTTCTTAGCCCACTGCAGCACTTCTCCAAACTCTCCTCTGCTTCCCTCCAAACTGCTCTCTGCTCCAACACCAATCCGCTCTTCTTCAACTCCTCCAAACTGGTCTCTGCTCCAGCACCAGTCCACTCTGCTTCAACTCCTTCCCCTGTCTGATTGAAGCAGGGGGGTTTTATCAGGTGACTGGCTTCAGATGCTTTAATTAATCTATAGCAAACTTTCTTCCCTCTACAGGAAATAAGGCTCCCTTCTAACACTCTCCTGCTTCCCTCTGGCCGTGCTGTATCACATTTTGTGTGTGTGTGTGTGTGTGTGTGTGTGTGTGTACACACACACACACACACACACACACACACACACACACACACACACACACCTTCCTACTGTATTTTCCACTGCATGCATCTGATGAAGTGGGCTTTAGCCCACGAAAGCTTATGCTCAAATAAATGTGTTAGTCTCTAAGGTGCCACAAGTACTCGTTCTTTCTGCTGATACAGGCTGACATGGCTACTACTCTGAAACCTGTCATTGTGTTTTGGTGAGAATAAAGGATTTTACAGAACCCCCGTGACTGCTCCCATTCTGATTGCTCCTTTCTTGCCCCTGCACTCTCCTCTGCTTTTTCTCCACATCTCTCTCCAGTCACAAAATGAGCTGATGCCACACAACCACCAGTGTATGTGGGCTGGAAGCAGTGCTTAATTTGTGCTAGGAGAGAGCCCCAGCACCTCTAGGTTTGCTGTATCAGTTATCAATGTAAAAAAAATTGCTTGAACCCCGTCACCTCTTTCATTACAAATTATGCACTGGCTGGAACCACCATGAGTCAGCAGTTCTCACTACTGGTAACATTAGCTTTGAACTAGGAAATAAATGTGTTTTTGCCTAGAAAGTAAACTCTTGTTTGACCATACCCCAGCAGGAAGTGAGCTGCTGAAAACTTGATTGTGAGCATTCTAAGCGTTAAGTGGCTTTGTAATTGGGCTTAACACATTGTCCTGTCCTTAATCCAGTGGTCCCCAAACTTTTCAGGGTTGTGTCCCTCCTAATCCCTATCAGCGCTCCCCTTCCTGGGGCTGGGAAAGGGATGTGGACGGGGTAATGGGGCCCAGGCTGGTGTCACAGCTGGGGGCGGGTCGGGAGCCGAAGCTGGGTCAGGGACTGAGGCTGGGGCAGGGCCGGCTGTAGGGCCAGGAGCTGGGGGCAGGGCTGGAGCAGAGCTGGGGCGGAGTGGGGATGGGTGGTTTTCCCTTCCCGCCCCTCACGGGGGCTGGCCCAGGCCCCGCCATGGCCCCTGAATGTTCCTCTGTGCCCACCAGGGGATCACCACACTTAGGGGATCACTGCCCTAATGTCCCTGCTGTGATGTCAGTAAGTAGTGACAGCATAAGGATGGCATGGTACTGTGTCATGACAATCTTGATGTCACAGAATTGTATTGAGCTATATTTATTTGTCCAAAGTAGCTGCCTGTGGTTCTTTCAATCAGGAATGTAAGTAGATCTCTCTGGAAAAAATCTCTTTGGGTATATTGGGGAAAGGAGGGGTAGGAGTCCTTCACTCTGTAACAGCTTTAGGAAAAGCCCAACGTTTTCTAGCTTTCCCTCAATGTTTTCAGTGCTCCATGCAAACCAGAAATCAAGTGTGTGCAGGTAAATATTATCTACATTTGAGATAGGTGGCACGATTCCCAGTTTACGTGGACATACCCACACTCGCTGTGATCAATCTAGTGCCTAAAAATAGCAGTGTGTCCTTATTGGCATAGGGAGATGCTTGGGCTAGCCGCCCCTAGGAGAATTCTGCCTGACCCCCAGGTATGTACTCAGCTGGTGAATCCGAGATGCCACCCCATGCTGCTGCTGTCACACTACTAATTTTAGGCGTGAGCTTGAGCACAGCTAACGCGGGTTCATATATGTGAACTGGGACTTGCACCTCCTACCTCAAATGGAGATGTACCGTGAGAGGTACAAATGGCAAACTGCCACTACAGAACTGGTTACTGTAGTGAAGGAGGGGGTAGGGGAGGACATTACTCAAAACTTTCCCACATGGGTCTTTGTTTACTGGAAAAAGTAACCCTTAGGCTAATTCAAAAATTCTTGCAAAAATCTGAGAGGACCTCTGATCTGAGTGTGACCATGCACAATACACAACCTGTGTATCACAGAATATCAGGGTTGGAAAGGGCCTCAGGAGGTCATCTAGTCCAGCCCCCTACTCAAAGCAGGACCAATCCCCAATTTTTGCCCCTGATCCCTAAATGGCCCCCTCAAGGATTGAACTCGTAACCCTAGGTTTAGCAGGCCAATGCTCAAACCACTGAGCTATCCCTCCCCCATGGGGTGGTTGGTTCTTGATCAATCATTGTAATGTTTTGCACAGTATCAACCCTGGGTTTCGCTTACCGTACAAGCAGAGGCAAAAAGGATGTTCACTTTCTGTTGTGTTTATTAGGCCTTTAACAGAACACAAAAGAGAGGAAGGTCTCCATTTAGGATCTCAGGCCACTTGCCTGCTTCCCACTCATCAAACTGTAGTAAGTGAGAAAAGCTTTCTCCCAACTATCTAGGTAGGAATCTTTTCTGTTGATGCTCAGCCCTGTTTCTGTGCCCTATGAAAGTAAATCAGTAGATTATATAACTCTTTCAGGCTTAATTGGAAGGATAACAAGTACCACCCGTCAAACAACTCCCACTTCATGACCCTGGATCCATCTCTGCAATCGGTGCAGGGGTAATGTGTTTTATTTTCAGGGACCACTTCAGGCTTTTGGCCTAGATGGGTTCTTCCCACCTGGATGGTCGATACACCCTTTACCTTTGAATTGTCTTGTCCAGCAAACAAATACTTTAAGGAAGGGGCCCTGTAAGTTAAGATGGTTAAATATTCATATAAAAATAAAGTGAAAACTGAGAGTTTGGCTGTGGTCTGAAAGCATATGCTGTTGGTAGTGAGACTCCATGAGGTAGAATGTGTGGGGCAGGAGAGGAAGAAGTGCAGCCGTGTAACAGGTGAGTCCAGACACCTCTTTCTTGGCAGGGTTGCTACCTGTGGTGGTGCTCAAACCTACTAAAGGATGCAATGGTGCTTATCCAGGCCAGTGGTAATGAGCGAGAGACACCTTGGTGTGGCGTTTACAACCTTCATCAGCACTGTCCTCTCACTATAAATCTACAGAGAGAGTTCAGAGATAATTTAATTTTACAGATACCTTGGGATTATTAGTTGGGGAATTTGGGTTTGGTTTGAGGTTTTGTGTTCCAGAAACAGCAGCCGGGCTACCCTCCTAGTGAGCTTGATGCCAGGGGAGTGGGAGTTGACATTTGGGCCCTTTGCAAACCTGAGGGCATGTGCTGGCGCAAAGACTTAGCTCCGCTGCCAAATCATTTTTGCAGGTGACACTGGCACATGGGAAAGAGAGAGAGAGAGAGAAGTGACAGTAAATGGGGCAGTAGAGAAACCAGATCTGGAATCTGGTTTGCCAGTTAGGATAAAAATTCAGTTGTTGGTACTCGCACAAAAAGCCTGGACATGCTTGTGGTCCTACTTGTGGTGGGTTCTTTTTATTTTTTGTCAAGAAAATACTTAGCTTAATTATCAAGCCTGGTACAAAACAGCTGGCCCTAACTTTTTCCGCTTCCCTTCCACCACCCTGGGTTACTCTTGCCTGCTAGATTGTTCCTATGCTTCGTGGTCTTCTCATGTTTGCATGCGCCACTTGCAGCTGTAAGTTACCTAGATTGTTGATGGTTTTTATCCAGGTTGTTTTGCCGTGTTTATGTTTAATCTGCTGCGGGGGAGGAGCGGGGGCGGAGGCTGATAAAGCCCTGTTTCTTTGGAAGGTTTGTTAACCCTCTCAGAATGGGAGGAAGGATGACTTTATGATTCTATGATTCTTCTATGATTAAGGTGCAGTAATGAGGGTCAGGAAAGATTTGGGTTATCTACCTAGTACTTCCACAGGCTTCCTATGTGACTTGGGACACCTTACTTAACATCTCTTTGCCTGAGGTTCCCCAGCTGTAAAATCTGGATAAAATATTCCCTACCTCGCAGGGGACTTTTGAGGCTAAAATCATATTTCTGAGGTGGTTGGTTATTATGGTGCAGAGCACCACTGAAATTCCTAAAATAAATAAAGTAACTGAAGGCCACCAAAAGAATTCCTGGTGGAAGTGTGCTTTCTCCAACTCCCTGTCTCCCCTTGCTGCCAGCAACCTTCCTTTATTCTTGTAATTAAGACCGTCCATTCTCTTTGTTTCTGAGGGGTAATTTTCTCTGTGTACCAGGAGAGATACCATCTGACAGCTTTCAGATGGGTCCTGCCTTGGTCGCCTTGATCCATCTCCTAGTGTCTACATCACAACCTCCCTTGCGCTGAGCGCTAATTGGCAGTCTCAGCAGAGAGGCCAAGGATTTAATAGGTATGGACACCATTGCCTTTTCATCACAGTAGAGGTGATGGCTCCAGTCAGGGCTGAGGCACTCGGACAGACAGCTGTGTGGGAAGCTCGCACTGCGCCTGTCCCTGCTTTGCCAAGCCCGTGGACAAAGAGGAATTCAGTGTTCATTGCTGTCAGTCTGGCACCTTTCACTAGCACTAAGCTCACTTTAAAATAGCAATTTTTAAAAATTGCTGCTGTTTTGTTTTTTTTTAAGGGCTGATGATAACCTTTGAACACGTCCAGTTTTCCTTTCCAGAGAAGGTCGCCATGACTACTCTCTGTGCAGTGTTTGACAGCCTCTCTGGCTAATGCAGCAGAAACAGATTTGGCTTTTCCTTTTGGATGTAATGAATAGCGAACAGCTGCATATTCGTTAAGAGAAAGCGACTTGCAAAGGTTAAGTGTTTCATTTCAGTGAGCTTCAACAGGAGCTGCCAGGGATATAAACCAAGGAAGCTGGGCAGCAAAAGGGGAAGGGGGTTTGTGAGGTTGTGGGTGGGAGGTAGATAAGTTATAACTAATTTCTTTCTCTTATCCTGGGCTCTCTGCAAGCCCAGAGTTAAGATCCAAGATTCCCAGCTGTGAAGATCTTTAGATGAAGTCAAGCTTGTTGGGAGAATTAGCCTTGTATTTCGGGACCTCAGCCCACTGACTCGCAAAAAGGGACACATGCTTCTTGCCCTGTGTCATTAGTCAGGGAAGGGGCCAGGAGAGCTAAATGGGGTGGGTATCTCTGCTTGAGTGACATTAATGCAGATCCTGGGGATTCTGTGCTCATCTGTCACAGATTTATAGATTTTTAAGGTCAGAAATTACCATAATGATCATCCCGGCTAACTTCCTGCATCTCACACGCCAGAGAATTTTACTCAGTGATGCCTGCACGAAGCCCATAAGTCTTGGCTCGGGTAGAGTGTATCTCTTGGAAGGAGACATTCAGTCTTGGTGTACAGGGTCCCAAGTGATAGAGAATCCACTACTTCTCTAGGCAAGGCGTTCCCATGACTGGTTACCCTCACTATTAAAAATGTGCACCTAGTCTGAGTTTGTCTAGCTACACCTGAGTCAATGGACCATGCTGGACTAGATTAATGAGACCCCTGCTGTCAGAAAACTTTCCCCTGTGTAGGTAGTTGTAGACAGTGATCAAGTCACCTCTAAACCGTCTCTTGGTTAAGATAAATAGATCAAGCTTCTTTAGCCTCTTGCTGTAAGGTAGGTTTCTGACCTTTTTTTGAACCCTTTTCAAATTTGTCAACCTCCTTTTTAAAGCGAGGACACAGAACTGGCATTAACTGGTATGTTGATTGCTGTTAACCTTCCTTCCTATATGAAGTGCTCTTAAGATACTTTCAGACAGATAGGTTGGCACAGGGCATTCTTACCTGTAAAAAAAAAAAAAATTCTTTGGAATTATTTTTCCATCCTGCTGTTTGTGGAATATATATTAATTTTAACTGCTACTGGTAGGACCACTAAGGAGCAAAGTTCATGGCAATACCGTAGACCTCTACTCAGCCCAAGACCATGAGGCTAACTAGTGATTTCCATTCCCTACATTTTTGTTGAAAAGTCAGAATGTCATTATGCTCAGGTTAAATGGGAGGGTCAGAAATAGATTGGATGTTGAGAAGTTTTGAAGCTAAGTGGCTTTAGTAAATATCTTCTAGCATGTGGAACACCCATATTTAGGCTTGGCAGAATTTGATTTTTTTTTTGTAATTTTGTTGGATATTATCCATGGCATTTTTTTTTCATTTCACAAAATTATGGGTTTTTAAGCATTTTTTTTTAATTTTTATCTATCTAAATTTTCACAGTTATAGGAAATTATGGGGGATCAGGCAGTTATTTAATGACTGTAGACATTGAGATTCAAACAGTTAAAGCTTTATAACCATTGAAACATAAATTAACATCACACGTCAAAATGTAGAAAGTTCTCAAGCAAAATGTTTCGTACTTTGCCTATCTGTAAATTTTGATTATCATTGCTGGAAATAGTTTTTGTCTATTTGTGTGCGTACGGTAAAATTGACATTTACCAATAAAAATCTAATCCTTCAAAGCCTACCCATATCATTGTCTTCCAGTGGCCAGAGATTGAATACTCTGTGGCCTTTATATGTAGTAAGTTTTTTATGTCACTTTACAGTAAGTGCCAGTGGTACCCAGCCAGCAAGCCCATCCTGGTTCAGGAATTTTAATGGATCATAAAGTTAAATTGGTGGCACAGGAACATTCAAGGGAGTTGTAGAGAAAGATGTCTGTCTGTCATTGTTTGTAGCCACTGGGATGTGTATTCAAATGCTGATCTCTTTTGTATCTGCATCATCCAAGTTTTTTAGATTCATGAAATAAAGAAAATATCCTCTTTTCCCAAGATGTGGCATCACCCATTTGTGATATTGCATTTGTGGCTGTGTAACAGGCCACTATTCATTTCGTTAAAGGGACAAGATGACTCAATTTGGGGCTGAAAATGACAGAGAAATAATTTTTGAATGTTCATAACTTCTAGTTAGCAGCAAATTCTCTACATAATTATTGATTAAAAGACTGATTGCCCTAATAAGCCCATTCTTGCCTTGCAGAGCTGAGGTTTACTTGGCTGTGAGTTGTAAAAATAAACGAGGTAGAAAATTTAGATGTTGGTTTGCTAATGTCATGGAAGGAACCACATTGTGTGAAGACTATTTACAAATCTCTTTGTGTCTTGCCATCATACCCCTGTACATGGAGCATGTGTGAGTATGTGCATACGGTCTGAAACCTGTATTATCTACTTGAAGCGATGCTGGCAGTGCCCATTGGGTGTCTGGCAGTGGAAGTAGTTAAATGTGCATTCTTAATGAGTATGACTACAAAACTGGGATTCAGGAATTCATTCTTGATTTTACAAATCAAATCAATGTTTGTACTGATACCACTACCTTTCCTAAGAGAAGAACATGGTCAACTTCAGCCATGTATTACATATAATCCTTACCTGGGGGAGGTGCATGCTCAGTACTAGTCTCTAGCTGAGCAATCTTTTGGATAAAATAAAGCTTTTGATTGGGCCAATGTGTTCTCTGCAATAGTGTCAGTTAGATGAGACGTACATTTGCTACATAGCATCATTAATACAGAGTCTCACAGAGCTTCTAAAGCCAGTTGAAATCACTGGAAGGGCGTAGTCATTGTAAGCCAAAGGGAAAACTTTACAGTGAGATTCAGGAGAATGTAATTTTTGTGGATCCGAGTAGGGAGGAAAAGAGTTCTAGAGAGCGAAGGATCATGTATTTTTGCCCTTGCCCCAGACTGTGGGCATTGTAAGCAAAGAATGGAGAGTGATCCAAAATTTTGATGAACCCAATGGATTGGAGCAATGTGTTTGAAAATCAGGAGAGCAATATTGAATTGGTTTTGGAGAAGGATAAAGACCCAGTGAAGGTGATGGAAGATGGTGGAGATACGACTCCAGTTTCTGGAACCATAAAGTGGCTTGGACACGTCATTTTGCTATTCGGAAGATCATAAAGGATAAAAAATTCCAATAGTCAAGACTGAAAGTGATTGAAACTTGGTGGTCAAATATCAAACAATGTTAGAATCTATAAAGAATGGGATAGAAGATAATACTGATGTTATGTCATTATGTAAACTAATGGTAAATCCTCAGCCGAAATACAGCATTCAGTTCTAGTCACACTGTTGAAGCAGGATATCGCAGAAATGAGGCCTGAGAAGGTCAGAGATTGAAATGCTTGGGCCTTCTGAGGTAAGAGTAAAGGTAAATGAGAGAGTACATGATAGGGTACAAAATAATGAATGCTACAAAGAGAATCAATTGGAAGTTCCTGTTTACCCTTTCTCATAATGTAAGAACAAGGGAACAATCGATGAAATGGAAAGCAACAAATTTAACATGCATAAGAGGGGAAATACTTGTTAAGATGACGGACAATTAGCATGTGGAACTCACTGCCACAAGATATTGAAGTTAAGAGTTTAGTAGGATTAAAAAATGAAACACATATGGATGATAAAAGCAGGCAGTTAGTTTCGATGGGATACAAAAGATTTTACAGGGGATGTAAATCCTCATGTTGGATTGGTCCTGCTTTGAGCAGGGGGTTGGACTAGATGACCTCCTGAGGTCCCTATCAACCCTGATATTCTATGATTATCTAAAGGAGAGGCCAACCACTCGCTGACCAAGGTTAGGAAGAAACTTTTCTTCTGGACAATTTATTCCATAATAGTTTTCTTTGGGATTCTTACCCCTCCATCTTAAGCAGCTGGTTCTGGCTGCTGCCAAAGTCTAGATACTGAACCAGGTTTGATACATCATGGCAATTCTTTTGTACCCACAGTGGCAAGGTCTCGACAGTGGTGAATTCTGACAGTGTTCTGAAAGGGGAGCCAAGTGACTTCCAGGTTGTGGAGGTGCAAGGGAACAGAATAAGTTTTAGTTCTTGGAAGCAAAGGTCCTGCCTGTTTTATGAGGAGCAATAATAGTCAGGAATATGGCACAAGGTTGCTTTAAATACATAAAATGAATATGGCAGTCGAGAGCTGACAGATACTTGAGTGTAAGTTGATTTGAAATTCGGTGCCATCTGCATAGAAGTGATATAGTAATGCCCAGCCTGAAAGCTCGCATTGAATGACCCAGATCAACTCTAGTTAGGAGGGCTTAAGACAGATCCTAGAGGAATCCATTGTCATGCAGAGGGAAAGCTGCAAAGGAAATAGAAAAGGAGCAGTTACAGAGGTACTGCAAGATTTGAACTGGGAGGGTAGAGAGCTGGAGACACTGGCTTCTTGCTTGAGATGCTCTGGAAGAAGAACACAATGCTCGACTGATCTCAACTGTGAGTTTTGAAACTAAGTTGATCAGAAGACAGAGGAAATTGTGAAGACTAGGGTCTTAATTACACATTGATAATGTATATCTGTGTGAATCCCAGTAACACAATATACTTTGTCATATACATTTTTGTTTTACTTTTTAAAAAATAAATGTCAAAATCTCTTCAATAGGGACAAGTATATAAAAGAGCTCAATGTATGATAACACATCATACTTTTAAACTTGAATCGGTGTTGAATTGTGCCTCACTACTGTGGTGCTATGGGAAAACTATTATTCACTACTATAAATACAGTGCAATGAGTCTGAGATATTTAACTAGTGACAAAGGGTCATATGCAGTAGCTACATATTGACAAAGGTAGCAATTAAACTTGTAGATCTGTTTAAATTTATGAATCTTGGGGGGAACATAGACGTCTGAGCACCTTGGCACTATTGCAAGGTTATTACGCTATCTGCGGCTGCTGTGTTTAAGTACTGGAGTATTTTGTTTCATTCTGGATCTTTAATACTCTGATAAGACCTCACCAAAGGGCCTGCATTTTTTCGTGTTGTGCATTTCTATTCATTACTGTAGCCTTAACTTTATTACCTTGAGCAACCCATGTAGGATTAATCTTCCTGAAGATTTTTAACAGATTTGATTTCTTGGGAGGCAGAGGAGAGGGGGTACAATAGGTCACATTCCCTGGGGCTGTGTGTTGGCAAAATAAGTAGGGATAATGTTTGAGAGACTTCCAGGGATGGGGGATGCTTCAGGAAGTGATGTTTTTGATTCAGAGTGTAGTGCTTTTCCTTTATTTACTGAACCGATGCTCCAGTATGGTGGGCATTAGAAAGTGTTGGGCTGTCAGAGGTTATATTTTGGGCATGCCTTAGAAAACCAAATTTGTGAAAAGGGGAGGCTAATTGGGCGGGGGAGGGAGGACCGCTCTAATTTATGCTATCCTCTGTCAGACCACTAGTTTATATGTTTTTTGGCACAATAGCAGAAAATTCTAAGAAGGAACTCCAGAAATGGCCTTAATCTTCTAATAATCAAGGAGGAGTTTGCCTCCAACCTTTTGTATATTGGGATCTCTAGATTATGAGATTATATAATAAATACATTGAAAGTGTTAATTTAGCAGACGTTAACCTTCTTAATTCTGAATTGGAGGGATTGCTGTGCTAAATTGAAACTGTTGTTTCTTTTGGCACTTGATTAAAAGCAAACATCTTTCCTGTGGGATCCTCATTGGCTTTGGAGCACTGATAAATAATTTGGTGTCCTACCTCATCCCCTCTAGTGTTTAAACTGTCACTGGCTAATAAATACATTTGGAAATGAAGACAAACCTGGCTGGCTAAAATGTTTGTTCAGTTCTCCATCTCTCATTGAGCCGCTAGAAGGATGGCACTGTTTCACTAGGGTGGATGTTAAAAGGGCACAAAAATTCCTCAATTCTTTAGGGTAATACTAAAGAGAGATTAGTTGCCTTTATGAGAAATAATTTAGGTATCTGAGAATATTTTTTAAATTGTGTTTGGGTGAGTTCAGTCACTAAGATGATTTAAGCACTACAGATTCTGATTGGGTTTTGGGTTTTTTTGTTTTTGTTTTTGCTGAAGGGGGATGATATGATTAGAATTTTTGCTGAAAAGAAATCCATAAGTAAAGTCAAAGGATTATTGTGGTTGGATGCTGGTTATAAGGGAGATGTGATGAATTATGTTTCGGGTTTTTTGTTATGGTGATCTCTTTTCTTAAAATACTGAACAGGCCTTGCTGATATTGTCAGAGGCATATTTAAGTGTCACTTAGTTGAAATAAATTTAATATTCTTTGTTACCAAATAACAGACTCATTGCTGTATTTTTAAACACAAAATGAATAATGTCTTGAGACTTTAAAATTCTTTATTTGAAAAATTGCAAAACCTCAATTTTAAGTTCATATTTTTGGAATTAAGGTGACAAATTTGATGGGTTTACAATAGTTTAATATTCTAATGCATTTCAAAGCTTCTCTCTTTGAGAGCATACACAGATATATATTATATAAAATCTAAATAAGTGACTAAATTTCAGGCTGGTTATTAAATGATGGTTAGTGTCGTCTTGTTGTCACAATACAAATGTAATCATGGCAATGTGGTTTATTTGTTTAAAAAGATTATTGTTCACAGATTTTTGGTGGGTTTTTAAACAAAGAAAGGTGATGTAGAGTTTGGAAGAGAATTGAAGTCATTGTCATGCTAAGCCTGCAACCCCCTTTTTATCTCCCCTTTGAAAAGCTCTCTCAAATCTAAATTTTTTGTTTTTTAGATTTGTCTTTGTTTGTATCGTCCTTTTAAGAAATTTGGGAATAACCTTTAGATTCCGAATTCAGCTTGCACAGCCATTACTTCACATGGGCATAAGGATCCCTATGCATGGAGTTGACTGTAGGATTGGGGCTTTGCTCTGTGCACTGGCCTCAACAGCCATTATCAGTGTTGTCTGCAGAACTCTAGGATTAGGCCTTCTAATGGAACTTGTTCTCTCTCTTTAGGGCTCTGAAGAAACATAGTTCCAGAGTTTGTCAATTCCACATAAATGCTTTCTGTGGTGATAATGACGATTATGGTCTGTGTTTAATTGTTTTAAAGAGAAATTCATGGTAGGTGGGTATGTTCCAATTCATAGTTTTGAAGACCTGAGTCCTCTGTTTACACAGATGTATGCTATTTGAAACCACTGGGGGCCCTCCCAAAACTAAAGGCCCTCCCCCTCAGCTAGGGGGGAGGAGCCACTGTGACGAGGTTTCAACTGATTTCTTGGGACTACAGTGAGAAAACAGGAGCAGGGGCGAGGTCAGATTTAAAGAATCAGGGATCCAGAAGGGGACGCTGACCAGAGCACCCTGGACAGCACCCACTGCTCCTCAAGATATCTAAGGAGTCAGCTGACACTGCCCAGAGGAACTCTGCTTGGAGAGGTGATCGGATAAGGGAATGGTAACAGGCCCCACAGTCACAGAGCACACCCCACCTCCCATCCAGCTTCCTCCTCCTGGTATAATGGATGGCCATCTTGTCCAAACAGGAGGTGGCTGACAAGGCGGTCTTGTGACTTTGTGGGGCCACGGACAGGGTGTGCATAAATCAGGAGGTATAGGAAGAAGTGCACCAGAACAGGAGCCGGAAGAGGGGCTGCAACCTGGCGTACCCTTTGTAGATATGCCCCAGGATCTCCCTCTCACCACAGAAAGGACTGGTGTTGGTGGAGTTTGTGGACTGCACCAGGTTCATGCCCATGCTCATGGCTCCATGGAAGAGCCACCAACTAATGTCCCATGGCCCACTGGGGATCAGAGTGGATCACAGACTGGCCCACCAGGGTTTGCAGATGTATGCAAGGGGAGCAGCATGCAAGCTTCCCCCACGTTGACCCCACCCCATCTGGGTGCCTCCGCGTTCAGGAGAGACCAGTTCTGGGGCTGTGAGAGGAGACTAGTCCTCATGCCACATTCAGTCATTGGTCTGGGTCATGACTTTTGTGGTGTGAATATCTGTCCACTTGAATTGGACTCAAATCCTCCATTTATTTTATGTACCAGGGAATCAGCCATTGGGACTGACTTCCAGCCTAGCTTGGTAGTGATTGAATTTGAACCTCTAAACTACAGCTGATGCTTTTCATGCCTGATTGTAAATCCCGAGTCTTGCTTTGTTCGAGAGTTTAAATAATTCTCTACAACAGAGTGGGTGTAAGGGAAGGTTAGTCTTGTGGCTAAAGCACATGCTCAGAGGTTTGAGCATTGGCCTGCTAAACCCAGGGTTGTGAGTTCAGTCCTTGAGGGGGCCATTTAGGGATCTGGGGCAAAAATTGGGGATTGGTCCTGCTTTGAGCAGCGGGTTGGACTAGATGACCTCCTGAGGTCCCTTCCAACCCTGATATTCTATGATTGGAAGTTGGGAGACTTGGTTCTGTTTCTTGCTCTGCCTCAGACTTCTTGTGTGACTTTGGGTAAGTCACTTGCTCTGTTTGTGCCAAGGTTTCCTCATCTGTTAAACAGCATTTTTGTAAAGCGTTGGTTTGGATTTACGAGGCTGTACACATATAAAATGTTACTGTTAATAGAAACCTTTGGAATCTAGGACCTTCCCCACCAGTTTGTAACAATTTTTGGACAAGTTAAATTATGGCTGTCTCTCTTTAATTCTTGTCTTTAAGTGATACAGTTGAAATCTGGGGAGGGTTGTGCAAACTAAAACCCAGCTTGTCTAAACAGAGCTCATTGGGGAGGAACAAACCTTGCTGCTGTTTGCCATTTTCTCCCCACTACCTTTTAACATCTTCAGCTGCTACAGATGGAACCCATCAGAAATGGTGTGAGTGTAAAGATCCACACCATTCCCTGTATCTGGCTGCGCCATCACATCAATTTTAAGCCAAATCCTCTCTTGAATGCAGCAGAACTGTGGCAGATTCGCTGCTTGGGGAAAGGGGAAGATGCAGAGCACTTGTGCGGAAGGTCCCTGTATGCCATGGAGTTATGTTCTGTGAAGGCTGCTTATGTCCTGGTTGTGAGGGACTTTAAGAGTGGGCCAGGGGGGCATGGCCAGGACATCTGTGACTGTGTAGCTCCACCAGTCAAAACCCCTGCTCATCCCCTCTGTGCGTGCGCTGGAGATGGAGGGTACTGCAGGTACCGAGGTTACTACAACACTGAGTATCGCCCTCCACAACCAGGGGAAAGTAAGGATTATAACTCCCCTCCAGCCCGGGTCCTACCTCTCTGCCCCTGAGGATTCTTATGCAAAGCTCGTTTCCTCAGGCCTCACCAGCGGAGAGGGTTTTGCTCTTTGGTGTATAGATCTTTGTGGTTAATGAAATGCTGCAGAAAGAAAATGAGCACCTGCTACTCATCCCTCTTCTCATTAGTACAGAGGCCTCACAGGGCCTCACTGTACTTCTCTGGGGAGCTGTCAGTACATGTCGGGGGAAAAGTGAGAGTGGTTATTTTTAGGCGCCGGATTGTTTTCTTTCTCATTGTGAGCGTGTGATACTTAGCACAGTGGTTGCATTAGGACTTGAGGAGCCACGATTAGGAGTGGGGCCTTAAGCTTTCAGAGGTATAATCAGTATATGAGTTTCTTCCCTGTGTTGAAATGTGGATAAGATACTGGCCCATGAGATGTCAATTTCATAGAGCCTGAAGTAGTTGCTTGTGCTGGAGGAGCTCTTTCTCAGGAGTCATAAAGGAGGTTTCTCTGCCACACAGCCACCTCGAAAGCACTCTGTGTTATTTCTATGCTCAACAGTGACCATTAATGCTAGGGAAAACAGGAAGAATTCGTTTGGAGCAGTTATGAAACTTCACATTAGCAGAACAAATGGCACTCGCACCTCTAGAAACTTTGCAGAGTGAGCGATCTTCTGTGGTGTTTAGATGTTGCTTGTAATTATTAGAATTGGGAGCACTGGCTGTTGGGAGTCTGAAAGGACAGGATACAGGAAGGAGGGGGGAGGAGTTGAGAGGCTGGAAGAAAGCTACAGAGGGTGCAGCAGCAGCTTGGTAAAGAGGTTTCCACTTTGAAATAAATAAATTCCACTAATAAAATAAAGTCCTGTTGAAGCTTGTTAGTATCTTGCCTGGTTGATACAACATCTTCATGAACTGCTTGTTTGATCATCTGTAAGACTTATCAAGGAGGGCACAAATGTACACTGTGTATTTCAGGGCTCTCAGAACAGAATTGGCAAAATTTACACAACTAAGCAATATGTAAAAAGAACAGGAGTACTTGTGGCACCTTAGAGACTAACAAATTTATTTGAGCATGAGCTTTTGTGGGCTACAGCTCACTTCATTGGATGCATGCAGTGGAAAATACAGTAGGACGATTTTATATACACAGAGAACATGAAACAATGGGTGTTACCATACACTATAACGAGAGTGATCAGTTAAGGTGAGCTATTACCAGCAGGAGAGGAAAAAAACCTTTTGTAGTGATAATCAAGATGGGCAATTTCCAGCAGTTGACAAGAAAGTGTGAGAAACAGTAGGGGGGAAAAATAAACACGGGGAAATAGATTTACATTGTGTAATGACCCATCCACTCCCAGTCTTTATTCAAGCCTAATTTAATGGTGTCCAGTTTGCAAATTAATTCCAATTCAGCGGTCTCTTGTTGGAGTCTGTTTTTGAAGTTTTTTTGTTGTAATATTGTGACTTTTAGGTCTGTAATCGAGTGACCAGAGAGAATGAAGTGTTCTCCAACTGGTTTTTGAATGTTATAATTCCTGACGTCTGATTTGTGTCCATTTATTCTTTTATGTAGAGACTGTCCGGTTTATGGCATATATCACATTGGTAGATGTGCAGGTGAACGAGCCTCTGATACTAATGTGATATATGCCATCATGTGCCAGCAATGCCCCTCTGCAATGTACATTGGCCAAACCGGACAGTCTCTACGTAGAAGAATAAATGGACACAAATCAGACGTCAAGAATTATAACATTCAAAACCCAGTCGGAGAACACTTCAACCTCTCTGGCCACTCGATTACAGACCTAAAAGTCACAATATTACAACAAAAAAACTTCAAAAGCAGACTCCAATGAGAGACTTCTGAATTGGAATTAATTTGCAAACCGGACACCATTAAATTAGGCTTGAATAAAGACTGGGAGTGGATGGGTCATTACACAATGTAAAACTATTTCCCCGTGTTTATTTTTCCCCGCTACTGTTCCTCACACGTTCTTGTCAACTGCTGGAAATGGTCCATCTTGATTATCACTACAAAAGGTTTTTTCCCTCTCCTGCTGGTAATAGCTCACCTTAACTGATCACTCTCGTTATAGTGTATGGTAACACCCATTGTTTCATGTTCTCTATGTATATAAAATCGTCCTACTGTATTTTCCACTGCATGCATCCGATGAAGTGGGCTGTAGCACATGAAAGCTTATGCTCAGATAAATTTGTTAGTCTCTAAGGTGCCACAAGTACTCCTGTTCTTTTTGCAGATACAGACTAACACGGCTGCTAGTCTGAAACTAAGCAATATGTGTAAGTGTTGATCAAGAACGACTACCTGGTTCTGCAGCTAGAACCCAATCCTAACCTGGTCTTAAATACAGCTAGAATTTCTATTTAAAATAAATTTCCCACCTTCTGAGAGGAAATGTATTGTATTGACTGAGACAGCGTCTCAGGGTGTAGCTATTAGCACAGGCAAGTACCACTTGATTAAATCAATCCTGGATGTAAGGGGAGATGCATTGCATCTTTTTGGACTTAAGTGCAGCTGGCACAGGAAGGACCTTGGAATGACAGAAGGAAGTTGTTAGTTCTCATTTGAATTGAGAAGAGAAGTGTTGTGTGGAAGACACTGTCCTCAGAGCAGGAGAGAGAAACAGTGATAGTGGCACATCGGTTGTACAGTTTAGGATTCGCTCTTGGTTGGTTTGCTGTATTTATTTTTTAAGGTTTATTTTAGAGGAATATACCGACGTGGATTTTTATGTAAAAGTAGATTATTTTCACAGGTTTTCTGTTAATTTAGATTTGTACAAATGCTGGAAAAGGGCACCTTACCATATGCTCTAGATGCTTTTGACAGAACTTAAAATACGTCACAATAACACCTAACTGCACCTGTTCAATTTAATATAACTCATCACGAGTAAGACAGGGAACTTAAAAACTCATATGCCCTGCCACCTCCAACAATTAATAATTGCCCATTGACTTCAACAAGTTTTGGATCAGGAGATAACTTGGTGTTTGTAAATGTCTAAAGCGAGTGCGATTATTTTAACACATAGAGTGGCTGAGTCTGAAAACTGGGCCAGCTCTGTGCATATTAATGGAAACAGTGTTCCCTGCCATAAAGCTCGATAGCTCTGTCTTCCAATTTTAGCTGACAGAGTGAGAGGCGGAGAGAATATTTTCACAAATCCATGCATCTTTCAACCTGTAGGTTCCCAGAGACTGGACTTCTGAAGTGTTTAAGTGGGTATCTAACTGAGTAGCGAGAGGCCCAAAAGAAAGAATACAGGTGAGATAGACTGTATGCCATGAAGAATAAATTCTTTAGTATTTACTTTAATCATGCAGAGGTGTTTCATTTTTTGTTGATAGCCTTTTTTTTTAAAATTTTTTTGAAAATTGTATATTTTTAATTTATATAGCATGGACTTAAAAAACCTAGAAGAAAATTAATTGGATGTTTATTAAGTATCCTTCTCTGTTTCCTTTTTCAAAGCACACAGCTGTTTCCAAATGCAACCCATATTCATTTAATTCTTCAGTTGGTTCTGCTTCACCAGGAAAGTCCACAGAGCCGTTACAGGGGGTCATCTTTCTGCTTACAGCTCAATGAAGGCAGAACCAGACCTGTCAATCAAGGCAGGCTGGGTGTGGCCACTCTGCCAAAGACCCTGCTTGTTCATTCTGCGTCCAGCAGTGGCAGGCACAGACCTACCCAGAACAAAACAGACCTGGAAAAGCAATCTTTAAATCATTTGGTTGATTTGACCTGGCCTCTATGGCTGTTTAGTAGCCAGGAGGGTTAGGCAAGTGCGTCACTCCTCTTTCTGGCTTGAGGATCCCAGCTGTGGCCTCTCCATGGCAGCTATAAAACTGGAGAAAGCAAAGCCCAAGCAGAAGGGAAGGTCCTGCCTGCAGTGCTCTGCTCCCTTAGAGGAGTGTATGGTCAGGGACATCTATGCCTCCTCTGTGGGGACAACTTGACTGTCCAGTGCAGCCTACAGATAGTTCCTTCCTTTTAATTGCGTGGAACATCAAAAGTAATGGTCACAAAAGGCATCTTCCATTCTGGAAGTCTGAGTATAAAAGCCCTGAAAGTGTCAGGTCACTGATTCTCAAACAGACTCATTCTGCATTTTCAGGAGGCTTTCTGCATGACGAATACAAGAAATTCGATCTCCCCATCTTCGATCTCTGCCCCCACCCGATACTGATTTTTCCCTTTTCCTCTTCTTGAAAACCATGGCCAGTAGTGATTATTCCCCCGGGAGAGGGATAGGGGTGTCCATGCTTCTTGGTGATGGCTGTTGAATCATCCAGAAAGCTCACAAGAAGAAAGCAACATGATGTGATTTCTCCCAGCCATCGAGCTGTGCCTAGGGTACCAGCTGGACTAAGTGCCAGAGACTGGCCCTGGGATCCCTAAAATGCCCCTTCCACACAAGCAGATGGGCCTAGGACACAGACACATTCTGTTTAGCAATTTCACGTTTTAAACAAGCTATATGTCAACATTTGTGACCTTCCTCCCCGCGAGAGAGAAACTCTCTGGCTTTGCTGGTCTGAGCTTCCAGATGATTTTTGGATGTTTGGATGTTTTAGCTATAGAGCCTTTTGTAAGTCTGTTTTTCCCATCCATCCAGTGCCTGCTATGATGAGAGGCTCATAGTGAATACAGCAGAGGGGTGAACGGGAGTTAGTCTGCTTAGGTATTTTCTGTCCCCTTCCAGAATCGGACACTGCACAGCAGTCCAGCAGTTTCAGAGGCTGAAACTAAACCTACATAGATCTATCACTAGCTTCAAAGTAAATTAACCAAAGACAATTTTATTTTTATTGATCTACCAACAAACCAGTTATTTAAGAAATGACTACTGCTGTTGGTCATTTCAGGATGACCAGATGGCCTTGTGTTACACAGTCTAATGGTAGCATGTTTGACGCCAGTTAAACAGCCCTCCGGAAGGAAACAAGAGAAAACCACATTGGGATAATCCAAGAAAGGGAAAGTTTATAAACATGTCCCCATGGCAGTGACTGCTGGTAACTGCATCCACTTTGCAGGCTTGTCGCTGCACTTTGACGTCGTAACCTTGGACTGATTGTTCCATCTATTTTTACACCAGGTGTGATATTCGATTGCAGGCACATCCTACCCATCTGGAAACTGATCAGTTTTGTTGGCCCTGTCTTCATGTGCACTGACATTAATTTGCTTGGAAATAGTATCTTTTCCCCCCTTCCCAAGAAGACTACCTGGTTGTTAGATTATTTCTCCTTTAAAAGAAAACCCCTTTATTTGTTTGAAACAGCACTATGGCTATGTCTACATTACTGCGGTAAGTTGATCTAAGTTACACAACTCCAGCTACATGAATAACAGAGCTTAGGTCGACTTACTGCGGTGTCTACACTTCAATGAGTTGACAGGTGACACTTTCCCATCAATTTACCTTACTCCTCTTGTTCCCAGCGGAGTACCAGGGTTGACCGGAGAGCGCTCTGCTGTTGATTTAATGGGTCTTCTCTAGAATTCACCTTTGTGCAGAAGGCCTGTACAAGGTCTCTGCAAGTCAAGGAAACGGATCCTATGCTTATTAAGTATGTTCTTAAATGCTTTGCTGAAGTGGGACCTCTGCCAGTAGCTTTTTTTAGTTTTTGTTTTTAAGCTTCCTTATTTTCCAAACCTTTTTTTCCTTGTTAAAGAGAGATGTTAGGAAGGAGTCCGTCTAGCTAAGCCTTCATACACATTACATAGTTTTACAAATAAAGTAAGTGAACAAGAGTTTAATAATGACTCTTAAAAGGTCACCAAGTAGGTGCTCGGTTCACGCTTCCTCAGCGTTTCTTCTTCACTTCTTAAAGAAAACCAAAACGACGAAGCCTCCATGCAGCTGATTCATGCGACCTTGGCTCCCTGTTATCCTCTGTCCTCTGCATTGTGTTCTACACTCACTAATGACATCCTGTCCCTATTTAGTCTGCAATCACCGATGCAAGTAGTTGACTTTACTCACATGAATAGTCCGACTGATTTCAGATTTACTCACCTAAGTGAAGTTAAGCACATGAATAAGATTTTGCGGGATTTGGGGGCCTCAGACCCATATTCAGGACAGCCCTTAAACCTGTTCATAAATTCCACTTGTAGTAGGAAAAGAGCCTGAGACATAAGCCCTTGTATTAGAGGCCTTAATATGTCCTGTTCGTCAAGGTCTGCTGTGCCGGCTGTCTGTGCAGAGCTGGGGCAGGACACCGGGAGAACACACACGAGCAGCTGAACATCTAGCCACACCACTGAAATAAATGGGCTTAAGCACATGCCTAAGTGCTTTCTAAATAGGAGACTTAGATTGTAAACTCTTTGAAGCAGGGACTGTTTGTACAAATAGTAAACAATACTGTGTTCATCACTGTGGTAGGTGGGCACTGAGTTCATGAAGGCCGTTTTTGAATCACCGTTTATGAAACCATTTTCCTAGTTAATGAGCCTACTCAATCTCTAAACACTACTTTCTTGAGCACCTAGGGGTGCTTCACGTCAGATGTGCATGCGTCTCCTGAGCCCTTGATCAGACATTTCTAGCTAGCAGTGTCTGTTTGCCCCCCATATGCGCCCTTTGCCTCCTGTGGCTGAATCCATGGTGAATCCATGTTGACTGTTCCTGATCACCTTCCTCTCCTCCAAGTGCTTCATAATTGATTCCTTGAGGGCCTGCTCCATGATGTTTCCAGGGACTGAGGTGAGGCTAACTGGCCTGTAGTTCCCAGGATCCTCCTTCTTCCCTTTTTTAAAGATGGGCACTACATTAGCCTTTTTCCAGTTGTCCGGGACCTCCCCCGATCGCCATGAATTTTCAAAGATAATGGCCAATGGCTGTGCAATCACATCCGCCAACTCCTTTAGTACTCTCGGATGCAGCGCATCTGGCCCCATGGACTTGTGCTTGTCCAGCTTTTCTAAATAGTCCCGAACCACTTCTTTCTCCACAGAGGGCTGGTCACCTCCTCCCCATGCTGTGCTGCCCAGTGCAGTAGTCTGGGAGCTGACCTTGTTCGTGAAGACAGAGGCAAAAAAAGCATTGAGTACATTAGCTTTTTCCACATCCTCTGTCACTAGGTTGCCTCCCTCATTCAGTAAGGGGCCCACACTTTCCTTGACTTTCTTCTTGTTGCTAACATACCTGTAGAAACCCTTCTTGTTACTCTTAACATCTCTTGCTAGCTGCAACTCCAGGTGTGATTTGGCCTTCCTGATTTCAAACCTGCATGCCCGAGCAATATTTTTATATTCTTCCCTGGTCATTTGTCCAATCTTCCACTTCTTGTAAGCTTCTTTTTTGTGTTTAAGATCAGCAAGGATTTCACTGCCATATTTACTATTCTTTCTACACATCGGGATGGTTTGTCCCTGTAACCTCAATAAGGATTCTTGAAAATACAGCCAGCTCTCCTGGACTCCTTTTCCTCTCATGTTATTCTCCCAGGGGATCCTGCCCATCAGTTCCCTGAGGTTGTCAAAGTCTGCTTTTCTGAAGTCCAGGGTCCGTATTCTGCTGCTCTCCTTTCTTGCTTGTGTCAGGATCCTGAACTGGACCATCTCATGGTCGCTGCCTCCCAGGTTCCCATCCACTTTTGCTTCCCCTACTAATTCTTCCCGGTTTGTGAGCAGCAGGTCAAGAAGAGCTCTGCCCCCAGTTGGTTCCTCCAGCACTTGCACCAGGAAATTGTCCCCTACACTTTCCAAAAACTTCCTGGATTGTCTGTGCACCGCTGTATTGCTCTCCCAGCAGATATCAGGATGATTGAAGTCTCCCATGAGAACCAGCGCCTGCGATCTAGTAACTTCCATTAGTTGCCGGAAGAAAGCCTCATCCACCTCATCCCCCTGGTCCGGTGGTCTATAGCAGACTCCCACCACGTCATCACCCTGTTGCTCACACTTCTAAACTTAATCCAGAGACTCTCAGGTTTTTCTGCAGTTTTATAGCGGAACTCTGAGCAGTCATACTGCTCCCTTACATACAATGCAACTCCCCGACCTTTTCTGCCCTGCCTGTCCTTCCTGAACAGTTTATACCCATCCATGACAGTACTCCAGTCATGTGAATTATCCCACTAAATCTCTGTTATTCCAATCACATCATAATTCCTTGTCTGTGCCAGGACTTCCAGTTCTCCCTGCTTGTTTCCCAGGCTTTTTGTATTTGTGTATAGGCACTTGAGATAACTCGCTGATGGTCCCTCTTTCTCAGTATGAGGCAGGAGCCCTCCCCTTTCGCACTCTCCTGCTCATGCTTCCTCCTGGTATCCCACTTCCCCACTTACCTCAGGGCTTTGGTCTCCTTCCCCCGGTGAACCTAGTTTAAAGCCCTCCTCACTAGGTTAGCCAGCCTGTTTGCGAAGATGCTCTTCCCTTTCTTCGTTAGGTGGAGCCCGTCTCTGCCTAGCACTCCTCCTTCATGGAACACCATCCCATGGTCAAAGAATCCAAAGCCTTCTCTCCGACACCACCTGTGTAGCCATTTGTTGACTTCCACGATTTGAAGGTCTCTACCCCGGCCTTTTCCTTCCACGGGGAGGATGGACGAGAACACCACTTGGCCTCAAACGCCTCAAGAGATGGACTCACTGCTCCATCTAGGAGCAATAGAACTGGTCCCTGCCCCTTACAGGGGCAAGGGGTTGTACTCAAACTGTTTCCTCGCGCCAAAGAAGGACGGAGGTTGTAGGCCGATCTTGGATTTAAGGCAGATAAACAAATTAATGAAGCCTCAAAAGTTCAGGATGGTGACTGGCAATTATAATTCCTTTACTGGGGGAGGGATAGCTCAGTGGTTTGAGCATTGGGCTGCTAAACCGAGGGTTGTGAGTTCAATCCTTGAGGGGGCCATTTGGGATCTGGGGCAAAAATTGGGGATTGGTCCTGCTTTGAGCAGGGGATTGGACTAGATGACCTCTGAGGTCCCTTCAAACCCTGATATTCTATGATTCTATGATACTAGAGGAAGGGGATTGGTTTTCTTCTCTCAACCCACGAGCTGTCTGCTTCCATATAACTATACACCCATCACAGAGGAAATGCCTGTGACTCATCATAGGCCAAGATCATTTCTAATTCTGAGTACTAGCCTATCCTTTGCCCCAAGGGTATGTTGAAAGGTTCTAGCGGTAATGGTGGCTGCCTTTCGGCAGGAAATAATACTAGTCTTCCTGTACCTCTGATGACTGGCTACTCTTTTGAGGTGCTGTTATCATCCACCCAGAAGGCCCTTGCTCTGTTTCAGGAGTTGGGCCTACAATTGAACATAGAAAAAAAAATCTCTGTTGGTAATGGTAGAAAGGGTACTGTTTTTAGGGGTGTCCTTGGACTCACTGACAGAGTGTACCTCCCTTTAGACAATTTGTGACCTTGTCAGGTCTGATAGGGAGAATTCAGGGAAGCCACTGGGCCATGATTAAGAATTGTCTTAAACACTTGGGTCATATGTCAGCTTGTATCTTTGTGACCAATCACGCAAGTCTGTGACACTGCTGCTTCCAGAGTAGTCTCAGAACTACCTACTCTCTGACATGGACACCTTAGACGAGCTGGTGATGGTCCCCTTGCACGTAAAGAACTCCCTAGAATGATGGAGGGAGAACATTTGTGCAGACGTTCCTTTCTCTTGCCCAACCCCATCAGTGACTAACAACCGACGCATCCCTGTGAGGGTGGGGAACCTGCCTCAGCACCTTCACAGTTCAGGGCAGATGGACAGCTCGCAAAACAAATCTCCACATCAACCTGTTGGAGCTCAGGGCAATCAGAAACTTGCTCCTTCGTTTCCTGCCCCTCATCTATGGCAAAGCAGACATGGTCATGACAGACAATATGTCCTGCATGTCCTACATCAACAAGCAGGGAGGAACAAGATCCCCCTTGTTTTGCGCCGAAGCCATAAAGTTTTGGAACTGGTATATAGCCCATTATATCCAGGTTTCAGCAGTCTACCTCCCTGGCTTCCAGAACACCACTTCAGATGCCTTCACCAGACCCTTCTCCCACGACTGCAAATGGGAGTTGGACACTCAGCATATTCCAGAGATGGGGACTGCCACAGAGTGATCTTTTTGCCACCTCTGAGAACAGGAAGGGTTCTGTCTTCTGTTCAAGGGCGGGTGCGAGGAGAGTTTGGTCACTGCTGTGTGGGGGATGCCTTCCTTCTACCATGGAAGAAGTATTCTGTTCTATGTCTTTCCCCCAGGATCCTTAATTATAAGGGAGCTGAACAAGATCAGGTGGGCCAGAGTTACCCTCATAGTACCGACTTGGCCGAGCAGGCCCATACCTGCTTCAACTCTGTGTCCAGCCATTGATCGAGATCATGACCATTTATTTATTTATGAAGACAGCTTTCTTAGATGCCATCACGTCAGTCCACATGGTCGAGGAGATTGGCACCTTTATGGCAGATCCCCCCTTTACTATGTTCTTTAATGACAAGGTCACTTTACATCCACATTCTAGATTTCTTTCAAAGGTTTCATCGGATTTTCATCTTAACCAATCTACTCATCTACCAGTATTTTTTCTGAAACTGCATATTTTCTCAACAGGAATTCTATTTCCATACCCTGGACGTCAGAAGGGCCTTCTACTTGTATAGGACTAAGCAGTTTAGGAGCTTGCCTAAATTCTCTGTTCCCTTTGGGGGCTCCTCTCTCTACTCAAAGATTTTCTAAATGGAAATCGTGTTGTTGTATCTATACCTATTATGAGTCTGCAGGTGCTCAGCCCGTGCCCCCTTCCGAGCGTGGGAGCACATTGAACCGATTCATAGACAGTATCCACAGTATTTTTGAAGAACGTTCCAGTATCTGAGATATGTATAGCTGCTGCTTACACGTTTTGAAAGCATTATGCTCTGCTCCATGCCTTCAGATCCGACGTGGCTCTGCAGTGCTGTCTTCAGTTCTGGACACTGTTCCGAAGCTCCCTCCTCCTTCTGGGAGTTGTCTGGAGTGGAGCACCCATAGGGATGCTACTCAAAGAACAAGGAAATGTTACTCACCCTGTGTAATAACTTTACTTTAGTTCTTTGAGATGTATATCCCTATCGGTGCTTCACTATCCATCCTCCTTCCCCTTTGCTGCGGTTTTTCCCTAGGGAATGACTGGGTAGAGAAGGCACTGAGGGCAATTCACCTGCGCACTCCTATATAGCCTCGGTGTCAGACACAAGGAGGCATAGGGTGCATGTGCGGGCCAAATGAACACTGCTAGTTAAAAATCCTTGATCAAAGGCTCGAGAGGCGCATGCGCACCTGAAGTGGGGCACCCCTAGGGACACTAGTCGAAGAGTCACATTACTGCACAGGGTGACATTTCTTTTTCCCCTGGTGTGTTTATAAAACAAAGAAACACAAAACAATCCTTCTTGCCTCAGCCCTCCTCCATCCCCCACCAAAAATTCCCTTACGCCACATCCCTTTTGGCTGAGTAGAGTGATATTATCACCTCCATGCTATGCCTCTGTTAACACAACCTAACATTGCATTTGCTTTTTTTGCAACAGCATGGCGTTGCTGACTCCTGTTTAGGTGGTGACCCAGCACAGATCCCAGATCGCTGCCAGGCCAATTATTCCCACACGCTGTATCTGCCTAACACCTTCCATTAGAAGGCCCTGTTTTTCTCCTGCTTATAACTCAGCACAAACTGTTCAAGTTTGGGAGAAATTTTCCAAGCCAGGTGTCAACCTCAGGCTGATTTTCAGCAAAAACACTTCTGCCCTTTCTGATAATGAGGTTAGAGAAAATGTTGTTGTTTTGGCCATGTTAAAAATGCTTATAGTTGTTTCATAGAGCCCTCATAGCTTGAAGTAGGGACTTGAAATTCCTCTGGAGAAGAGAGCAACACCCTGAGATGAGGGAAGTGTCTTTTGTGTTCCTGTGAAAATGCACCCAAATCTGGCTCAGTAATAACCCTCTGAAAAATCACTATTTGCACATGCTCAGTAGAGGCTTCTTAAAATTTCTAAAGGTTCCATCAGTACTGAGCATGCTCCATGCCAGGGCTGCGGGAGCTGAGCAGCATGTTCCCTGAAACTACTTTTCCTGATAGTCAAGGAGACTTTCTCTTTTGTGTTCTTAGTGATCCCACTTCCCCCCTTGCTGGCATCCAGGCAGTGTGGAGGAGAAAGAAACCTGACTCAAACAGTGAGGGGTGAGAGGCAGCGTGGGGTGTGTGTAAGAGAAAGCGTCTGGGAACATTGGAGCAGGAGGACAGAAAACAGTAGGGTCTGTAGCCATTTGAGCCAATTTTCCGGAGGAACTTGGAATAGAACCCAGGATTTCAAGTTTCAGTGTTCTAGGTTTCAGAGTAGCAGCCGTGTTAGTCTATATTCGCAAAAAGAACAGGAGTACTTGTGGCAGCTTAGAGACTAACCAATTTATCTGAGCATAAGCTTTCGTGAGCTACAGCTCACTTCATTGGATGCATTCAGTGGAAAATACAGTGGGGAGATTTATATACATAACGAACATGAAACAATGGGTGTTACCATACACACTGTAACGAGAGTGATCACTTAAGGTGAGCTATTACCAGCAGGAGAGCGGGGTATAGGGGGGGACACCTTTTGTAGTGATAATCAAGGTGGGCCATTTCCAGCAGTTGACAAGAACATCTGAGGAACGGTGGGGGATGGGGAATAAACATAGGGAAATAGTTTTACTTTGTGTAATGACCCATCCACTCCCAGTCTTTATTCAAGCCTAAGTTAATTGTATCCAGTTTGCAAATTAATTCCAATTCAGCAGTCTCTCGTTGGAGTCTGTTTTTGAAGTTTTTTTGTTGAAGAATTGCAACTTTTAGGTCTGTAATCGAGTGACCAAAGAGATGGAAGTGTTCTCCGACTGGTTTTTGAATGTTGTAATTCTTGACATCTGATTTGTGTCCATTTATTCTTTTACTTAGAGACTGTCCGGTTTGGCCAGTGTACATGGCAGAGGGGCATTGCTGGCACATGATGGCATATATCACATTGGTAGATGTGCAGGTGAACGAGCCTCTGGTAGTGTGGCTGATGTGATTAGGCCCTGTGATGGTGTCCCCTGAATAGATATGAGGACACAGTTGGCAACGGGCTTTGTTGCAAGGATAGGTTCCTGGGTTAGTGGTTCTGTTGTGTGGTGTGTGGTTGCTGGTGAGTATTTGCTTCAGGTTGGGGGGCTGTCTGTAAGAAAGGACTGGCCTGTCTCCCAAGATCTGTGAGAGTGATGGGTCGTCCTTTAGGATAGGTTGTAGATCCTTGATGATGCGTTGGAGAGGTTTTAGTTGGGGGCTGAAGGTGACGGCTAGTGGCGTTCTGTTATTTTCTTTGTTAGGCCTGTCCTGTAGTAGTTGACATCTGGGTACTCTTCCGGCTCTGTCAATCTGTTTCTTCACTTCAGCAGGTGGGTACTGTAGTTGTAAGAATGCTTGATAGAGATCTTGTAGGTGTTTGTCTCTGTCTGAGGTGTTGGATCAAATGCAGTTGTATCCTAGAGCTTGGCTGTAGACAATGGATCATGTGGTGTGGTCTGGATGAAAGCTGGAGGCATGTAGGTAGGAATAGCGGTCAGTAGGTTTCCAATATAGGGTGGTGTTTATGTGACCATCGCTTATTAGCACCGTAGTGTCCAGGAAGTGGATCTCTTGTGTGGACTGGTCCAGGCTGAGGTTGATGGTGGGATGGAAATTGTTGAAATCATGGTGGAATTCCTCAAGGGCTTCTTTTCCATGGGTCCAGACGATGAAGATGTCATCAATGTAGCACAAGTAGAGTAGGGGCATTAGGAAACGAGAGCTGAGGAAGTGTTGTTCTAAGTCAGCCATAAAAATGTTGGCATACTGTGGGGCCATGCAGGTACCCATAGCAGTGCCGCTGATTTGAAGGTATACATTGTCTCCAAATGTGAAATAGTTATGGGTGAGGACAAAATCACAAAGTTCAGCCACCAAGTTTGCCGTGACATTATCGGGGATACTGTTCCTGATGGCTTGTAGTCCATCTTTGTGTGGAATGTTGGTGTAGAGGGCTTCTACATCAACTAGGATGGTGTTTTAAGGAAGATCACCGATGGATTGTAGTTTCCTCAGGAAGTCAGTGGTGTCTTGAAGGTAGCTGGGAGTGCTGGTAGCGTAGGGCCTGAGGAGGGAGTCTACATAGCCAGACAATCTTGCTGTCAGGGTGCCAATGCCTGAGATGATGGGGCATCCAGGATTTCCAGGTTTATGGATCTTGGGTAGCAGATAGAATACTCCAGGTTGGGGTTCCAGGGGTGTGTCTGTGCGGATTTGTTCTTGTGCCTTTTCAGCGAGTTTCTTGAGCAAATGGTGTAGTTTCTTTTGGTAACCCTCAGTGGGATCAGAGGGTAATGGCATGTAGAAAGTGGTGTTGGAGAGCTGCCTAGGAGCCTCTTGTTCATATTCCGACTTATTCATGATGACGACAGCACCTCTTTTGTCAGCCTTTTTTATTATGATATCAGAGTTGTTTCTGAGGCTGTGGATGGCATTGTGTTCTGCACGGCTGAGGTTATGGGGCAAGTGATGTTGCTTTTCCACAATTTCAGCCCATGCACAACGGCGGAAGTGCTCTATGTAGAAGTCCAGTCTGTTGTTTGAACCCACTGGCAACATTGTGTCCAATCCACTTAGATGACTTTTTCATGTCGAGGATAATGGCATACTACTCCTACCAGTTACTCCTTTAACTCAAATGACAGCTCTGTTCTGTGTGGATCTGAAGTTCTTACTCTGATGTGCACCAATGTGAGGGCCAGGATTGTGCCACATGATGGAATTTCTGTGAGATTTTTTGTTTTTGTATTTGTTTGTAGTTTGCTTTTTAAAAAACTGAACACTGACTGAGCCATTAGTCCTGTGTACAAAATAGTAAGTGATCATGTCATTAAAAACTGTGTTGTCATAATGCATGTGCACAAGGGGGCTAAAATGAGATGACACAAGGAGCCTTAATTCTGGAATTTCCTAACATTTGAGTGCTTGACTTTGCCGTCTTAATGTTCTTTCAATATAGTTTTTAATGTAAATTGTTTTGGTTACCTCTCCCCTGTTATGTTTACAGTATTGTCTTCAGATTTTTGATCAGTGTCTTGTAAACAATTCTTGTTTCTGTTTTCTTCTTTTTTAGAGTAATTGTAATCTGTTGCCACTAGTATGATGATGTTTTAGGATTTGCCATCTTCCCTCCATACTGGTGGATTTCCTTACTTTTTCATTCTACTATACTTCCCAGATTTCTTAATTTGTGCAGATTTGTTTTACTTAAATCAAGCATCCATGTACTGCTGCCTTTTTGAAACCTATCCCCTTATTATGCTGAACTTAGGTGGCTCATAGTGACTGTTACCAAGAGTCCTGTTACTTTCACATTGTACTACTTTACTTCCCTATTGTTAGGTAACTGATCCAGGGTGGCTTCTTCTTTGATTGCAATCTCTATTTTCTGGATTATACATCCCCTAGTTAATATGTTAGGAACTTCTGCAGTATGAATGTTTGCCTATACAGTATTTGTTTCCCAGCAGATCTGGGGAGATAACATTGTGCTGAAAATATTAATTCTGTGGTTTTGAGTACACTAAGAGTTGGCCCAGGAATGTTTTGTTTTCCTTTTATGGAATTGGACAAGCCAAAAAGATACTGTTTCTGAATTCCCCACCTCCATTTCTGTGTACCAGAAAGAGTTGTAGAAAAACAACATCTGTTTTATTTATATGATTCTTCTATTTTGAAAATAAAAATTTGCTTCATATTTTTTAAAATAGCTTTTAAGAGAATAAATTTGAGAGAGGGAGAATGTGCTTAGAGAATATTAAAGACAGTTTGGACGGAATGGCAGATTCCTTTTCTGTGTCACCATTTTGTTTCTCTTGATGGAAGAACAACAAAATGGCGGCTCTCATTTTTGCTTGGTAAGTATATTTCTGAATAAATGCTGTGGATGAAGATGTGATCAATCTATATAGGAGCAGAGCAGTGTTTCCTTCATGTCTTTATTAGATTTTTGTGAGTTTTCCCGTGCTGGGTCATACATGCAGTGCAACCTCATAAATGTAGAAGTGGAATTTTTTCCTCTGAATTGTGTGCCTCAAGCACACTCTAACTACATTGTAAACGCTGAATGGGAAAATTGCAGAAAACCTGCAGAACTGAATTTGAGTCAAACTGGAGGTTTAGAGAATGGTATTTAGCTTCGATTAGAGCCATAGTTTAAACAAAGCAATGTGGCTGGGGGGGAAGGGGAGGAGAAGGAAGCACAGTGAAGCAGGGAGGTTAATTCTAGGATTGACAAACTAGAGAGACCCTGAGAACGTAAAGCTGTAGTATTTAGAAATCAGACTCCAAAAGGTTTTCTGTCAAGTGTCTCAGTGTTTTGAAGAGTGAATATAGTATCAGCAGGAGTTACTCCTCTCCACAGGAAGAAGGGAGAGAATGTGGATATGGAAATTAAAGGTGTTTAGGAGAGAGAGTGGAAACCATTATTCATTGACTCCTAAATGGGAGCTCCTCTGCATGGAAATATGTGGAGCAGTTAGAAAGACAGAATGGAAAGGGAGTGAGCCCAAGAAACTGAACAGCTGGTTCTTGTAGCCTCCAAACTGTGTTGCGCTCTGCTTTGAGAAGAGCCTGCTCTGTGCTTTTTCGGTCTGGCATAAAATTAATTTAATGAGGCTTTACAAACATGGAAATCTTCTTATTCTTAGGAGTTTTTTTTTAAATACAGTAATTTACCATAAACGGTTCAGTATTCTAGGCATGAGGGGAAAGATGGGTTGGTCTGTAAGGACGTGGGCCATCCTCTTCAGCAGCGTCCTGCACTTAGGATGGAAGAATGTCATGCACTGCTACAGACTAGGGACCGAGTGGCTCGGCAGCTCTGCAGAAAAGGACCTAGGGGTTACGGTGGACGAGAAGCTGGATATGAGTCAACAGTGTGCCCTTGTTGCCAAGAAGGCTAATGGCATTTTGGGCTGTATAAGTAGGAGCATTGCCAGCAGATCGAGGGACATGATCATTCCCCACTATTCGTCGTTGATGAGGTCTCATCTGGAGTACTGTGTCCAGTTTTGGGCCCCACGCTACAAGAAGGATGTGGAAAAATTGGAAAGAGTTCAGCGAAGGGCAACAAAAATTATTAGGGGGCTGGAGCACATGATTTATGAGGAGAGGCAGAGGGAACTGGGATTGTTTAGTCTGCAGAAGAGAAGAATGAGGGGGGATTTGATAGCTGCTTTTAACTACCTGAAAAGTGGATCCAAAGAGGATGGATCTAGACTGTTCTCAGTGGGAGCAGATGACAGAACAAGGAGTAATGGTCTCAAGTTGCAGTGGGGGAGGTTTAGATTGGATATTAGGAAAAACTTTTTCACTAGGAGGGTGGTGAAGCACTTGGAATGGGTTACCTAGGGAGGTGGTGGAGGAATCTCCTTCCTTAGAGGTTTTTAAGGTCAGGGTAGATGACCTCCTGAGGTCCCTTCCAACCCTGATATTCTATGGTTCCATGATTAACATGTTGGCTCTAGTTTCTTGTAGACAAACAGGGTAAGGGAACAAGGGCCTGGTAGGTATCTCATTTCCTTTCCCAAACTCCTCTGATCAGGTGAAAGTGCTGTTTGGCCTGGAAGTGGAGAGTTTTCCCTTTCTGCTGTTCTCTACAGTGCTGTACATATATGGGATAACAGCTCCTATCCTGTGCTTAAGTGTGTCATGCCAATAATAGCATTAAGGTTTCACATCTGAACAGGGGGTGTTTTTTTGTTGTGTTTAATTATTAATTAGGTTAAATTCTCCAAAATTAGACTTTGCTGGTGAGAAATGGCCTGTCATCATGCATTTTCACAGTCTTTCACTGGAAAGCAACTCTGGGGCTGTGTCAGGAGCCCCACCTGACACCCCAAACTTTCTCTCTCCCATCAGAGATTGTTTTAAAATTGTTTCCATTATCCCAGTTTCCTTTCCTCCACCCCTTTCAAATCTTGCAGTAAACCCCTGTAGATTCTGCTTAGATAGGCAATTAAGCTAACAACATAATTGTATCCCTTAATGCTCATTTTAACTGGTGTAGGAGAGAAACAAAGGGAAAAAGCAACATATCTAGACACAAAACCTTTCTTATAATTTCAAGATATTTTGATACCTCTTTGTTAATTTGCAAAGAGGTTGAGGTTGGTTCACTGATGGCAGTGAGTAAGCCTTGGGGTCACCGTTGCAGGCTTGCAGGAAGTTTGTCTTCTAAATATCCTTTTTCAAAACCCTTTTTAGGTTACGAACTCAGGGGAATCTCAGGAGACTAGAGTACGTCCACTTAATATTGCAATGTAGTGGCTGCCTAGCTGTGGTATGATAGGTTTTTCTTTTTTTAGTACCTCGGCAGTTATTCACAAGAGACCAATATGCTGAGTCCACAAACTGCCTTCTTACTATATGTATGAGGGGAAAAAGTAGAGCATTGGAAAATAATGTTGATGGCGAATTATGGTACTGAGTCAATGCCAAGTTAGTGAAGCTCCTTTAGTGTCTATGCAGAGCAAGACTCAAAAGAGAATCAGAGCTAATGCTCTGATGACAATGAGCATTGTCATTTTCATTCCATGTATGGTTTTGTACAGAGCTAATCACACTAAGATCACACCCACAAAAATCAATTTGGTAGGCACAAAAATGTATGAAGATACTTGTAGCTATAAGGTAGCAAAATACTTCACCATCTTCTCACTTTTTGTTGAATCAAAGCATTCGTGGAGAGCTTGCTAAGAACTAGGCAATGCACTTTGACATGGCAGTGATTATAGTCATAATTTTAAAAAATCATAATCATTTTTAGTATTTCTTGTTCATTCAGAAAAGGTTAGAACACAGGATTGAAATGCAGGATACTTGGGCCCTGATCCTGCAGTCTGAGCCACGCAGGCAGCTCCTTGCACCTTTGTGGAGTTTACTAAGTGTATTGATCATATTGTAGGATTAGGACCTTAGAATCTAATCCTGTTCCTAATATGGACTCATTTGATCACTTAATGTCTTAATGTCTTTTTGACTGTTTTTCTCTCTGTATAAAATGGTTATAATAATATATTATTATGAGACAGTAGTAGTGAACATTTGTGGAACGCTTTGGAATTCTGTCATTATAGGCACTATAGAAGTGAAACATATTATTATTCATTGAACAATATGGGCTCTGAGTTCTTTTAAATTCCCATAGGTACAAATAGTGTATGTGGTTTAATGTATAAAACCTCTTTACTGTGTATTTCAAAGGTGTTGAATTCAAATCCTGTTGAAGGTTGCATTTTAAACCTCTTCTATTTAGAACGGTGCTACATCTTGCAAAAAACATTTTAAATCCTTTTTGATGAAGTCATATAGCCATCATTTTCCAGAGAGGCGGCCAAATAAATGCTTAGGAGAATGCGTGCCTAAGTGTCTGCAGCATCCAGAGGGTTAAATCTGTTTTTCATTAAATTTTGCATAAAGCTGGTTTGTGCCCAGGAGCTTATATATTCTGTGCATCCGCCTCCCCCACATGTGAACAATTTGGTTTTAATTCTCTAGAAATTTTGGTCCAGTTTTTCCAAAGAGTCTAACATCCACTTGTTCTTCAGTGGGAGCTACTGGTTGCTGAGCTCTTTGGAAAATTATAATGAAAATTATGTAGGCTTTTATGGTATTCATGGCAGTGAATTAGTTGCCACGTGTCAGGCAGCTGATTTTTAGCCCTAAATTTCTTATCACTTTTATTGGAGCTGTGATTTCTATTAAAATTTCTGTAAACTTTTTTGCATCAGTGCACTCATTAATTCACTCATGCATCGGTGCCATTCATTAATTTTCACTTCATTTGTAAAGCATAAAATACAATGGAACGTTATTTCATCTGAAACATTTCACTGAAATGTAACTATTAAAAAGCCACAGTTTCAAAAAACAACAACACTCCCCCCCCCCCCCCCAAATTAGCTATTTTAAGGCCCCATTCCTGCAAAAATGTACACATATGCTTAACTTCATTGAACTGGGGGTACTGCTCACACATGTGAAGTTACACTAGGGTGACCAGACAGCAAATGTGAAAAATCGGGACGGGGTTTAGGGGTATATAAGAAAAAGACCCAAAAATCGGGACTGTCCCTATAAAATCGGGATATCTGGTCACCCTAAGTTACACATATACCTGAGTTTGCAGGATTAGGGCCTAATGGTCAGGTTTAAATAAGGGCTTGTCTAGATGATGAAGAGTTGGCATGGAGCAAGCAGGGGTGTAAATCTACAGTTTGCATTAATGTGCCATGCACTAACGGTTCCAGTGCAGATTGACCAAACGGAGGTCAGTGCTCACTAGAGTGCTTTTAGTGTGCATTAGCAGGGTCCAGGTGGCCAGTTAGTGCATGGCAGGCTCATGTGCTCTAGACTGACACTCTAGCTTGTCACACACCAGCTCTCCATCTGGACAAGTCCTAAGATATAGTTAGGGACAACTTAGTCATTCAGTCTCTGTTCAGAGATTGCGCATGTGCATCCGCACAATTGAATCCTCTTTCTACAGGATGGAAATTTACTTGGCTGAACTGTGCCAAAACCTTCCCTAGAGTAGCTTCTTCAAAGCTTTTGGTTCAGCCCAAAGGTGGGTTTTGCTCATTCCGTCTTGTTTGACGGGACTGTTTAAATGTCTAACCCTTTTCTGTTGTGGCTGTTTCCTCATATGTAAAGGGTTTTTGGATTTGATTTATTTTTTCTTTAGGGCACAGAAGAAATGCTAGATTCTGTAGGCGCGTTTCTTGTTGGAAAAGGTGTATTATGGCCACTCTAAGGAGTGTAACCAGAATTCATATTGGGATGGAGAGGCCATCCTGTGTTGCAGATACCAATTGTTTTTGTTATCTGTGAAAAAAAATTAAAATTATTTGACCTTAGTTAAATAATTACAGATGTCAGTAATTGGAGAAGGGTCCCGCTTTCACTTTGCCTTTTGGGTTACAGATTGATTTTACTAGCTACAGGGCCAGATTTTCTAACTTTGTAAGGTGCCAGTCTTCCAATGAGATGGCGGACTTGAGCTCACTTTGCCCACGCGTTTGTGGACTGTCCAGGTGGAAGTGGTAAATGGTAACTAGTACAAATCCTTCTCAAAAAGAGCTAAGGATAACTTGTTGTCGTGGCCACCACTGACCTTTCAGTAAAGCCAGTGATGTCCCAGGCTGTGCAAGGGCTGTTAAACAGCACACAAGGGTTGCTGTGTTTGCACAACCAATCACTGTCTTGACCATTGTCAATGCCCAGATACCATAGTTATGGGGGAGACAGTAAATCCCTAGACAGGGAGATACTTAAAAATTATTTTGTGTCTGAAGTCTGAAACAAGTTTTGCCACACTGCATCACTAAGGCTCTCCCCCACCAGCACAGAGAGCACCATTCGGGTTCATAGAGTTCCTCTCTGTGGGTTATTCAGTCATTGACTGCTCTACGCACACCACCAACAAGGATACTGCCAAGTAGTGCCATTTGTAGCAGTGGCTTTGTGAACTGGACATCCATTAACTGGGATAAAAACTGAGGCCTCTTAATTAACTTCATGTAGGCCAACAAATAGCCACTAGAGTGTAAGAATTTTTAATCTCTGCTGAACTGGGCCAGGCTGAAACCAGTAAATTAGAAATCAAAGACTCCCTATCTCATTCCTGATCCTTCGAGACATCCAGTCTTCCACTATCTGTATTTTCATACTGGGAAATTCTAAATGAGCTATTCAGAGACGGAGTCAGTCTTCATGGTTGGCAAAGGCGTACATACTAATTAAAGGATGTTGGTACATTGCTTCAAAAACTACCTCTGGGCAAGTCAATGAAGGAAGTAGATGGAGTAAGATTTTTTCTCCTCCAGAATTTTGCTTTTTGAAATAACATCTGTCATGTGACTCAGCAAGTACATGAGGGGACAGTGTTTTTACTGTGTATAATTTATTGCAAAATCCTGATCACTTCATTTCCAAAAACTCTTCAGAATCATAAAGGCATTTGTAAAAAGAAAAAAGAAAAGGAGTACTTGTGGCACCTTAGAGACTAACCAGTTTATTTGAGCATGAGCTTTCGTGAGCTACAGCTCACTTCATCGGATGCATAGCATATCGTGGAAACTGCAGAAGACTTCTGCAGTTTCCACGATATGCTATGCATCCGATGAAGTGAGCTGTAGCTCACGAAAGCTCATGCTCAAATAAACTGGTTAGTCTCTAAGGTGCCACAAGTACTCCTTTTCTTTTTTCTTTTTACGAATACAGACTAACACGGCTGTTACTCTGAAACCTGTCATAAAGGCATTTGGCTTCCAGTACTTTTGATCACAGGACCTTTAAAAAGTCACGTGTAGAAGACAGTTGTTAGGCTTAGGAGGTTTGCAAGAGGTTCAGTATAGTAAATTTATTAGACACTGTTGCACAGTCAAAGCCCAAAATTTGTCCTTTCTGAAAACTTATTTTGATGTAGTACACTGTGTTCTTTGGATACTAAATACCTTTAAAAAATCCACTTCTGCAGCCAAAAAATTAAAGAACCCAAATAACTATTCTTTGTGTAGACCGCAGTGTACAATAACCGAAGCAAGGTGAATGATCATCTCTTCCTTCTGCTGGCACTGCAACATTACTGAGTGGACAAACACTATTCTCCCCGGGCACAGCTTCATGAAGGTGAATACTTAGGGCCAGAATTAAGTACAATATATAATAATATATATAATATATATCTCTTTCTCGACTCCTTTTCTTGTTTGCCTGGGGTTGGAGGTGCCCAGGATTCTTTGTTACTTCTTCCAGTCTATAGTCTGGGTTTGTAGGTCTTCCAGTCCTTTTCTCTTCAGACTGCTCTTGACAGAATCTTTCCACCAGATCTTCAGTCTTCCACATCCTTTCTTGCTATCCCTTTCCTCTCAGGCTTTCTTTTCTGATTGTTCTTCTCCCATTCTTTTCACATGTCTAGCTCACCTCAAATGTGCGATCTCCAGCCTGAGAGCCCCAAGTTAATCTTCCCCCTAATTTCTTCCTTGTGCACTCTGTCTACCTTCCACTTGCTGGACATTCTCCTCAATATATTATTTTCTATTACATGTGCACTACAAACCTGATTAAGGCTAATGAAGAATGACTGGTGGGAGCAGAAGGCGTTAGAACTGCAGGAAACAGCTGACTAGCATGACATGAAGGCCTTCTACGAAGTTATCCGTGCTAAGTATGGCCCATAATCCAGTGGTACAGCCCCTGTCCTCACAGCTGATGGTAACTGGCCGCTCACAGACAAAGGCAATATTTTCTTTCACTGGGCAGAGCACTGATAGTCTCCTGAACTGTCAATCCACTATGTCTGATGAAGTTATTGACTCACTCTTGCAACGTCCTGTCCTGGAGGAGCTGTCCATGAACCTGTCTTTGGAGGAGATTACTAAGGCCATCAAGCAGCTGTACATGGGCATGTCTTCAGGCTGAACTGTACAAATGTGGAGGTGCTGACTGGGTCAGAAACTCATCAGTCTTTTCAAGACTTTGTGGGAACAGCGTACTGTGCCCCAGGAGTATAAGGATGCTTTCATAGTCCATGCATACAAATAGAAGAAGAAAAGGAGTACTTGTGGCACCTTAGAGACTAACCAATTTATTTGAGCATGAGCTTTCGTGAGCTACAGCTCACTTCATCGGATGCATACTGTGGAAGCTGCAGAAGACATTATATACACACAGAGACCATGAAACAATACCTCCTCCCACCCCACTCTCCTGCTGGTAATAGCTTATCTAATCACTTTGGATAGGCTATTACCAGCAGGAGAGTGAGTTTGTGTGTGTGGTTTTTGGAGGGGGGTGAGGGGGTGAGAGAACCTGGATTTGTGCAGGAAATGGCCCACCTTGATTATCATACACATTGTGAAGAGAGTGGTCACTTTGGATGGGCTATTACCAGCAGGACAGTGAGTTTGTCTGTGGGGGGGGGCGGAGGGTGAGAAAACCTGGATTTGTGCTGGAAATGGCCCAACTTGATGATCACTTTAGATAAGCTATTACCAGCAGGAGAGTGGGGTGGGAGGAGGTATTGTTTCATGGTCTCTGTGTGTATATAATGTCTTCTGCAGCTTCCATAGTATGCATCCGATGAAGTGAGCTCTAGCTCACGAAAGCTCATGCTCAAATAAATTGGTTAGTCTCTAAGGTGCCACAAGTACTCCTTTTCTTCTTGCGAATACAGACTAACACGGCTGTTACTCTGAAACAAATAGAAGAGTATATCTACCTGTGCCAACCACTGCAGAATCTCACTGTTTTCTATAGCAGGGAAGATCCTTGCACAGTCCTCAACAGGCTTGGCTCTCAGCTGGTGGACTTGGTGTATCCAGAGTCACTGTGTGGCTTTTGTGTTGGCTGGGGCAGCGTGGATGTGATTTTTTTTTTTTTTTTTGCAGCCCAACAAATACAAGAGAAGGCTCATGAACAGAGCAAGGGTCTGTACATGTTTTTTGTTGATATGACCAAGGCCTTTGACATGGTGAATCACAAGGACCTGTGGAAACTCCCTCATAAATTTGGCTGCCCAGAGAAGATGATTGCTGTCATCCACTCAGTTCATGGTGGCATGATGGCCAGGATGATGGAGCGTGGTGATTCATCAGAAGCATTCCCTGTCACCAATGGCACCAAACAAGGATGAGTCATGGCTCTTTGCCATTGTCTTTTCAGCCATGCTCTTGTTGGCATTCCAGGATTTTGACAGAGGCATACCCATCTAGTTTAGATTGCATAGGGGTCTATTCAATCGATGGTGACTCAGGGTGCGCACCAAGGTAATCAAACAGCATTTAAGAGAGCTCCTGTTTGCTGATGAATGTGCCCTGATTGTATACACACTTGAGGATGTTCAGCTTATTGTGGAGCTATGCCTCAAAATGCTTTGGTTTTACCATCAGCCTGAAAAAGACGGAGGTCATTCACCAAGCAGCACCAGACTGCCGGCATCATGAGCACCATGATTTCATTGTCATAATCGACAAGACACCTGTCAACTCGGTTAGGAAATTCTGCTACATGGGTAGCACACTTTCCAGCAATGCCATCGTGGATGATATCATTCAGTGCCTGGCAAAGGCCAGCTTGGCATTTGGCAGGCTCCCACATAGGCTCTGGAGGGAGTGTGGAGTCTACCTCAGAACCAAGATAAAAATCCATCATGCTATTGTACTCACCTCACTCCTTTACAGCTGCGAGAGATGGACGCTCTACTGACACTACATCAAACACCTGGGGAACTTCCAGGTTCGCTGCCTAAGATCCATCTGCAACATCAAGAGGCAGGACAGGATCCCCAGCACTGAAGTCCTTGAGAGGTGCCAAATCTCTGGCATGGAGAACATGGTCATCAGGGCTCAACTTCACTGGGTCAGACATGTGGTCCACATGGAGGTTTCCTTTATACCAAAAGTGGTGCTCTACAGCTAGCTGAACATGAGAACCTGCTCTAAGGGTCAACCCATGCTTAGATATAAAGACACCTTGAAGGCCAATGTCAAAGCATGCAAGGTAGACACTAAAACCTGGGAATTTGTTGCACTGCACTGACCTAGATGGAGAGGTGTGTTTCATCAGTCCCTGTCCCTATTGAAGAGTCGCATGTGTGAGGTCTCTGCAGGAGAAGAGAACACGTTGGGAAGCCAATGCCTCAAATCCTCCCCGTAATAGCAACTATACTTGCAAAACATTCTGCTGCATTTGCAAATCCAGGATCGGATTTGCTTGCCATGTGAGAAGCCATAAAAACTAATAAACCCAGAACTTAAGTCAACACCAGCTGAACACTCATCTGTCAAAGCAACGGGAGAATCCAACAACATTGCATGTATCTTCTTTTTTTCCATCTTCATAAGACCTGCTTTTTCCAAACCATTGAGCTGGCAGGAATAAATGCATGAAGGATATGAAATTTTCCTTTCTGTTTGTTACAAAATTACCAGTATCACAGTACTGTTGCCACCTTTTTCACTGTTGCCTATGCCTTCTTTTCAGTTCTGCAGATCTCTCTCCAATGGCACTAAGCGTTCTTCCCAAGTAGACAATTTTTTTCTTCTAATTCTGCTTCTCTTCTGAAACTTCAGACAACAGCTCTTCTTCCAATTTTCTTACTTGTATAACTTCAGTTTTCTTTGAGTTACCTTCAAATCATGGTCTTCAAGTGCAGATGCCCACCTTGATACCATATTTACCCATTTCTCTTTGATGTCAGCCACAAGGGCCAGATAGTCAGCATACATTAGTTTTTGCCCTGTCTCTGCAGTGTTGGTTGTCCTACTAATTAACTCCATAACTGAGATGAAGAGAAGTGGACTCAGCACACTGCCTTATCTCAATCTAACCATCACCTCAAAACTCTCCTAAATTATATATATTGTTACCACTTTGCTCTTGACCCTCGATACAGCTGCTCTATCATCTCCACTTTTTGATGTCCCCCTCTCACCTCATCTCAATAATCCAAACACCAGCTCCTGCTGAACCAAGTCATATGCTTTCTCAAGATCAATAAATACTACATAGCAGTTACGTCCTCCACTTATCATTCTGTCAAACATCTGTTTCATTGCAAATATTGCGTGAATAGTACTTCTTCCCTTCCTAAAGTCATGTTGCTCTTTTTCTATATTTGTCCTTCACCTTGCATCTCAACATTGCCACCAGAACTTTAAGACTTTGAGAGGCTGACGTAGCAGGGTGACCCTGGATAGGAGTTTGGACCATTTGCAAAACTCTTACCCTTCCAAAGGGGCACAATCAATCCCATTCTCCAGTTTTCTGATATGCTTGTGTTGTGCTGATATGCAAACACATAATATATAAAGCTATGTTACTCCAGTATCTCTAGCTACCTTGATCACATCAACAGTTATCTCATCTTCACCAGCTGCTTTACCATTCTTCATCTTATTCGATGCTGCTTCTATCTCTACAGAGATTGATACCTTTTGAGGCTTCCCTGTAATTATTGACAGTGCTTGCACTTACAACTCTCTCTCCTTATTTTAACAGGTTTTGAAAATATTTTTTCCATTCTACCACCTCTTTAGGGTTAGTCACCACACAGTTCCCATCCATCACACATGAAAAGTTCTTCACTTCTTGTGTTTCGTTTCCTTTTTTTGCCAACCCAAAAACCAATTTCCTACCATCATCTTCCTCCACCTTTCTGTATGTTTCCTTTTCAGCCTCCATTCTTGTCTCAGCAACTGCCTTGTTAGGCTCTTTTTGCCTGTTTGTATGCATGTTTGATTGTTGGATTATCATAACCTGCTGCCTCAAACTCTTTGAATATATATCAAACAAAGCATGCGACCTCTTGGGACCCTGCATCCCATGCATCTTAGGGAGACATCCTATATCCCTTTTAAGCAATGAGTAGTTAAGAGGCAACAAGTCACTGCTGGGCCACCTCTTCCAGCAGCAGATCCAGAGGAAGAAACGTGGACTAATTTCATTTTCCTGCTAAGGTCCGTAGATCCGTTATAATCGGTACGTCATCCTGTTTGCAGTTTGAGGGCAGCGCCAGACCATGGCAACAGGTGAATGCCTTGTCCCCTTGAAGTTCCACCAGTTTTATCTGCCTCCCATGTGGCCAGCGTCTCCCCCAGCCCTCCTTGTTGCAGAGCTTTGCAGAGGGAAATTTCAAACTGTATTCAAAGTTTTCAGACTAGTACTTTGGTTCAACAATATGTCTGTCTAATTTCCAGCTGTGCCCCAAGGCTGCACTGGATTTCTGGGGAGATTGTCCCCTCAGCTCCACTCCCCTGATGAGGTGCTTGCAGCAGCTGGCGCCCCTGCAGAGGCAAAGGAAGGGTTTGTGTCTCCTGCACCCTCACATACTTCCCACTCCACTAGCAAGTGTCTCACTGGGGAGCTCCCCGGTCCTGTGGCAGAGAGCAATTTCCGTCACAACCCGATCTAGGTGGGATTGCACCAGTCACTATAGCTCACACCAGCAACTGTGCCTCTGACTGTGAAACTCAGCCGCCTCCTTTCCCTCTGCTTCCCTGCAGGTCGCAGATGGAGGGCACTAGACGTGGCTTGGATGCTGCTAATGCCAGAGAGTGCAGTGAGGGGCCTTTGGGCCCATCTCCCTCCCCCTGCTGCCATTTTTATAACAGCCCCCTCCCCCTCAGATCCCACATTGAGATCTCCAGGGAAACTCAGACCCATCAGGGCCACATGGATCCCATGCAGTAGAGAAGTATGGAGTTTCTGGGGAACCCATTCTTCAGCCTTGAAGCTAGACAAATTCAGACTATGAATAAGGTTCAGTTTCTTAACCGTGAAGGTAATTATCCACTGGAACAATTTATTATGGGTTGTGGTGGACCAAAACTGCATTTTTCTGTGAATAAACTATTCATCTGAAAAATGTCACCCAACTGTATTGATGAATCACTGTTAGATACAGGGGAGATGATCATGAGGTCACAGACACAGGTTTTAGCCGCATATGGAGAATCGGCAGCAGAAACAGCTGAGCAGCAAAAATCCTGTGTTCACGCACATGTCTTTCGAAACAAGGAGATAAAAACACACCCGCAGAACTGTTTGGTTTTTCAAGAGAGTGGCAGCAGATTTAAAATTTACCTAGTAACATTTTTTCTTTTTGCTGTTCCTTCATTTTTTTCAAATGACATCAGCTCTGAAGGGAACAGGCAAATCCATCCTTCCTTGCTGTCAGAGAGCCTCTGAATTTTTTTGTTTTTAAATCTCAGAGGTTTTTTTTGTTTATTTATATCTACTTGGAGAGTTGATCTTGTGATATTTATAGTGTTTGCGGTTGGCTGGCCAGGAGTTATTTTGCAATAAGAATTTCTAAGATTTCTACTCTCAGCCTGTCTGGCTTTTTCCCCAACCTTTTCTTTTTCCTTCGTTTTTTCTTTTTCTCTTTGGTAGTCTTTCTTAGACCATATTCTTTCCCTCTGTAATTATTGGGCCTTTTTAAGTTTGAAAAAAAAAAAAAGTCCTGCTTTATGTGCCTCCCCTCCCCGACCTTCGTCTGTGGAGATCTGTTTAGTTTGACTGTCTTTTCCCTTTCCAAATTGAAACTACCATTGTTCCACACTATTGATAAAACCAAACAAACAAAAAAGAGAGCGAGAAAGCAACATTCTCTAGTTAAACTTCCATTGTTAAAGGTTTGTTTAGTTTCTCTCTGTTAGCCCATTTCTAAACTCTTTAAGACAAGAAGACTCCTTTAACGTGGAAACCTCTGCAGACATACTGTACTCCCTTGTTTGGCAAGTGGTTCTGTGTTCCCGTATGCTTCAGTAGCCAAGGGGTATTGTGTTTCCTTGTGTTGCCTACTTTTGAACTTAGAGGCTGTAAAGCAAATCACATTTTTTTCTCTTCTCTACCCCTTGCAATGCCATCAATGTGAAAAATATTTAATGATTCTCACACTTTTGCTAACCCTTGTATTTCCAGGCTTAGCAGCCCTGTGGGGACTGGCACACGAATTCTCACTTACTTTGTTTTTCCATCTGCCAGTTACCTTTTTTGCATTGTGACTACATCCTGTTGAGTCCTGTGGTCACGCTAGGCCATTCTTGCACTCCTTTAACTTAGCGCCATTTAATTGTGGTCCAACGTGCATCCGCACAGTGGTAATTTCTCAAACCATGTAGGTTTTTAACTCTAGATATAAATTTCCTGCTTTGGATTTTCATATGTTTGTCAAATATTTAGTTTTTCATTATTTACTTCTGATTTAAACTAAACAACAGAAATATTGTGTGTTTCTGTAGTGGGGTGTTAGTTATGGAGGACCCCAAAGCACTTTCCAAATTTTTTAGAAATACAAAACGAAATAGGGATTGTGTGGCTCACCACTGAAATACAGCCACCTCTGGCATGAATTGAGGCAGCTGCTCTGCACTGCATGACGTGTTCTCCACAGATTTAAAGAGCAATCAAAGTTCTAGTTTTGTGAAGATTTCCTCAAGGAACTAGTTTATTACTGTTCCATGAAGTTCTGGTCAGTGGATCTGCTCCAGGTGATGTTGTATTACTTTAGATGGAATATATGGGCCCAAGGAGTCAAAGGTATTAACATGATCCTATCACTTTCCAGCATTAAACAGATGCTCTGTATGGCATACAGAGACATAGCCCATATAGTACCATGGTAAAATCCTTTTAACTTCTTTTAAAGATACAGAAAAAAGAAAGAAACACACTTAAAGCATTTGAAATGTAAAGTGTTAAATAAGGCTTTTATTTTCCCTTGTTCCTTTTCCCTTTGACTGGAAACAGCTTTTAAGAGGGAAAACCACCCCTGTTTGACAATCTCTCCAATAGTATCAAAGATGGCAATAACTGACCTTTTGGAGAAGAGAGAAGTTAGTAGAGATGGGCTGGAGATGCTGTTTTTCTGTTATGTTAAAGTCCGATTCCATTTCCTAGAAGATAAAATAAGACAAAGACACACAAAAGGGGAGAGAGAAGAACAAAAAAGAGAGAAAATGCAGCTTCTGTCTCTTTGATTGACTCTGACTTGCAGCCTTACTTCTGGAAAAACACAGGCATGGCACATAATTGTACCAACCGGTCTGAGACCTGGTGACTTGTACCAGCATCGGGCTGTTCAGAGCATTGCTTTTTGCTGCATTTCTGGGCATAGGTTCCCAGCGGTGTTGCAAAATATAGTCTTGGCCAGCTAAGCCAGACTCTTTTTAGACAGAAGGCAACAGTAGAGGGATAGGAAAGAGAAGAAATAAGGTGGGGGAAGGGAATGGACCCAAGGCGAAGCAGGTGTTGGAAGATGAATTCTCACATACCAGGTGGTGGTTGGGATTTAGCTAAAGCTGATGGAGGTGGCGATATCATCTGGGTCCCTCTCTGTGCCTGGTCTGTTCTCGTAATCTCTTAGGATCAGGATGACAAAGGCCCAGTGATAACAGTGGATCCTGGGATCTCAGGAGATGGAGGGGTTGACAGCCAAGATTGTGAAGCTCGTTGCAGTGGTTGCTGGCAGACAGCTGCTTTGTCTTCTGATTTCCCCCCCCCCCCCCCATCTTACTTTAAAGATCCCAAATGGGAGTGATGGGCGGAATGGCCTGCCATCTCGTTATTTTGTTCACCAATTAGGCATAATTTCCAAAACACCAATTTTGGTCTATTGATTTCCAGTCCCACGCTTCCAGTCCCGCACAGGGCTGTCGTCTGAAAGGGCCCTACTCCCAGCACACAAACAGACACATCCTACTGATTGTTGGCTTGAAGTATGCAGTACATCTCAGCTGTCATGATATCACATAAGGAAAGCACTAGGTTAAAGAGGTGAACTATAATGGAGGGTTTTAAAAGTAAAACCCAGCCACTTGAACTGCATCTGGAAATGTATTGGAAACCTTTTGGAAGCCTGAACTCTATAGAGTACGAATGTTTTGTACTTCATGCAAATAACACCATAAAGTAGGCAGGCAGCTACATTCTGCACTTGTTGAATTTCCCCACTCATCCCCAAGTACAAAGCATTGTTGTAATCTGGACTGGAGGTGACAAGGCCTGGATAATTGGTGAGGTCAGGATTGAAAAAAAGAGATTGCAGCCTCCTTACTGGTCAAAGATAGAGAGATGCAGTGTTGTTGTGGACATGTTGCTCCCAGGACATTAGAGAGACAAGATGGGGGAGGTATCTTTCATTGGACCAGCTTTTGCTGGGGAAATAAACAAGCTTTTGAGCTTACACAGGGTCCAGACCCAAAGAAGTGCTCTGTGTAAACTCGAAAGCTTGTCTGTCTGTCTGTCTGTCTCTCTCTCTCTCTCTCTCTCCCCGACAGCAGCTTGTCCAGACACAGATATTACCTCAGCACCCCCTGGTCTCTCTATAGATAGTTGACAAAGTTCCTGCTCTACCTTGGTGGGTCTTGCGCTTATTGGTGGATTTGCTCGCCTTGGAGCTTCACGGCAGCCCTCAGCTTGGCCGTTTTTCTGAATTCACAGTCCAGGTCGACGACTCCTGTGTCTGAGCAGGAGTTGAGAGGATTTGGGGGGAACCCGGGCCCGCCCTCTACTCCGGGTTCCAGCCCAGGGCCCTGTGGAATGCAGCTGTCTAGAGTGCCTCCTGGAACAGCTGTGTGACAGCTACAACTCCCTGGGCTACTTCCCCATGGCCTCCTCCCAACACCTTCTTTATCCTCACCATAGGACCTTCCTCCTAATGTCTGATAATGCTTGTACTCCTCAGTCCTCCAACAGTCTGCGTTCTCACTCTCAGCTCCTAGTGCCTCTTGCTCCCAGCTCCTCACCGCACACCACAAACTGAAGTGAGCTCCTTTTTAAAACCCAGGTGCCGTGATTAGCCTGCCTTAATTGATTCTAGTAGCTTCTTGATTGGCTGCAGGTGTTCTAATCAGCCTGTCTGTCTTAATTGTCTCCAGAAGGTTCCTGATTTTTCTGGAACCTTCCCTGTTACCTTACCCAGGGAAAAGGGACCTATTTAGCCTGGGGCTAATATATCTGCCTTCTATTACTCTCCCATAGCCATCTGGCCCGACCCTGTCACAACAGAGATTAACACTCCTGGCCACAGTTTCTGAAGCCTTGGAGGATCCATCAGAAACCCCAGCTAGAAAACTTGAGTTACAAAAGTTGGGGGGAATAGATACCACTTCTGCCATCTCATCCAGTTGCTTGCTACAGTCCAGCAACTTTGTCTCTGTCGTATCTAGACTGGGTCTCAGCCAGCTGGCTCTCATCCAATATTCAGTCTCAGCCAGAGACTGGGAAATCTAGTGAACTGCACTCTATGGATCCGATAAAACAGAAATCGAGAGCTGAGTGTCTTCAGCATTCAGGAGCCAGGCAAGGCCCACTCACCCATTGGGAAAATGCCTACACGAAAAAGTGGGTCTTGCAGCAAGCTCCAGAGGAGGTAAGGCTGGCTCAGTGGAGGGAAGGGTTGTTTTTTTACAGCCCATCAATATCAGTAGTTGAGTTGAAAATGTGTAATGTCACACCAGGTCGCTGTTACAGTGCTTCAGTAGCTGTCCAGCATTCTTCCTAAGAGGAAATCTACACTAGAGCTGGAGGTGTAATTTCCTACTCGAGTAGACATACCTGCACTAGCTCGGATCAAGCTAGCACAGAAAAAATAAAGTGTAGCCACAGTGGTGTCAGCAGCGGGATGGGCTAGTCACCCAAATATGATCCCATCTGAGACCTTGGATACATACTGAGGTGGCTAGTCCCTCCCTGCAGCTGTGCCACTGGGTTTATACCTTCTATTTTAAACTATTTTTAATTGTTAACTGTTTCTGACTTTTTACCCGAGCTGCACATTACACTTCCAACTCCATTGTAGGTATACATGTAGAGCCATCTGAAACCCAGCCTCAGAGGAAAGACCAGCATAGTAGGTTCTTACTCCCTTGGGAGAAAAAGTGAACCATGACCTCTAATGGAAGGAGGATAATGAGCTATTCAAGACAAGTTTCCATTTTCCACTCACACCCCAATCTTCTCTTCAATCCCAGCACAAAACCAAAATTCAGTATATGGCCATCTGAGCTCTGATAACATGCTCAGCTCTCTAGAAATGTGCTTTTCACACGGATAATGAAGTCACCCAGATACTCAACTGGTTTAGGGCAGGAAGTCCATAACAAGTCCTTTATTAGGGGTTATCTACACACAAATTTGCACAAGTTTAGTTAAACTGGTTTAGATAAACTGATGCAAACCTCTGTGTGTGGAGGGATGCTTTTTATTTTGGTTAAAGGGTGGCTAATTTTGATTTAACTTAAACTGTTCCCAGTTGACTTTACGCTGAATCAGAATAAGCCTAGTTTAAACCAAAACTGTGTTTTAATGCCAAATTGGGTTTAACAACATACCTTTAGGTACAATTTGCATGTAGACAAGTCCTTATTTAAATTTTTCTCATGCATTTGTAGCTTGTTGGATACATTTGTTTTATCATCTGGGAAATAATTTTTTAAAAAATCCTGCCATAGGCAGTTTATCCTGAAGTTTCCAGTGAAATGGGATTATTTGAGAAATACAATCATGTGACTTTCCTTTTTTCCCTCAAGTTAACAGTAATTTTAAAAATTAACTGTTTCCAGCCACATACATCCCCTCTGTAAAAATGCCATTTGTCATATCTTAGTCGTATATACCATTTGTTTCACTATAAAACTCAAAACTGTCTACTGTTACTACTTGAGTCAGGTAATTCTGCTCTATGACCTGGTCATGTTATTTGCCTGCTTTTAAAACGTGTGAGGAAGTAGTTGATAATGGACTCTTTTTTTTTTTTTCTTCAAAATTCTCCACATGAAGTTTTATTACACTTCTCTTTCAGAAACCAGGAAGAGCAGCATGAGACCGAAAAAAATAAATTTTGCCTTTCTGTTACTTATATAACCAAGGTGGAACAATTCAAATTAAGGCCATTTAAATCACTGATTTAATTCATGATTTAAAATCTCATGACTTAAAAAAGACCACATTGATTTAAATCAGGTTCAGGCTTTCGAAAACTAATTTGAACATTTGTGCTATTTAATTTTAGACATAGGTGCTGACACCGTGGGTGCTCCAGGGCTGGAACATCCATGGAAAAAAAAACAAAAACGGGTGCTTAGCATTCACCGGCAGCCAAACTCTTCCCCCCCCCCCCCAACCCCCAGTGCCTCCTGCCTGCTTGCGGCCTTGCTGATCAACCCCTCCTCCTCCTTCCCAGCACCTCCCGCCGTGGATCAGCTGTTCTGTGGGGGGAGGAGAAAGGGCAGGGCGCGCTTGGGAGAGGGGGTGGAATAGGGCAGAGAAGGGGTCAGGAAGAGGTGAGGGCGGGAAGAGGCGTGATGGGAGCTTGGATGGAGTGGGGGCGGGGCCTGGGGCAAAGTAGGGCCTGGGGTTGAGCACCCCCAGGGAAAGCTGGAAACCAGCACCTGTGACTTTAGATTAAAATTTGTAATGAACTATATTCTAAATCCTGTTTATTCTAAAATGCTACTTCTGGTAGGGTCTCTTCCTTGAATTTCACAAAACTGCTAAAGGCAAAAAAACAAAATATTGAAAATTGGAAGCCCTCATGCTACCAACACTTAAACAAGTACATAAAAGTAGTCATGAGACGGCCCATTGACTTCGACACAACTGCATGTGCATAAGTGACTAAAATTTCATTTTGATTAAGATCTTTTCTGTTAGTGGCATAAAATCTTTGGCACTTCAAAACAAAATTGCTTCAGTTCTGAGAATGAAAGTTCATTTAAACATTCAATACATTAATAAAGTTGTGAATTTTTTGTGTCTGGATAAGCCAAAATCTTCAAAAATAGAAGCCTAAAGTTAGGCTCCTAAACTCATATTTAGACTTCTAAAAGTAGGTGTGTCAAAGCCACCTAAATGACTTAGGAGAACAAGTCCCATTGACTTCAAGATGCAAATTGTGGTGGAGGAGCATAGCCTGGTTGAAGCATTTCAGCTTTTTCACTTGTGGAAGTTCAAAGTATTGGAAGGTGGAGTTGGTTACAAATAAAGTGCCAATATTATTGCTTATTAATTTTATGTTTGTATTTTCCTCATCCTAAGGGTGTTAATAAGGCCTTAGACTTGTCATTTTCAACATAGATGGCATGTTAAGTGTGAAACTTCTTAGTGGAAAAATGTGTTGTATCTGAAATTATACTAACAATTAGGAAACTAGGTAAAGAACATAGGTAGAAAACATCCATGTTAGCAAATTAAGACTATAAAATGGGAAGAAAGTAAATAATCAGCACCAAGCAAATAAAAAAAATGATTTAAATAATAAATAGATGTTTAGGGTTTTTTAAATCATGATTTTTATTAACCCTGCTTATAATTTTCTCAAACTTTCACCTTTTATGCTGAAATTTGTCAAGCCTGGTCTCAGCTCGAGACTAAAATTTTTGGGAAAGCTTAAGCAAAAATGGTTCAGCTGTTTTCAATAGCAAAAAACAGTTAAAAGAAAAATACACTTAAGCCAATACAAAGAAAGTTGAAATTTGGCATGGAGATATTCCCTGGGTTAGTCAAAGGAAGTGAGTTTATGGAAAAATATCATTCCCAGCCCACGTTTTCCAGTGCAGTCTGTCTTTGTGTCTCTCCTTTAGACTGTTTATTGATCTGTTTACATCAATCTCCTTGTCAGTTTCTTTATTATTATTTATTTGTATTACAGAAGCTCCTAGAGACCTCAGTGAGATCAGGGCTTCATTGTGTTGCATGTTGCATAAACCTATAGTAAGAAAGAGAAATTTTCCTTTAGTACCTCCTTCCCAGGGGTGCAGCCAGCCATTTGAACTCTGGGTACACACAGGTAGATCAGTTGCACAAGATGTCCTCATGATCTTGTAAGACAGATTTGATCTAGCAGAAGGTTTAATGTTTGTAAAAGGAATGGTAATAATCAAAATGGGCTTGCTGGGCTCCCAGGAAACAAAGTCCTGCGTGCACCTAAGGTACTCCACTCCACATAGGCCTCTAGACTTAATGAAGATGAGTTTGGCTACTTCTCTAATTACATCCCTAGTGGGATCAATGGAGAGCACAAGTAGCTGGCATGCACTGAGAAACTTGTCTCTGCAGCCTGGTGGCATGGGACTTTCTGCTCCAAGACCTAGGTCTGGTCTACAATACAAAGTAAAGTCAACGTAAGTCTATTTGCATCCCTCTGTTTGTGCATGTGTCTATACTCAGATTTGTCTCTGGCCGATGTGGGTGACCCATTACAGTGACATTTCCTCCCCGAGCGGTGCAGAGCCACAGTCGACCTACTTAGGTTGACGCAGCATGAATATAGACACTGCGTTACTTGTGTCAACCCTCACAATCCTCCAGTACCTGTCCCACAGTTCCCATCTCCCATTAACAGTGCTCTGTTCGCAGTCTGGAACTCCACTGCCCAGGGGTCACAGAGACCAGAAGTCCACTCCCCTCTTTAAGCCCTCCCACCCCATGTGCTTTTGAAATGCTTTTTCCTGATTACCCCCCTTGGTGAACATACTTAGCACACCTACCAATTCACCTTTGTTGTATGCATCCGATCATGCCAGCTCCACACACACACAACACTACTAGACATGCTCCTGCCTGGAGTCGGTAGGAAGTACTGGATCGCCTGGGCCCATGGGGAGAACAGGCTGTGCAAGCCCACCATAGAAACGTTGACATTTACAAGCAGCTTGCAGGGGAGATGCAGGCAAAGGGACGTGACAGGAATCAGAAGCAGTCGACATGAAAGTGAAGGAACTTCACAAAGGATACCGCAAAACAAGGGAGGGCAACTATAGATCTGGTGCTGCCCCACAGACCTGCTGCTTTTACAACAAACTGTATGCCATACCTGGTAGAGACCCCACCATCAGCCCACAACGGATACCCCTGCCATGAACAGCGAGGAGGAGGGTGGAGACATTTTGGGGGTCTGTAACTGTGCTGCAAGCTGGGAACTGTTTGAAACGCCTCAGGAGTCTAACCAGTCCCAGCAGGAGACTGGAGTCCAGCCCACTGACAAAGGGGAAGGGAGGTCGGGTAAGTGTGGATGTGAATTATTCCTTAAAATGCTGTTTAAAAAACTTTTCTGTTCCCTCAAACCTCATCTCCCTCCCCATTCCCCTTCCTCCCGCCTTTGTTCCACATTTAAAAATGGTGCCAGGCTCATTCGCAAGTTAAGACAGGTATCTGCTTTTCCTTGTTTTACCGGTACAATGTTAGAAAATGAAAGATTAGGGAATACAGTTTTAAAAAGGTTGTGTGGCCGTCTGGTTACACAGTGCACATCAGACCAGTGTCCAGTACGCCAGTAAAATCCGCATCCATTTTTCATTTCTGGATTAGGTGGGCAGGCCATGCAAAGCACTCCATTTATGAGAACAGGGATGTCTGGTTTATCCTCTTGCAAGATCTCGATGAAATGTTTCTGGAGGTGCTCTGCAGTCCTCTCCCAAAGTTTTTTAGGGATTCTTGCTCTGTGGGAGGACACTTTCCCTTGCCACTCCATGATGAATTCGGCAGGCACCATTGCAGTAAACAACCTAGTGGCATATGGGCCCAAGTCGCTTTGGGTTGCCAGTAGTAGCTGTGTTCTCCATGCCTTTGTTACTGTCAGGATTGACATATCAGCCAAAATCCGCACTGCCTGTGGGAAATAGTGCCAGTATTCAGTACCATGGCCTTGTGCCTAGGGAGCGGGGCCAACTCTATGGCTACCTGCAACAGGCCATCCTCCCTCCTCCCGGCCAGCTCGCACTCACCAGGCATGGAACTGGAGAGCAGCGCTGTAGAGAGGCACTCCAAAGCTACTGTCAATAAGTGTTTCTTATTAAGGGTACTAGTGGAAATAATATAAGGGAGTTTTGAGACTTATCTTTTCCTTGCTGTTGTGACTGTAAATCTAATAGTGCATCTGTCTGTTTATATCAGCAGCTTCTGACATGGTGGCCTTGAGGGGTTCACCCTGATCATGAGAAGGAAGAAGACTAAGGAGGATATGTCCCATGAGATCCTCTATGCCACAGTTGCCTCTATGCCTGTGATCAAAGGGCTTGGAGGGAAATGTATCAGGACCTAATAGTTTTGGGCAGGTAACAAACGAAAACGTTGCAGACCAAGGTTGATCTACAAGTCCAAAGATCCCAGATCAGAATCCTTTGCAGCCCTTGGAGAACTCCATGGTCACTGTTCCTTACACCCTCAACATTCCATGTGGCTCGGCGGTGTATATCCTTACCCCTACCACTCCATGGTGGCATCAGCCAGGGGAACCATAGCTGCGTATATACTGACCTGTGAAAACCACAGATGGCGGGGCAGGGAGGGAGCGTAGCCACAACGGACTGTATTGCATGGACATAAATGTTTTCTTCCACTTTCACTTGTAAGCTGTGTTCACCCTTAATAGTGTTGGTAAAAGTTTATTTTTTTAACCGTTTATATGTCTGTTTACACTTTCATTTTAATAACTGCTGATTTGCACACAATAAAGCACTATTTTTGGAAAGTCAGAGTATCTTTATTAACTCACACCACACATTGCAGAATACATAATCCTCATGGGGGGAGGGATAGCTCAGTAGTTTGAGCATCGGCCTGCTAAACCCAGGGTTGTGAGTTCAATTCCTGAGGGGGCCATTTAGGGATCTGGGGCAAAAATTGGGGATTGGTCCTGCTTTGAGCAGGGGGTTGGACTAGATGACCTCCTGAGGTCCCTTCCAACCCTGATATTTTATGATTCTATGATAATGGAAGGCAAAGACCCAACCATATTTGTAAATTTACACCAAGTATTACAGAATCCATAGCAATGTATATTCTACAGTACACAAGACAGACGCTATTTCTTGAACATTACAGAGATCTCTACGGTTGCTGACTGTTAAAATGCTCCTTTAAAGCCTCCCTCAACTGCATAGCTCCACAGTTGGCTCTTCTAGTAGCCCTTGTGTCTGGCTGTTCAGATGCTGCAGAAAGATGGTCTACCTTGTCTGGCCATGCTTTTCCCACCTTTCCCTCACAGGTATTATGTAGTACACAGCAGGCAGCTATAACTATTGGGGTGTTTTTCTCACTGAAATCCAATCTAGTGAATAAACAATGCCAGCGTCCCGTCAATCTACCTAAAACATAGCCAACAGTCATTCTGCACCTGTTGGGCTGGTAGCTGACTCTTTCCTCAGCACGGTGGCTAGCACCCGGCTACCCCCAGAGGGAAGGCTGCATCCCCCAGAATCACTGGTGGCTTTTAAACATCACCAAGGATAATCTGCTGGTCGGAAAAAAATGTCTCTGCTGCAGCTTTTTTTTTTTTTTTTAAAAAGCTGTGAGCGTCCTACGCCTTCTCTTACTGAACCCACTCTGATGTCAGTGAAGCATTTCTAGTGATCCACTAGAGCTTGACTAACCATAGAAAAGTACCCCTTTCTGCTGATGTGCTCTGTGGCCAGGTGGGCTGGTGCCAAAATAGGGATGTGTGTGCCATCTATTGCTCCACTGCAGTTTAGGAACCCCATTTGCTGCAAATCCATCCACTATTTCCTCTACATTGCCAAGGGTCACAGCCCTGTGTAGCAGGCAACGTTTAATGGTCTTCCACCATCACCACAGCTCCCATTGTGGATTTTCCAACTCCAAAATGTTTTCGAACCGACTAGTAGCAATTTGGTGTTGGAATTTTCCGTAGTGTGATTGCCACTCCACTGTCAACGCCGCTCTGATTTTGGTGTCTCTTCACTGGAGGGCAGGAACGTGGCCTTTCACATCCAAAAGTTCTGCAGCCGCTGCTCGTCGTCCCAACCCTGCCTTATGATGCAATCCCACCAATTAGTGTTCATTTCTTCGGCCCAGAAACCGTGCACCTCCATCTGGAGCTGCTCCAGGAATGCCAGCAGCAGCCTGGCATTATTGTTCACGGTGTCCAGTTATTGTGCTCAAACATCTCCATGTCCATGGCTCCATGTCTGGTTGGCAGCCGGTATCAAGCGGAGTGCCCCAAGGGTCGGTCCTTGGGCCGGTTTTGTTCAATATCTTCCTTAATGATCTGGAGGATGGTGTGGATTGCACCCTCAGCAAGTTTGCAGATGACATTAAACTGGGAGGAGAGGTAGATACGCTGGAGGGTAGGGATAGGATACAGAGGGACCTAGACAAATTAGAGGATTGGGCTAAAAGAAATCTGAGGAGGTTCAACAAGGACAAGTGCAGAGTCCTGCACTTAGGATGGAACAATCCCATGCACTGCTACAGACTAGTGACCGAATGGCTAGGCAGCAGTTCTGCAGAAGAGGACCTAGGGGTTACAGTGGACGAGAAGCTGGATATGAGTCAACAGTGTGCCCTTGTTGCCAAGAAGGCCAATGGCATTTTGGGATGTATAAGTAGGGGCATTGCCAGCAGATCGAGGGACGTGATCGTTCCCCTCTATTCGACATTGGTGAGGCCTCACCTGGAGTACTGTGTCCAGTTTTGGGCCCCACACTACAAGAAAGATGTGGAAAAATTGGAAAGAGTCCAGCGGAGGGCAACAAAAATGCTTAGGGGACTGGAACACATGAGTTATGAGGAGAGGCTGAGGGAACTGGGATTGTTTAGTTTACAGAAGAGAAGAATGAGGGGGGATTTGATAGCTGCTTTCAACTACCTGAAAGGGAGTTCCAAAGAGGATGGATCTAGACTGTTCTCAGTGGTAGCAGATGACAGAACGAGGAGTAATGGTCTCAAGTTGCAGTGGGGGAGGTTTAGGTTGGATATTAGGAAAAACTTTTTCACTAGGAGGGTGGTGAGGCACTGGAATGCGTTACCTAGGGAGGTGGTGGAATCTCCTTCCTTTGAGGTTTTTAAGGTCAGGCTTGACAAAGCCCTGGCTGGGATGATTTAGTTGGGGATTGGTCCTGCTTTGAGCAGGGGGTTGGACTAGATGACCTCCTGAGGTCCCTTCCAACCCTGATATTCTGTGGTTCTATGATCTCCATACTGTCCTCATCACAATCCCAGTCATGGCAGTACTGCCTCGAGTTGCTGAAATAGTGGAGAATCATGGATCCTGTATTAGCAAAGCACAAAATAGCTGTGCAGGCGCTGCAGGCTCCAGGCTTCTGTCAGTGAGGTGGCAGACTCTGAAAAGCACCTCACAGGTGCAAAGATGATGGGCTATGAACTGTATTGTGGGATGTAGAAGGTGGCATGATAAGAACTTGACCCCTAGCTCCCAGAGAAATCCCTGGGTGACTTGATACTATGCCAAAAAGTACTGCGAAAATGCCTCAAAAGAGATTGCGATGGACAGCGGTGCGAGGCCCACTGGGATACTAGGCACACTAGGCTTTATTCCGGCGCTGCACTGACACAAGTGTTCCTGGTGCGTACGCACGGCACCGACACAAACTTCGCCAGCCATATGCCGACATAACTTGCGTCAATCCAACTTTGTAGCATGGACATAGCCCTCCGTGACACGAGGCCTAACCTCCCCTCACGATCTTAACAATTTCTGATGAGAGGCTGCGAATGGTTTGGATTTTCTGGTTTGAGCATAGTAAGGATTCCACGTCTTTGGCTTTTCATCTGTCCTGGAAGGCTGGGTGTGCAGGTCAGGCCTGTTAGTGTACTGCTGTATAACAGAGCAGGCTTTGGGCATCTTAAACCCTTCCCTCCTTCCCTGTGCAGCCTGCATGCCGGGCTGGATGCAGAATCACACTGACAGAGTGGTGTGACTTCATGCATCCGATGAAGTGGGTTTTAGCCCACAAAAGCTTATGGCCAGATAAATTTGTTAGTCTCTATCGTGCCACAAGTACTCCTCATTTTGTTTTGCTGATACAGACTAACACGGCTACCACTCTGAAAGCTGACGGAGCCGATATTGTTTTGCAATCCTGAAGCTTGGTTTATGGCCACTGATTTGCTTTTATGACAGATTCCTACTCAAATAGGGCTTTATTTGCATATGTAAATTGGATTTATGTATTCAAATAGGTGATGTAGCCATTTAATAGAAAATATGTGTGTGCAAACAAGCACGGATTGTACATGCAAATGTACACACTGCTGGAGAATTGCCATTTAATTGTGTCCCCAAGTGCGGCATTAAGTATAAAAATATTCAGTGTACTACACGTGTAGGGGTTGGAGACAGATGTTCTATCACTTTGGATTAAAGTCACCTTGACAGTTTTCTACGAACATCCGAGATCTAAATGTTAAAATAAGCCTTTCCATGCTGTCGCTGGGTTTTAATAACACACATCGCCAGGAACAACTGTAGCCCTGTATTGGTCCTGCTGTTTTGCACTAAAGTTCAGCCCATGTGATTCTAAAGGGTGTTTAATGTGTACATTCAACTCTTCAGCTGATCATTCTGTAGTGATGCGGTCGATGCTGCTTTATGGAGGAATTTAATGGATGGTGTTAGTCCCCCACTTGTTATGGTGAGAGGCCATCAGGAATGAAGGTAGTTGGGAGCTGTCCCTCTTAGCAGGGAGAGACTGTCCCAACGCAGGACAGGAATTGGTAATTAAAAAATAATCATAAACCAGCTGGCACTGTTTTATTTTCAATAGATCTAATTATTGTGCTAATCACAGGGATAATCTGTTAGTTAGCCGTGTGTTAGAGGGAGGACTGTGAGTAGATAGCAGCGTGAGTTTATTTTTACACAGAGTAGTTTTCCATTAGGAGGTGGTACAGATTTCCTTACCTCCACTTCTGAAATTGCGCTGGCCCAATTCTGCTGTTGGATGGCTTCTATTTTTGCCCTAATATTTTTCTGATTTGTACCTTCGCCATCATTGCCAAGTGTTCATTCCCCCCTTGTTCTGAAAGCTTGTCCCTGGATTAAAATGGGGCTCTGCCCCATTCCTTGGCAGAGATGAGATTTGAGTCGTCTTTTTTCAGTCCCTTTGTTTTCATCTTGGTGGGTTATTTTTTAATGTAGAATTTTCCCCACTGCCTCAGGAAGCAGCAACCATCTCACTGCCTGAAACAGTCTCTGTTTGCTTCAGTGGCAAGAGAACGTGTTTAGTTGAGAGGACGGATTCCCCATATATTCACGTTGACTTTGTAATTAATATTTGAAAGGCTGCCCACTAGAATCTTCCAAATGCCTCTTGTCAATGTACCCCCATAAGGGAGAGGTCAGCACTAACTTATTTTAATGGCAGAATGATCACAAGCAAGGATTGTAATAACATTATGAGCAGTTACTGCATGATTAGTGGACTGGTATGTATACTGAGGGGAATTTTAAAGGAGCCCTTGTGAGTGTAAAAGGAAAAGGGATGACCCTGGTTCCATAGGCTGCTTGGCTGTTCTGAGCGTCACGCAGGAGTTGGAACCTCTCAGGGAATATCTAAGGCAGTGGTCTCACGTTTTCAGATTTCCCTTTTCTATGGTTTGTTTTTTTTTATTGGGGTGTGGGGAGAGGATAGAGGGCCCTAAGGTGGGAGGAGAATTGCGGACCTCTTATGAAAGATATTTATACTTATATCAAGGGAAATCCATGTGAAGTGTTCACAGGCTTGCTGAGGCTGCAGTTCACAGTTGAAGTTCTGGTACAAGGTTTAAGGGAAGGAGAATGAAGTGACTCAGCTGTGATCATTTATCTTCTGTACATTGTGCACTGGGCCCATCGGAGCTAGGTGACACTGGAATACCGAACGACAACGCTGGCCAATACATCAGTGGAGCTCCATTGGAGCCCATGAAGCTGTATGGGTTTAAACCAGCTCCAGACTCGCACAGAACATTCCTGTAATTTCCTTTTCTAGTGAGCGATGGCTATCACAAGCTTTCAGGTGGGCTGGGATAACAATACGGGAGTTGCATTTGCACGGGTGATTTAGGTGATGCTTGTGACCATGCAGCGTTTGAGAGAGTTGGGAGTGTTCTCCTTGATAGGTGCTATGTCTCCATGACTGACAAAAGGGGAACGAGGGTCAAAAGAGGGGCATGGGTACATATATGAATTCTTACGTTCTGGGGATGCTTTATAATGCTGGGGGTTGTTTGGATATGTTTTTGTTTTTTAATGAAAATGAATTGGGAAACTGTCAGTGTCTATAAACAAGAGTACTTTCTGCAATTTCTTGTTGCCCTGAAGTTATTAATTACAGGTGGCTCACGTAGGAATGACTGTAGTTAAGGTTGCTTGACATTTTCCATTTCAGATCCTGTTTTCAGTTGCTGTGGAAAAATAGTATATGATTGTGTAATTACAGACCGTACCATGAATGCCTATGGATAGGGGGCAAATTAAGGCTGCCTGGGCAAGCTTGAGTCTAGTATTTCTAACTTTTGAGTGCTTGACTTTGCAACCTTAATATTCTTTTAATGTAGTTTTTTTTCAGATGTAATAGATAAATAGTTTCCAGCCTCCTGTTAGCCTCTGCGTAGCTTCACCCCAATGAGGCATTCATGGTGGGGGCCCCAGTGTCCCTGACACCTAATGCTGGAGTTGTAATAGAACTCATGGGAGTGAATCTGTCACCCCTGTGGGAGTTCTGCCATCAGCTTTCATTCTGTCCAGTAATGGTTCATCTTTGGTTACAGCTTCCCATCCTGTGACTGTGGCTGGAGGCATGGGGTGCCTTAGCATGAGAGATGGAACTCTGACACCTGCTCTCTGTCCCGGGCCTGCTCCCTCTCTGTGTGAGCCTCATCTTCTGGGCGTCTCCTCAGACGTGCTCAGGGGAGCAGAAGGAGGACCCTCAGTAATAAATAGGTCACTGGGGGGAAAAGGCTGAAGGAAAGGAATAGGCAGTTCCAGAGAACAGGAGAGGACAGTCCCCTGTCCTCAGTGGTTAGACAGCCCAATGTGGGGCAGAAAAGAGCCACTCAGTAGTAGACTGACCCCACATAACAACCTTTGGCCTCGCAACAGTTGACAGTAGGTTTATTTCCTTTCTACCACTGCGGACGCTCTGATTTGGTCATCTGGATGAAGGAATAAAATCCTCAGCAAGATGCAGAACCCGGGATTGGGCTGGAGGCAGTCTCAGCCCCTTTAGAGAGATTAGTAATAAATTAAAGTGAAAAGGTGGCACGAAATGCTATGGGGAGTGCTGGATGATGTGAATCCCTCCCCCCCACCACCACCACCATAATGTTGTAAACTGTTAGACCTGGCCTGCTTGCTTCACAGAGTCTATTGTTGGGGGTTCTGATGAGGAATTATGTTTTTAAAAACTTCTCCTGATATTTTTCAGTCTAACAGAGCAACGTTTGTAGATGCAGGTTGATGTGCAGTGAGACGCTGATACATTGAGTGTGTACATTGTGTATGTGGTGGTCAGAATTGTTCTTTTCTACCTAATGGGGCATGAATGAAACACAAGTGGCTCTCGCTTTCCCCATGTGTTGTGTAGCAGGCCTGGTTTGTACTAACTAGAGCCATGAGGTAAGATATTCGGCACCTAAATCCAAATTTCACAGGTGGTTTTTAATGAGACTAAGGGTATGTCTACACTGCAAAGAAAAACTCGCGCTGCTGCATCTCAGAGCCTGGGTCTACTGGCTTGGGCTACAGAGCTAAAAATGCCAGTGTAGACATTCAGGCTCAGGCTGGAGCCCACGCTCTGAAACCCAGCAAGGGGGCAGGAGAATCCTTATCGTTCAGGCTCCAGCCTGAGCCTGAATGTCTAGGCTGCTATTTTTGTCCCCGCAGCCTGAGCTCCACAAGCCCGAGTCAGTTGACCCAGGCTCTGAAACTCAGTGCTGCGAATTTTTCTTTGCAGTGTGGACGTACCCTTAGAGTCCTAAGTGTCTAAGTCACTTCTGAAAATGGAACTTCGGTTCTGATGTCATTTATTTCAGTGGGAGTTAAGTGCCTAAATGCCTTTAAAAATCTGGCCCTTAGGCACTTCTGAAAATTTTACCCCAGATGGCAAAAGATACCTGCTATTTCCTCCTGTATTTATTATTTGTATTACCATTTTGCTTACAAGCCATAGTCCTTGACCCAGGCCCCTACTAGAGCCCTGCAAATCAGCAGATCTCCATGTCCCAAGTTTGCGGATCATGGATGGATGCAGATCCAAATTTTATATCTAGAGCCCTGCAAATCTGCGGATATCCGCTTTATATCTGCATCCGTGGACCATGTTTGCAGATAGTGGATTGGATGAGGATAAAAATTTTGTATCCGCTCAGGGCTCTAGCCCCTATCCCAAAGAACTTGCAAGTAAAGCCGAGCTGTGGAAAACTTTTGTCCAATAATTACAAATGTTTGAAAATGTATCACCAGGCATACTGAGTTGAAGATTTCTGATTTATTGTTGCAAAGCAAGATACCTTTCATGATAAAGTGCTAATTTAAACTGTCATAAATTTAAAACTCCAAGATTAGTATTCTTCAGACTTGGCTTAGTGTTTAGGTCAGAATGGAATCTCAGTAAAGAAGTCCAGTTCGGGGGTTTCCATCAGCAGTAGCTTGTCAGTGAGTTGTAATATGCTATTAGGGCAATTTTCTCCATATTAAACAAAGTGGATACCCTGAGAGACACTGTCTTAAGTAGGACCTCATCTCCAGATAGCATCTCAGTTTGACCAGAACCAGTAAACTTTCTAGATTAGAGCCCTTGCTTTCTGGTTTTGCTTTTTTGAAAAATCCATTTTAGTTCATCAGTTGTGTTTCTTTTTTTTTTAAAAAGAGAAGCAATTCTAAAATTCCATAGAAATCCTTCAAACAGAGAACATTAGAGCCCCACTCTTGTGTTGTGTAGTGCAGGGGTTGGCTACTGTGCCCAAATGGGGCCCCATTGATGTCAGTGGGACTCTGTGCTGGTACACAGTCTGCTTGCAGGCTACACAACGAAGGATTGGGGTGTAAGGCTCTGCAGTGAGGCCCTCAAAAGACAGGAAATGCTAAAGTTAAGGTTGCATTGTACAGTAGAACCTCAGAGTTACGAACATCAGAGTTACGAACTGACCGTCAATCACATGCCTCATTTGGAACCGGAAGTACGCAATCAAGCAGCAGCAGAGACCAAAAAAAAAAAAAAAAAAAGGCAAATAGAGTACAGTACTGTGCTAAGCATAAACTACTAAAAAAATAGAGGGAAAGCAGCATTTTTCTTCTGCATAGTAAAGTTTCAAAGCTGTATGAAGTCAATGTTCAGTTGTAAACTTTTGAAAGAACAACTCTAATATTTTGTTCAGAGTTACGAATAACCTCCATTCCCGAGGCGTTCGTAATTCTCAGATTCTACTCTATGTATGTGATTATGATAGACTTGGAGTGCATGGTCGTGTACTGTTTTTCAGATTACGCAGAGTTCTTTCTATAACCTTAGATATCTGTCTTGTATTTTGTTAGTGTGCACTAGTGAAGTCAAGTAAGAAAGAAGAGTCCATGAATATTAGTCGTGAAAAGGACACAAACAACAAAGCAGTTAGGATTAAAAAAGAAACCATGTAGGGGTTAAAGTAAAAAATGAACAAGTAGGCAAGGTCTAAAGCACACAAACAGAAAAGGAATGTAAGTAAAAATAAATGCATAAATAAATAACAAAATTGTATGGGGCAACAGCCCTTCCTCCTTTTTCTCTCTTGTCTGTATGCTATATAGGCCCTGATTCTGCGAGCACTTATGAATGTGTTTAACTTTAGGTATACAAGTAGTTCCACTGAAATATCTGTGAAGATTTAATTTTAAATTTGCACGCAGGCATATTCTGTCCAGAAGTGCCTCTGCATTCTTGCAGTGATGCACCAGAAACAGAAAGAGGTTAAAGTAATCAAGTAATGTATTTGTTGTGAATTACTCACTCAGTTCTAAATACAAATATAAAAAAGATTGTAAATGAATTACATGCATGATTCTTTGCAAAATAATGTCTGCATTAAGTTTGAAGATGAGAGACAAAGTAACACATGGGCATAACAAAAAATAAAACATGAAATATTAGAATATCCACATTCTTAGTATTTCCCTTAGCAACAGCTTCTTGAAAGGTGTATTGGTGTCCAAAGGGGGTAAATACCTGCTTATGTGTAGTGGCAAAATAATTATAATGCATACTGCTTTATAAAAAATAGATTTTCCCATTAAAGAAGTATATCACTAAAAATATACTATGTCATTATGATGATGAGCTCTAGTGTAAGTGTTTAAGAAAAACAATTTATATTACTATACATGCACCTATATTCTTACATACTAGATATATACCTACGGCACCAGTCCTGAAGAGATTTGTGCATGTACTTGTCATTACATACTAATCTCTTCATTTCACTGGGAGAACTTGCAGTGCATAAATTTAAGCATATGTGTACAGTTTTGCAGATTTGGGGCCTAAGATGATTATTATTTTTTTTTAATCCTGTGTTGGGCCCCAAACCTGCAAACGCTTGTGCCCACTTTATACAAGTGACCAGTCACACTGAATGCCGTGGGACTTGGGCTTTGCTTAAAGTTACTGATAGAATCATAGGGTTAGGAGGGGTTACTCTAGCCCCCTGCCAAGAGGCAGGATTTGTTGTGTTTAAACCATCCAAGACAGTTGGCTCCAGCCTCCTTTTAAAAACCTCCAGTGTAGGAGCTTCCACAACCTCCCTCACCAGTCTGTTCCATTGTCCTACTGTTCTTACAGCTAGAAAGTTTTTTCCTGAGATTTCATCTAAATCTTCTGTGCTGTAGCTTGAACCCAGTGCCTCTTGTCCTGCCCTCTGTGGCAAGAGAGAATACTTTTCCTCCATCTTTTTTTATGGCAGCCTTTCAAGTATTTGAAGACTGCTATCATGTCCCCCCTTATGTGTAAATGTTTCCAGGATCAGTGCCTTTTAATTTTTGAACAGTTGTTACACTGGTAAAGCAGGTACTGTAATACATATGCCCAAGGGGGCAGAGTTAAGGTTGTGTGTTCAGCTGTAGCTTTTGTATTTCTTGACTTTTGAGTGCTTGTCCAGGCAAACATTACCTTCAGTAAACAGTTTTTAATATGGACTTTTAATTAAAGGAAGCCCTGACACCTCCCTTTGATCCAGGACTGGCAAGTATAGTGTCCTTTGTGAGGGCATGTTTTAAATTAAGCTTTTCAGACAGATGTATTGTCCCCTCTCTATTTGGTGCTTTAGATGGCCGCAATGCCCTAGCACCTCACACAGTTCCCTGCTGCATATTAAGACTCCGTTTTAGGCATGGATGTAATCTTCTAGAAAATGCCCTGAAGGTTTGAGCAATCTACCAGTTGCAGGCTCTCATGCAGCCTTTTTTCCCATTGTGTAAGCATGACAAATCATTAATTTTTGATTGATTGCTTTGAATTATGGGAGCTCTGACAGCCTTTCTGTAGCTGAACAGCTGTATAACAAATGAGCATATCAGTGCTCACAAAACATTGGAGATCTAACAGAAGCAATAACATTGTCAACTCCTCCCTTCTGGCTTTTCCAAGGCAATGGAGGGAGGAAACTTTTTTACCAGAAATTCCTCAAGTGACTGAAAAAAAAAAAAAAAACCCGCTGGTTTATAATCGAATTAAATCTTTATCTCTTCATTTCTAGTAGACTGCTCCAGCCATCAGAACCCCAGAAATGCCTCTGCTTTTAATAACTGAGATAAATCTACACTAACAAAATTTCACATTAAGAATTTAAAAATAATTAAAATTGCAATTTTTGTTTGCTATTCCTTTAAGATTTCAGAATTGCACCAGTGCATTAAATGTGACCTCTTCAACTTTTAAATTAAGAATTTATGCTGGCTTGAAATTTATGAAATATTTTAGCATTAAAGAAAGCCTTTTTCCCTCAGGAAAATGGAGCAATAAATCACAGCACTCTTGATTTACAGCCGTACAGCCGGCCACGGATAGCATTTTTTCCACCCTTCGTTCTGAAAAAAAAAAAAAAAATGTAATCATATGAGACAGCTTAGCTGCTATCCTCCCACTCTCCAGAATTTTTAATTTCAGCTGTTTCTGCTTGGATTTATTTCCAATATTCCTGCTCGGCTTTTCAATTTCCTCAGTTATTAAATTTTAATTCAGTGCATTAGCATTTAAATTAAAAAAGGGTTTATTTTATCAAAATCCTTGACTAGCCCCCATCTTGCTGCACATGAATTGCCTGTTTCTGCCATTTGCTCAAAATGTGAAATACAGTTAATGTCTTATAACTTATATTTGCACAAATTCAGAAATAAAATTTCTGAGATTGGAATAATATTGTCTTTCCAAGGAAAACTCTAATGAGAGAAGGGGGGAAAAGGCACAGTGCCTAGCAGCTTTAAGGGGGAAAAATAGTAGCAGCTTGCTGATAACACAATGCTAGCAATGAAAAGTTAATATATTAGACAATTCAGAAATGAGTGAGGGGAGGAAGCTTGACCCTTTCCAATTACAGAGTGAGCCAGGTTTGTTTAGAAAAACAACAGAACCAGTCTTCTATCTGAATCTGGGGATCCTGAGGGTATACTTTCTACAGACTAGCAGGGGATGGTTCGTCTGTGGGCAGGGGGCTCGACTGGTCTAAGCACAGGACTGAGACTCATGTCTCCCCAGTTCTAACTCAGCTCTGGCACTGTGACTACCTCTGTGGCTTTGGCCAGGTCACTTATACTCTTGGTCTCAGTGTCCTCATCTGTTAATGGGGCTCATAGGGGGCCTGATGCACAGGAGAGTTGTGCAGATTGATTGGCAGGGAGACAGGAGAGCTGGCTCTGCCACAGACATCCTTTGTGTCTTGGACAAGTCACAATCTCTCTGTGTTTCAGTTAGTTCCCCATCTGTACAAGAGGGATAATACTACTACTCACCTGTACAGTGGCAGCGTGAGGATGTGACTCGTTAGTGTCTTGAAGTGCTCAGATGCTACGTAATAAACAACATAAAATGTCCCTAGTCAAATACTACAGTGAGTGCTGTTTTCAGAGCCTGTGGCTGTGCTGTCCGGTTGGAGGTTTGACCAAGGTGTACGTCTTCAGGGCTCTCCCATAGTGTGTTAAGGGGACACGGTCCTGCTGAGGCCCAAATTTTCACCTACTTGGACAGTTGCAATGTAGAAACATGCTGTCCCACCCTCCGTCTTGGAGGATCTCTTGTCCCCCTTCACACAGAAGGCCATTAAATTATGTGTTGCCGGGCAAATCCCACCAGTATAAAGGCTATGGTGGTGCTGGTCTTGGAACCCTGCACCGCCCCCAATCCCGGGTCTCGCCCACCTGAAAACGGCTGTAGTTCTCAGTGCAGGGAGAGCACAGGAAAGACAGAGTGAGTCACCAAACCAAAGGGTCTGCTGAAGTGATCTTGCTCTGTTTGGGAACTCTGGCATTCTCAGTGCCCCTGACAATGAAGCTTTATTTTCTTGGACAGAACCTTCAGCTGGTTCCCGTTACAGGAAAGGAAACCAGCCTTTACCTTTGCTCTTGCATGTGAAGGATCCAGTATTGTAACTGGCGCTGTCTCAGACTGGCGGGAATGAATCTGCTTCTGCTTTTTATTGGAGGCCCCAGCTCAACATAAAACAGTGCCATTTGCCATTTAGCTGGTTATTTAAATTTGTATTTTTTGCAGAAAGTGCGTAAGCGTTTGGGCCATTGTTATGTCTGTTGGGCTCACACCACATGCTCCAAATTGCCCCACCCTGAGAAGTGGGCTTGCAGGAGAGATGAACACAGCTTTAAAATGATCCAAAGAAGCTCTGGTGCTGATAACTGGGAGGGGGCCGATCTCCTCGCTGCTTCTCACCATAGTGTTCAGTGCTCAGTTCGTGACTTACTGCAGTTTAGGGTCCAAACCTCCTTTTCACGTGGTATCCTGTTGGGCCACTCCTCCAATGACCACCTCTGCACTTCCTCCATGCTGACCCCCACACATGGAGTGCCTCCCTGAACTGATCCCACAAAACTGCTTCCCTCTCCTCCCCATCCCTTCTTGGAAGCCACTTCTGCTGTGACTAGCTGCAAGAAATCATCTGACTCATGAGAGCTGGCTTGGGGAGCAGTTGGAGATAACGTCTGTTTAAAGACCCCCCCTCCCCCCCCGCAACACATTACAGCAGTTTGGAATCACTGAGTTGTATGCAGAACTCGCCCGTGTTACTGCATGGCCTTATTGCCATAGACCTCGGCTTCACCACCATCTTACCTCACTTGTTGAGCTTTGCCATAAATTTAGGCCTTGATCTGCCAAAGACTTACACACATGGTTAGCTTTAAGCTCACAAGCAGTCCCATCAAACTCAGAAGTTAAACATGTACGTACGTTTTTGCAGGATTGGGGCCTAAAACTATAGACATTTCAATGGCCAGGACTGTGGTGTCCTAATGACAATTGTTATTATTTATCATCATCCTAGCACTTATGAGCCAAGTCATGGGCCAGGACCCCAGTGTGCTAGGTTCTGTACGAACACTGGATAGAGAGATGGTCCCTGCCCCAGTGAATTGGCAATCTAATGTGTCTACACAGCACCCAGCAGGATGGGGAACCGCTTTCTGATTGTGGCCTTTGGCACTTCCAAAGTACAAATAATAATTTCTGTTATCCATTGCCCCTCACTCAACTCCCATTTTCATCCAGAAGAAAGGGGACTGAAAAGATGGGGGTGGGAGTGCAGCCTACAGGATGGACAAAGCGAGACACTATCAATGGAAAATATTATTTTGTTATTGGGAAAAGTTACGAAGTGTGAATCTCTGCTCTGTCTGACCCTAACCAGCTCTTCTTTGTCTCTTGTTCTCTAGGCTGATGAGAGCAGCAGTACTGGGAAGAGAAGCTCTTCAAGCAGGTATGTGGCTGTATTTCTCTCATCTCTGGCTGTGATGTGAATAGCCTTGGCAATTCTGTCTTTGTGGAGTGCCAGTCTGTGGGGTAGGCGCCATCTCTTAGGTAGGAGCCAGAGTTGACAGCCACAGAGCAAGGCATAGGGCAGGAGCCTGATTAAAGCATAGGAACTGTAGGCCTGTTTCTAGGGCCCTGGCTCCTAGAGTCACACAAAGTTTCTAGTCTTCGTGGCTGTAAAGAAAAGCTTGCCCTGAGTGTAACCAGTGCAGGGACGTCTTTCTGAGTCTGCAGGTAGTCTCCTGCAGAGATAGTAAGTTGATGGCCCCATATCTGCTGTGAGAGGAGACTAGGCTCTCTCTTGTTCTGGGCAGGGGAGGGCTCCCACTGCCATGACTCTGTGCTGCAAGCCACACTGCTGCTACTCCAGTGCATTCCAGGTGGCCAGGGGACAAGGAGATGACAGCCACTGCAGCATCTGAGTGGCCAGGACAAGAGGAAGCCCAGCCTCTGCAGCTCCTGGCGCGCACACAATCCTCTGCTCAGGTGGGTGGGGGCTGAGTGCTTTCTCCTGTGCAGACAGAAGCAGTGTTAGGCACCCCCAGGGCAAGGCTTTTGTGTTGGTGATCCCTGCTGCTCCAAGCAGAGCTGGAATTGTGGCACTGTGGGTTTGTGCCTAGAGCCAGTACTGCCCTCTATGGCTCAGGACTAAATTCTGCCTCTCAACCGAGAGCCAGGAGTGGGAGCAGTGAGAACAGGAAAATGTATCACTTTCTTTTCTAACCTAAAAAGTGTCTATGTGAAAACTGGGAGTTCCTGACTCAGCCCCATTCCAAGCAGAGAAACCCCCTAAGAAGCGGAAGGAGCAGGGTGTTTGTCTGTGTGTGTGTTGGTGAGGGTGAAGAGAGGCTATACAGAATAAATAGGGGACATGATTGGGGCGAGGGACAGACTAAAGGAATCTTCTGCTGTCCCATCTGCTGTCTAGTTTGTGCTTTTGGTGAATCTCGTGTTCACTAGTGTTTCTGAGGCCCCATTAGGACCAGTGATGCACTGCGTGGCTAGGATCACGGGGTAATTTGCCCCATGGTGTGTCTGTATCAGGATTTTTAATTTTTATTGATGAACATTTCTATAAAGTGAGAACGATAAGTCTTGGAATTGAATAGTGTGACGGGGTTCGACTCACTATGCTGGCCATCTTGGGGATTAGCTCTGCAGGTTGGTACGCCCCGTCCCGACAGTGCTTCGCCCGCCATCACATCTCTTTGATCTGCATCACTCCAGGGACCACAGCATCTGCTTCATGACACAGCCCTCCGGGTGTGTCACCATCTGTGTTTCCCCCTTCCATGGATGAGTACTGCAGTCCAAGTGTCCAGCCACTTCTCTAGTAGTGAGTAGGGAGAGGGACCCAGGCCCACCCACTACTCCGGGTCCCGACCCAGGGACTCTGTAGGTGGCAGCCACACGCTGTGTCCCCTCCTACTTCTCAATACATTCCCCTGAACCACTTCCCCCTTTCTTCACGCTTATCTCAGGGCTTCAGCAGGTCAGTCCTATCAGCCACCCAGGAGCTCCCTCTACCTCCCCCGGTCCCTGCCACACTGCTCTGTCCAGGGTGCTAGCTTCCATCCATCTGCTCGGAACCCAGATCTCCCTCCTTGAGCTCCAGGCAGCGACTGACCCTGTGGCTCTTCTTATATGGGCCTGCTGGGCCCTGATTGGCTGCTCCTCGCAGCCTCTCTCCTATTGGCTGCTTCCTATGCAGCCTTCCTATGGCTCTATTAACCCCTTACATGCCAGTGTGGGGCAGACGCCCTATCACAATAGCAATTGGTTCCCCCCATAGTTGCCAGCCCTTGACATTTTTCTCAAGGGACAGTTTTTCAAACATGCAGAAGGGGAGCTGTTCAGTCTCCAGCCACCGGATAGGTTGGATAAATTCTGGTGAATTTTAAGGAATCTGCTTCTATGATGAGTAGTAGAAGAAGGTAGGGGAAATCATCAGAATGTTGCCAGAATGTGACATACTCTGCTGGGGGCTTGACCCCAGGCTTGCTTCAGAAATTTTCCCTCGTCCATCCCATCCCTGCCCTTAAGCCCCAGATCTGACTTCACCCATCATTCCTTCTTTCCCAGTTGTCTCATCTCAGGAGCTGCAGCTGAGACATTCAGCCATCAGGGAGTGAGAGTGGGGGAGATGATCCCTGGAATCTGTGCTGTTAAGCTGTAGGAGTGCACAACCCAGCAGAGCTGCAGCTGCCTCTGGCTTCGCCAAAGTCCTGGGAAACGGGCCAGGGCAGAAATTACCTAGAACAGATTTACAAGACCTGAGACAGTCCCATGAGCATGCAATTTACCCTAGAGTTGACTGCATTTCACTGTTGGGTGAACTGATACTTATCTACCCAGAGAGTAGTTCTTAAAGAGCTGTGGGAACCTGCAGGGTGAATGGCAATCTGGAAATATATGGTGTCACTGGTGGAGTGGTCAGCCACAAAGCCTTGGCAGTGTGGAAGAATGGCAAGTTTGCTGTCTTTGTTGATCAAACAGAAACGTGCCATAACCAGCCTCCCATTCCACAGCCTAGCTGCACGTGCCAAAGAGCTCTGGGTGAGATGATGTGAGCGTGGAGCAGGAAGATGGCTTTTTCATAGAATTAACTTTGCTCAGTAATAATCAAATTGCTTAGCCAGTCCTGAATGTACTGTAAGAGGCAGCCTCCCGCCTGTTCCTTATTGAAATGCTGACAGTCAGCCAGCTCGCAAAGGAGCAAGCGAGATCAGGACAAAGCCAGGAACTAGCAAAGTGACAAACTCAGGGGTTCTCAAACTTCATTGCACAGTGACCTCCTTCTGATAACAAAAATTACTGCACAACCCTAGGAGGGGGGACCAAAGCCCGAGCCCACCTGAGCTCCACTGTCCTGGACAGGGAGCCAAAGCCCGAGCCACACCACTCGGGGTGGGGAGGCCAAAGCGAAGCCCAAGGGCTTTAGCCTGTAACCTGAGCTCTGCCACTTTGGCTTCAGCCCCAGGCAGCGTGGCTTGGGCTTCTGCTTCAGCCCCAGGTGGTGGGGCTCGGGCTTCGGCTTTGCATCTGGCTGCAGCAAGTCTAACGCCAGCCGTGGCGACCCCATTAAAACAAGGTTGTGACCTACTTTGGGGTCCCAACCCACAGTATGAGAACCGCTGAACTCATCTACCAGGAGAAAACATTCCATGGGGAAAACGAGAGAGAGAGAGAGGAGGAATGTTGGTGTGGCGAAGGGGCCGCTTGGCACCAGTGGGTGGTGGAGGAGCACAGGTCAAAATGCAGCGGGAGTTCTGTGTCATATGCAAGATAATGAGGCAGAGGGAAAAGGAGGCTTCATGGTTCATGCAGTGGATGGCCATGGCGGGGAAAAGAGGAGAGATGTGGCACGCAGGGAATACATCGGCACAGAGGGGACCATATGGCACATAACGGAGGGGGAAGTGCCGTGCAGAAGAGGGGATATGGCACACCTGTGGGTGGGCAGTGCATTTGAATGGGATGGGGGGATAGTGCGGTGGGCTGGGGCACATCAGAGTAGAGAGAGGGGTATGTGACTGGTATTATAAGAAGGAAACTAATGTGGCTTTTCTAGCAAGTGGTAAAGTTTCTAAAAATGCCCAACTATCTTAGGAGTCTAATGAGACTTAGTCCCTTTTGAAAATGGGATTTAGGTTCCAAAGTCACTTAGGGCCTGATTTTTAAAGGTACTTGGGCTGCTAACTCCAATTCATGAGTTAGGTGTCTAATAACTTTGAAAATCTGGCCCGTAGGCACTTTTGAAAATTTTATCCAGCAGTTTTTTTCTGAAGGTCTTGGGCGGTATACATGGCTGTAACCTAATTAATTAGCTCTTTGTCGTAATGTTGTAACTGAGATGTGAGATTGTAAATCTTTTCTTTCTTTCTTTCTTCTGTGATGGGCAGTCATCTTGTGTGTGGAACAAAACCATTTCCCCTGCAGTGATTGCTGAGGTATAGGCCACTGTTAGCAAAGACAGATTCACGTACTGGAATGTCTTTCAAGTACCATAGCCTGTGACTGACTGCCAAAGCCATTGCCACCTGACGGCGAGATCTCAAAGAACTCTCCACCAGCGTCTGTGTATTGGCGGTTGTCAGCACCTTGGCCTGGAACACTGCTTCATCCATGGTAGCAGACAGAAGAGTGCTGGCTGGTAGGGAATGGCGCGAGCTAACTCACAAGAGGTGAATCACAGGAGGCGATAGAGGAATCACAGAAGTTGTTGAGTTTGACCCCAAAACCCACACGTCCACTCACTTCTGGCTAACTTCCCTTATGTGTCTCACAATACACAGTGAGAGAACTCCCAGAGTTCACAGAGTCCACCTGTGAAGCAAAGCATCATGGGATACCCACCTAGAATGCTGTGCACAAAATCATCACAAAGTCCCTGCTGTGTATACCCACCAATCCATATTGGGGTAGAAACCATTTTATAGAGTGTACACAGTTATTGTGGACTGCCTAATGCACACCAGTTAGTGCACAGAAATTCAGTGTTCATTAATTCTCTCCTCCCTCCCCCCCCCCCCCCCCCCCCGATAAGGTGTCTGAGTCTGTTGTCAGTGTGGCTTTCTCATCTGGCTTCAGGGGGTGCACAGAAGCACTGCAGTTTAACGGATCTCCTCTGGATATGATGCTTTTATCCTGGCACCTGAAGCTCCTTGACACTGGGCAACTGAAATCACTCTCCAGCATCACTGCTCAATCCTTCTTTTAAAGCTTTATATTGTGCTTTTGTCCCCCCGTCCCCCCCCTGCCGCATTTGCTCGGATGTGCAGTTCTGTCTGTCTACTAATAAACGATCTGCTGAAGTTTAATCCATCCGGTGGGGCACATCCTACCATGGCACAACCAAGCTCTTGTCTCCCAGCTGCTCTCTCGTATCTTTCATGCTGCCATTATTAAACGAGTATCATTTGGTTATCCGAAGAGTGTCATCTGCCTTTCCCTGTGTTCACTTCCCACACACCCCAATTGCCTATTACTTTGTTGCTGTCACTTGCTGAGGACTTCTGGATGCTTAAAAATAATAAATAATGACAATATTTACTTCTGGAATATGCCACATTGCATATCCAGATGGTCTTCGGGAATGCTAGGTGGCCTGCACAGCTTAGGAAGACTCCTGGGCATCCAGCAGATAATATGTGAAGCAGACCTTTTATTATACCCCCAAAATGTCCCTACTGAAGTGTCGTTAGTATGAGGCTTACATATTGTTAGGCTCGGCAGAGTTCAATTTTATTTTTTTATAATATTGACGGATAATATCGATGTTTATTTTTAAATGTTTTTCCCCACTTTGCATCGATTTAAATTTTCTCAATCAGCGAAAGTATGGGCTGAAGGGTTTAGACAATTATTTAATAACAGTAGACAGTGAGATTCCAAAAGTTAAACCTTTATAACCATTAAAACACAAATTGTCAACACAACGTGTCAAAATAGACAAAGTAAAAATCCTTAAATCAAACTCTAATAAAAGGTCTCAAGCAGCCATTTTTCTTTCTTTGCCTATCTGTAAATTTCTATTATTATTAATGGCACTATTTTTTCATTGGTTTGTGTGTGTACAGTGAAATAGTCTACTGACATTTACTGATAAAAATGGAATCCTTCCAAGCCCCACATCCTGTACATGCAGAAGATATTTGAAGAGGTGGGGAGAAAAAAGCAAAATAATACAGGGTTTGGAAAGCCTGATGAGCCAGATACAATGGAAGTAGCGGAGACTTTGAAAACTAGCCTGGACAAAGCACTGGAGGGAACAGCTTTGTAATGGCCACCAGAAAATGGATGGATACAGTGACCTAGTAATTCTTTCCCTTTTCTAATGTCTCTAGTCCTTCCAACATCTAGTTCAATTTCCTTAGTTTTCAATACAGATTTTTTTAGCATAGGAATTACTGGGTGTATCGTGGTGTAGCGGGTGCCTTTAATGGTGGCACAATTGTGTCCTTCACTTTTTCTGTAGTCACTTCCCTTTTGAATGTGCAAAAGTTACACCTGTGTTGTTTTGTGCCTGCAATTCCTTGTTGCCATAAACCATACCGCTTACACAGGTGACTACCCAGTTTGTGCACACAAAGAGACACTTAGCTGTCTTAAGTGCCCACAAACTTGTGTGCACAAAGAATGAGAGTTGAAGCTTCCCAGGCATGTTCTTTTCACAGTCTTTACATTTTTTGGAAAATGTGAACAGTCATTTTAGCCTTTTTATTTTATTTATGTGAAGGTGAAAAAAAACCTTTACTAATTTAAAAAAAAAATCTAGGCATGCTTTTAGATAAACTGCAAAAATGGCTGAAGTTTGAAATTTGTCTTTGACAGAGTCTTCAAGGAGGTCTTTGTTTTGTTGGAGGTATTTGTTATTGCTTTTATAAAGTTATGACCATTTGAAACTGTCCCTTGTTAGTTGTAAGCCATAATTTAAGCTCTTCACTATTACTGTATATCATAAATTATACAGGCAGATTAGGGTTGCCAGAGCAACCTTATCTTTTTAGAGTTTCTGAATTTAGTGTGCTTGATCTCACAACCTTCTTGTAGCTGTGCTCCTTTATAGTCATTTATTCATTGCATTTAATTGATTTTATACAATTTAAAAGTCTTGCCTTCTCTGCTGTTTCAATCTGAAGTGTCTAGCGCTTGCTGCCTTTGAAATAGCTACAGTTCACTCTGCAGCTGTTTTAAACTGAGAATTAGTAAAGTTAGACAGAAAACCCAAAATCCTTCCTAACCCCTTCACTTGCCTGTGATCCCCACATATCAGTGCATGTTCATTAATGTGAAATTTTGAGAACTGACAATAATGATTTAAGGGCATGGAAAAAACTTGGTTATGAAGGGTGACTGAAAAAAGAGGACTGCCTTAGAGAGGAGTCAAATGAGAAGGGGGATGACAACCTGCCGAATAGTCTAGAGAAGATAGATCAGAAACTTCTATTTTCCCTGTCTTAGAATGCAAGAAATTAAAAGGTAGCAAATTCAAAATCAATAAAAGGAAATACTTTTTTACTTAAAGCCCTGTTAGCAGTTAGAACTCATTGCCACAAGATATTGTTGAGGCCAAGAGCTTAGCAGGATTCAAAAAGTGATTAGAGATTTATACAGATATTGAGAACATCCAGAGCTATAACAATGAATATTAAAAGAATAAACAAGTGTTTTGGAGGGGTTGTAAACCATTCTATTTCAGGGCAAAAGCCAGCCTGTATTCAGGTTAAGAGGAAGAATTCCCAAGGGCGAGTTATCCCACAACTGTCGGCTGCAGCGTTTCATGCACAGTCCTCTGAAATATCTGGTACTGGACTAAATACACCACTGATCTGATCCAGTATGACAATCCGCATGTTCCCTATGTACCTATGATAGGAATCCTTTTGAGGAGGGTGGGAATTGTTCAGAAATACACTGTTTTCACTCGTTAAGTGTTGGGGACCTCAGTAATACTGTGGTGAAGCTAATTACTTCCAAACAATAAATGTCAGCATTCAAATGGTGTGCTTTGGATCTTACAACACAGAACAAAAACAAATGCAATTATGTCTGACAAAGCACTTAGCTCTTGTACTTTCTTGTGTCACTAGGGTCCCATGCAGCCTCGTGCAAGATTCAGTTTTGTATAATTATTGTTATTACATGGTGTGTGGCTGAGGAAGGAAGGATAATTCCTCTGTTGGCTGTTTATTTTACAGAATTGTTAGTTGTTTTCATCCTTAACTATACTTTTAAAGTATGTGAGGCTCCTGGTGAGTAGATCAGCCCTGACCTAGGAACTGGATCTGCTTGAGGGAGGGAATGGAGCTGGATGGAAGCTTGGACCTAGCTATGATACGGCTGTCACTACAACCCAATGTTGCAGCACAGTTAGATGTTGTGCAGAAGTGACTTAATCGCTTTCCCTTAACTGAGCTAAAACCCTGGATCTTCCCGGGTTAGAACCTAGGTGTGAGGACACAGCTGGATTCGTATTGTAATGTTTAACTGTCCTGTAACCAAGGTCCCTAAAGCAGCTATTGCTTGAGTGATGTGGGGGGGGCCTTATTAGAAGGGCCCCTCGTGGGTGTCTCAGATGCTTCCTTTTTTGGTAGGGTGATGCTGAGCAAAAGGCTACTGGAGTGGAGCTATGCTGAGTTGGAGCTTCCCTGAGGGGACATGTTCCTGTTACGTCATGTCTACACTAAAATTGCAGCCATGTTGAGGGGATACAGTTGCAACATGGTTGCGTCCCAGCTGGGCTGTAATATGCTACGTTTTTTCCTGGGTAGCTCCGACCAAATCCTGGTAACAGAACCATGCTGCAACCCTGATCCCAAGCAAGCAAGCAAGCCCTAGAGAGAGCCCTGCCGTAATATAGGTGGCCGGTTTGCAGCTGGGTTCCTGAGTGGCTTGAGCTGTAGCTTAGAGAGGATGTGGCTTTAATGACTGTGGGTGCAGAAGATGAGGAAGCAGTAGCTCCTCCTGTGGCTCTCTCCTGGTCAGCCTCAGCAGCAGCTCCCTCTCCTGCCCCCTGGCAGCCATTCCCTGCTCCGATTTAGGAGCCTCCTGCTAAGGTCCATACGTCATAGAAAGGGGGTCCAAGCACCGCCAGTGGTCTTCCTCCTGATCACTGTGGGAAAATTTCACAGCACCTCTGCTGCCATCGTGAGGGGCAGGGCTATACTGCTGACTCCCTCTTCGTTCTCCATGCAGTTCTGGCTTCTCTGTCAGGGATCTGCCATCAAGCAGTGACATCCCCTGGTGGAAAGAATGCATAAAGAGAGATAAAAACCCAAATGACGATGTTTAGTTACGAGGAGCCTCTCAAACTGTATATGCCAACCTCCTGAACCCCCCATCTTGGAACAGGATCCCACAGCCTGAGGGGAGGATGGGCAGGTTGGGAATTCTGTGTGGTGAGTTGTTCAATGAAACAGAACTGCAGGTAAGTAATTTTCTCCTCTGGAAAGAAGCTATACACAAAGGATGCCCAGTCCTGGAGAGTAAAAAAAATCTCGAGATTTGTTTCACATCACAACCAGAGGAAGGTATTACCAGCTAGGCAAGAAATTACAGAAGTTCTTCTGTCATAATGAAACCTGATGCAGTCTTACAAGGTCTCACAAACCATGCCCCAAAACACCAACCAACTTAAGATGGGGAGGAAAAGATTGGGTCTCCCAGGTGAAATAGTGGGACTGAAGCTAAAGGAACGCCAAACAGTGAGTCTTTCCTTGAGGCTAAAGCAAAACAATAATGCCAGAAATGTATATGCAGTAGAAATGACGACAACTCACGGAGACATCCAGTTTCCAGTGGTGTGATCAGCATGTGATTTTAAGCAGCAGACCATCTTGCCCAAATGTCAGTGCTTCAGAGGGTTAAAAATTCCATGTGTTAGAGGAATTTGAACCTGTCTAACACTAAGAAGCTCACACCCAATGGTAATAACATTGTGAAAGAAGAATTCCAAGTCTATAATTTTTCCTTGGATCATCTAATTCCACTCTATAAAGTCTGACCATTGTGGGGGTTGTTCCCATATTGGTGTATTCTCTACTGCTTTATATAGTTTAACTGTAAATGTCACCAGTGAAAGGGCTTCCAACACGATATTTGTACCAGTCCTCAGCCCGACAGCTCTTGCTATCATGCAGTTTTGTTTAGTATTCTGTCCACATTTGCCGTTGCTTATTTTCGTCCCACTCATCCTGCAGGTCTCATCTCTTGGATCAGTACAATATCTGTCTAATCTAATCCATTTTAAGCATTTGTACCATGTTTGTCTCTGTAGTGTCTGAGTACCTACAAATATTTGTGGGCAATTATCATGTCGTCCCCCCAGTCGTGTCTTAGTCAAGCAATATAGACTGAGTTTTTCATTTTTTCTGTATATGTAAATCCTTAATTGTTTCTGTGTTTAAAAATTTAAAGATGCTGGCAACCATTTTATTATAGACTTAAATTTAGTTTTTAATCTCAGTTGTTTGCAAGAATTACATTTTTTTCCTGACTGGTTACATTCTTTCCCATTTGGCAAACACTGAGTTTTTCCTATTTCTTATGACGGATAAGCCAATAAGTGTTTTGTTAGACTTCCTTCATTGAACCATCCTCAAGGTGTCCTTAATAAGAACAGCCTAGTTCTTGGGATTAATTTTGTTAATACCGTATGAATTCACTGTGGCTCTCAATTTTTGTTCTGTTTTGAATTTTAACTTTTGTTTGCTAGAGTTCGGTCAGCCTGATAAAGTTCTATACTTTACCTGTTTTAAAAATAGCTGAAACAATGCAGCTTCCCTGGAGGACAGGCACACAATTAAAATACTATATTTAGATTGCCAAGGAGATTTTTCAGCAGGTATAACAATTGAAGTCCAGTTTAGAGTCTCTGCTTCTTAATTTCATATAATGATCCCATTCTCGTACTGCCATTGGTTTATATAACATAGTTAGTCAGTTAATTTATAGCATTTCTTTCACTAATTAAAGTTTAGGATGTGAAGACTCTAACAGGCAGCGTTATGTGACCAGGATATGTAGCCAGTCATGAATGTGGTGGAGCGAACTATATTTGGCTCTTCTTTGAGATGTTGCTGTTGTGTATTTCAGGAATCTAAAGCCCCAGTGAATATTACACCATGTATAATTGTATCCACTTCCTGCCCTATGGTGTTGCATAACATTGCTCTGGGCTCTCCACCAGCTGTTGCATTCTGCTCCAGAGTTGGCAGCATCTCAGTGGTGGGTGAAATGGTTCTGTACGCTGTGTAATTTCTAAAGCACTTTTAGATTCTTCTGACTTAAAGCACTATATCATAATACTTTGCATTTATTTAGCATCTTTCATCCAGGGAACCCTAAATCTTGGTCTTTGTGCCTACATAAGGGTGTCTTGCCAAGCTTCTGCTTTTCAGCCCATGTTTTGGGGGAATGCAGAAGAGCTGGAAGTGTTCTGCTTTGGAGGCAAGAACAAGGAGGGGTGCTGTGGGCTCATTTTTCCTTCAGAGGGGCAGTACGCCAATTTACTTCACATTTCTTCCTTCTTCCCTTGAGAGCACAAGTCACTTGCCAAAATCGTTCCGTGCGCTTGCATGTGGCTTGTGGCCCAGCAGCTGGTTGGTGGGATGCCTTTGCCTCCTCTGTGGTAGTGGGGATGGAGGAGTTTTAGTTCCATCATCCACTGAGCCACAGTCTTGCCAGCGTGTGCCTGTTTCTAGAGTGCCAGGATGGGGTTGTGGCTAATCAAACTGACCCTGAATTGGCTACAAGTTGCTGAGGTTGATTTAAATCAAAGCACAGGGTGTTGTAAATATCCATCATTGACTGGATCTACGAACGGAATGGCAGAGAAACCGCAGCTCCCTGAACATGATGACCTAGAGAGCATGGGACCTAACCTTTAAATATAACACACAGCAGTCACTTCTGCCATCCAAAATGCTGACCAGGCATTGCCTTTCACCTCCCAATAATCGACTAAAGGTGAGAAAAATAATCATGCTGCAAATTGCGAATGCTGAGTGAAAATGAGAGTGACTTGTTCTACATAAGCGGGTTCCTTGCTCCAGCACTGGTCATAGGTGCTGCTGCTCATGTCAGTCTCAGGCATGCTGGGATATCTCATCACCAACAAGAATTCAACAGTTGTGGTTCAGCCACATTACTCAGACTGTGGATCTCACAGTGCCTACCACAATGGGACTGGAGGTGCTACTGCAATACCAATAAATTGTAGTTGCTGGGTTTTAAGATGGAAAGAAAACCTCTCTATTGGACAAACAACCCATTACTAATTTAGCCATTAATCATTAACTCATCGGGCCAGATCCCTATAACTGGTGTTGGAATATGGCTTTTATCTGCTAGTGTAGATGAAACAAAACTGTTTTAAAATTCTTACAGAAAGCATGATGGAGAGCTGGTTGAGCATGGTATCCATCTCACTTCTATAACAATGTTGAAAATGGCTGAATCTTTCCATATATATTAGCTGCTAAGTCACGCTCAACATCACTTGCGGGTTAGGTCAGAGAAGACCTATTGTAGAGAACATTGTCAGTTGGGGTCATCTTCCGTGCGTAGGTGGACATGAAATGAAAGAGCTAAACTACTTTAGAATTATTTTGCTCAGCTGTCTCTAATGACATGTGTTGGACAAGTGGAAGTGTAGAGAACAGCTGGAAAATTCTGTTCACCTTTGAAGTTAAGACATTTAAAAAATTCTAAACAATAATCCTACCTCCACCAAATGTCATGGGAAGAGCTGCAGTTTATAAACAGACTTTTTCAGTGCAGCTGTATCAGAATAAAATGTTAGGTCACCTGGTAAAATTCCGTCTTCTTTACTCTCTTGATTTCCCATACCCACCCACTCACTATTATTTCCATAGCTGTAATGGGTTTTTATCACTTATGGAGAAGTCCAGCTTTGAGTTGTGCGACCTCTTAAGAATTTCAGAAATAGTAAAGATGCATTTATATGTATCTTACACTGAGACCAAATTAGTGTGAGTTCTGTGTCTCCACTTTTTCAAAGCACCAAAATCCTATACGCTTTTCTTTTCTGGGGACATATCAAGCTAGCTTGCATCTAAGAGCCTGCCAGGAGAAGTGCAGTGCAGCTCTTCTGGACATTGATAATTGTGGGGCAGATAAAGTGATCAGAAATCTGGTAGTGGCAGCACCAGTCTCTTCTGAATTTCTCCTCCATGGCATGATGACTTTTCTGTCTCTTGTTTTAACACGCGCTGTTCAGGCCTGTGCTGGAATATGTTTGTAGCAAAGCCTGTTTCCAGAGTATGTGCATCTCATTTTTTCTTCATTGTCTCTTGTCAAAGATTCCCTTCTCATATCTTCATTGCAGTTATGGCATTTCCTCCTCGTGGATCATTAGCTCGTCAAAACTATTTTGCTGCTGTATTTAACACTTGGAGCATATTTTAAGGCACAGTCCTCCAAATGAGGGAGTGGGAGTGCTACTGAGGCCCGGAGAGTTGCATGTGCATCCTGGTTAATTTTAGGTTATTTTAATTAGGATATTAATGATAAGGATCTTTATTAAATTTCTGTATTACAAAGAGCTAGCACACCAGCATTGTAACAAACATGTATATAAGACCATACACAAAACCAGCACTGACATTGCAAATAACACACACAAACTGACAATGGGAGAATCTCCAGAGGATTGGGGTTCTAACAGGGTCCTTAAGAGATCAGTTCTTGGCACTACACTATTTAACATTTTTATTAATGACCTGGAAGAAAATATAAAATAATCACTGATAAAGTTTGCAGATGACACAAAAATTGGAGGAGTGGTAAGTAATGAATAGGACAGGTCACTGACACTAAGTGATCTGAATTGCTAGGTAAACTTGGGCACAAGCAGTATGGCTAAATGTAATTGTTTACATCTAGGAACAAAGAATGTAGGCCATACTTATAGGATGGGAATTCTGTTCTGGGAAGCAGTGACTGAAAAATCAGACTTTGGACGTCATGGTGAATAATCAACTGAACATGAGCTCAAATTGCAGCACTGTGGCCAAACGAGCTAATGAGATCAATTCTTGGATGCATAAACAGGGGACTCTCAAGTAGGAGTGGAAGGTTTATTTTACCTCTGTCTTTGGCATTGGTGCAATAGCTGCTGGAATACTGTGTCCTGTTCTGGTGTCCACAATTACAGAAGGATGGTGATAAATTGGAGAGTGTTCAGAGAAGAGCCATGAGAATGATAAAAGGAATGGAAAACATAACTCAAGGAGCTCAGTCTCTTTCGCTTAACAACGAAAAGGTTAAGGGAAGATTTATGGACTAGAGTACCTACATAGGGAACAAACATTTGATAATGAGCTCTTCAGTCTCTCAGACAATCTAGCAGACCCTCACAGGACATAAAAATGGTCATACTGGGTTGGACCAATAGGCCATTTACCTGTCTTCTGACAGTGGCTAATGCTGGGTGCTTCAGAGGGAATGAACAGAACAGGGCAATCAATGAGTGACCCGTTCCCTGTTGTCCACTCCCAACTTCTGTAGTCAGACGTTAGGGACATCCAGAGCATGGGGTTGCATCCATGACCATCTTAGCTAATAGCCATTGATAGACCTATCCTCCATGAACTTATCAAATTCTTTTTTGAAACCAGTTATAGTTTCGGCCTTCACAACATCTCTTGGCAATGAGTTCCACAGGTTAGCTGTGTGAAGAAGTACTTTATTTTGTTAGTTTCAAACCTGCTGCCTATTCATTTCATTGGGTGACCCCTGTTTCTTGTGTTATGTGAAGGAGTATATAACATTTCCTTATTCACTTTCTCTACACCATTCATGATTTTATAGACCTCTATCATATCCCCCATTAGTTGTCTTTTCAAGCTCTTCTCATATGGAAACTCTTCCATACCCCTAATCATTTTTATTGCCCATCTCTGTACCGATTCTAGTTTGTTTGTTTGTTTTGAGTTGAGGCAACCAGAACTACACGCAGTTCAAGGTGGGCCTACCATGGATTTATATAGTGGTATTATAATATTTACTGTCTTATTAGCTATCCCTTCCCTAATGGTTCTGTTATCTTTGTTGACTGCCACTGCATATTGAGCAGATGTTTTGAGAGAACTATCCATGATGACTCCAAGATCTCTTTCTTGAGTGGTAACAGCTAATTTAGACCTCATCATTTTGTGTGTATAGTTGGGATTATGTTTTCCAATGTGCTTTAGTTTGCATTTATCAACAATGAATTTCACCTGCCGTTTTGGTGCCCAGTCACCCAGTTTTGTGAGATCCCTTTATAACTCTCTGCAGTCTACTTTGGACTTAACTAACTGGAATAATTTTGTATCATCTGAACCTTTTGCCATCTCGCTGTTTACCCCTTTTTCCAGATCATTTGTGAATATGTTGAAGAGCGCTGGTCCCAGTAAGGATCCCTGGGGGACCCTGCTATTTACCTTGCTCCATTCTGAAAACTGACCATTTATTCCTACCCTTTGTTTCCTGTCTTTTAACGAGTTCCTGATCCATGAGAAGACCTCCCCCCTTATCCCATGACTGCTTAGAACACTCTGAAAGTTGAAATTAGACAAATTCAGACTGAAAATAAGGTGCACATTTTTAACAGGGAGAGTAATTAATCACTGAAAATTTTATCAAGGGCTGTGGTGCATTCTACAGCAGTGGTTCTCAACCAGGGGTACGCGTACCCCTGTGAGTACGCAGAGGTCTTCCAGGGGGTACATCAACTCATCTAGATATTTGCCTATTTTACAATAGGCAACATAAACAGCACTAGCGAAGTCAGTACAAACTAAAATTTCATACAGACAATTACTTGTTTATACTGCTTTATATACTACACACTGAAATGTAAGTACAATATTGATATTCCAATGGATTTATTTTCTAACTAAAATATAATCATGGTAAAAATGAGAAAGTAAGTAATTTTTCAGTAATAGTGCGCTGTGACACTTTTGTATTTTTACGTCTGATTTTATAAGCAAGTAGTTTTAAGTGAGGTGAAACTTGGGGGTCCGCAAGACAGATTAGACTCCTGAAAGGGGTACAGTAGTCTGGTAAAGTTGAGAGCCACTGATCTACAGTGTCCTAGTAACAACCTCTCTCTATCAACAGCATCTCTTGCTTCCTTTCCATACAGTCTCTGTCCAAGCTGGCAGGCCTGGCATTTCTGATGGGTGGTGCCAGTGTTAGGGAGGCATGTGTGCGTGCTGTGACCTCCGTTCCACCTGCTGCTCGAATCTTGTGTTCCATTATCGTATAGAGGAAGCTACTATCTTTGTGTTCTATAAACCACAACCTCATTAGTGACCTTGTTTGAACGGGGTGTTGACCTTGCAGCCCTTTAGCCCAGTGAAACACGCTGCCCATGTAGGGTTATGCTTGCCTTTCTGACTGCGGTGCTCTTGCAATGGTTTTCTGACATTTGGTGTTTGGGCACAGCACAAGCTCTGCTGTGGAAGACTTGCTGGTATGTCTGTTCCTACACTGAACACTAAAGGCCTCACATAGGTGTTAGTTATGTATTCTTCGGTACTCTCACCACCATCAGTCATTTGAGGAAAAGAATCCAGGATGCTCCACATCCAATGTCAGTGAAAAGCTGAAATATCAGTAGTGAGTTAAGGGTCATGCCCCCTCTTCACACCCACACCCACTCTCTTCCCAGCTCCTCTTGAGAAGAACGTGAGAGGAACTGACAGTTGAAGGCTGGGTCTCAGCTGATCTCTCTCTCTACCTCCTGAGATGCTCAGCAGGATGTGTACTGTAAAAATCCCTCATTAGACGCCTCCGAATATATATGCAATCACAAATCACTCAGAAGGGAGTGTCGTGCATGTATGCTGCTGTTGCTGTCTTCAGAGAATTACATGACAAATTATTCCTAGCTGGAAGAAATGTCCTTTTATAATTGGGGTTTTTTCTCATTCTTTCATAAGGGAGGAGTGTGTGTATTTTCCAGTAGCTTTTAGTTACTTTCATTATTTATGACCATGATGCGCCAGATCAGAAAAAGCAAACTGAAAATGCTAGTTTCTTATGGCTGCAGCAGCTGATGTGTCTTATTTGCTTTAAGTCATTGCTGGTTTCATTTGTCACAACCAGAAGGATTGCTCTCCAAAGATGCAGTCTGCTGCAGATGGCCAGGCTTGGGTCTGTGGCCCTTGTGTGAGACCAGGTGAGGAATGAGCCATTAGCTTCATAAGGGGTGTAAGCTTTGCAGTGGAGTTTGTGCCCTGTAGAGAGGTCAACAGTCAGCCACTTCCTGCCTGTCCTCCAGTTTGGAGCAGCCCCTTGCGCGGCTGGCGCTGGTCTGCACTGGCTGTGTGGTGATTCCCAGTTTATGCAGCAACTGCAAACTAAAACTTAATTCCTTACGTATTCTGTGGGCCAGGTTCTCTGCCGTGTCTAGTTTATATGGTTCACAGATTCTCTCCCCAGCCTGGCCCCAGGCGCAGAGCAGCTAGGGGGAGCTCTAGGGACCACCTACCAGCAGGAATGTATTGTGCTTGAGCCACTCCCCCCTACCCACCCCAACACATCCCCTCCACCAGGGACCTCTGCCACCTCTGTGCCTGCTATGGACTCCTCCACACTGGGCATATCTCCAGCATGCTAGTCGAAGGATGTTTCTGTTCCATTTTTGCAGCCCAGGTAAACCACACAGGGCCAGAATGGGCCAAGAATTGGACCCACAGTCTTTATCTGTGGCACTAGTCAAGAAGCACTAGGAAATTAGATAGTTTTTCCCCCAGATCTTTCCTCAGGATTTGTGGCACGTGGATTATTATATAGGAAGTAGTGTAGGACCAGGAGGAGGTGACAGGCCCTCCATGTCTGGAATAGTCTGGTGACAGGGCTGCCACTGGTATCCTGTATAATGCTGTCTCCTTGAGGTGGTCCACTTTCCCTAGAAAGGATTTATGACAGTCGTGGAGCTGCTATGTAATAAACTAAGAATACAGATGTGTAACGTAATTAACGTAATTACTGAGAGAGACTGTATAACTTACATTGAGCGTAATGGAGTGTTTATTATACATCTGGACAGCTTGAATTTAATGGTGATTGTGCAGGAAGGCAACACGGTAGCTCCATAGATAACATCCAGGCACCCACTTGAAACACAAAAGGGGAGGAGTCCTCTTTGAGGATCCTAGATCCTGTTGCAGTGAAGATGCAGGCCAGGCTGGGAGCCTGGATATCGAAAGGACACTAAGTAGTTAAAAGCGTTCTGAGGAGGGGGGTGTCAGTGGCCTGGGGCTGCCATGGGAGATGAGCTAACCCGGAGAGTCTCTGAGCAGGACTCTGTAGGAAGTCAGACCCATAGGGTCCCCATGCGGAAGATGGTTAGACTTCTGGCAAGGTGGACAGGCATACAATCTGTGTTCTCTGAAATACTTTGGCCCTGAGTACATAATACTTTGCTTCAAGGACTCTGGTCACTAGATACCACTGTTGCTGCTCCTGCAGGCAGCAGCATTGCCGGGATTGGGCATAAGGCAGATCTGCTGAGGTTGATCACAGGGGACTACAGCCAGAGCCCGGTCTACAGAGAAGGGCAATGAAAATGATTAAGAGTGTGAAACAGCTTCCCTAGGAGGAGAGATTAAAAAGACTGGCACTGTTCAGCTTAGAAAAGAGATGACTAAGAGGGGATATGACAGAGGGCTATAAAATCATGAAAGGTGGAAAGCAAGTGAGTTGAGAAGTGTTATTTATCCCCTTGCATAACACAATAATTAGGGGTCACCCAATGAAATTAATAGGTAGGAGATTTAAAACAAACATAAGGAAGTATTTCTTCACACAACACATAGTCAAGCTGTGGAACTGGTTGCCATGGGATGTTCTGAAGGCCAAAAGTCTAACGGTTAAAAAGAGAACAAGTTAAGTTCCTGGAGGATAGGTCAATCAATGGCTATTAGCCAAGATGGTCAGGGACTGAATCCCATGCTCCAGATGTCCCTAATCCTCCAAAAACTGGGACTGGATGACAGTGGACGGATCACTTGAAATTACCCTATTCTGTTCATTCTTTCTGAAGCATCTGGCACTAGCCACTGTCAGAGACCGGATACTGGGCTAGATGGACCATTGATCTGAACTGGTATGGCCATTCTTATGTTCTTATGAGTAAAGTAATATTAACATGCATTTTTAGAGAAAAATATATTTTATATGCAGTTGCTTTTTATGTAGTTAATAAAAAGAAAAGGAGTACTTGTGGCACCTTAGAGACTAACCAATTTATTTGAGCATGCATCCGATGAAGTGAGCTATAGCTCATGAAAGCTTATGCTCAGATAAATTGGTTAGTCTCTAAGGTGCCACAAGTACTCCTTTTCTTTTTGCGAATACAGACTAACACGGCTGTTATTCTGAAATATGTAGTTAATGCATTTCTAAATAAAGTAATTAAATAATTGTACATAGTTTTAATTACAGAGGAATAAAGGAGAGGTATTAAGACATATGTAATCATTCATTCTTAAAAAAAATAATTTTATGCAATTAGTACAATTCTAAATAAAGATGATTAAACAAATATACAAAGGTCATATAATATTAGTGATAGAGACAGAGAATAATATCATAGAGTTAGTTATATTGTACAGGGTACAGTTAATTTACAACCACTTTTCAAAATGACTAAGAAAGTTTTAATAAAGCAAGAAAGGAAAAAAGGCAGAGAAAAGAGAGAAGCTTCTCACGCCACAGACTATTACTTGCAAAATGCAGAAACCCTTGTATAGGAGCTTGCCACAAATCATGCCTCATTGGCTGAACTCTTTAATAGTGGTACCTTTTGCAGAATCGCACATCATAGAATATTAAATTGCATCACATTTCCCTGAGTCACTTTGAAGGTTTTTCTAAACCCATGGCTTTGTATAGAAGCATTTACTGTATTATATTAAAACATAAATTAGTGCTAAAATACCAGTCAAAAGGGGCATGCTTGTGAATATTTTTATTAAACTTTTTACAAAACCTGTTTAAATATAGCAATCAGCCTTACTTGGAAATTAGCACCTATTGGCATTAGCTGTAAGGAGACCTCTTAATCTTAATAAAGCTTTATCTAAGTGAGTTGCCCAGCATCCAAAAGCAACCCCAAACAAATAAAACCTATAAAGATAGTTTACATGTATTGTGACAAAGTTCCTCCTCTACCTTGGTGGGTCTTGAGCGTATTGGCAGATTTGCTCGCCTTGGACCTTCACAGCAGCCCTCAGTTTGGCCATTTTCGTGAACCCACAATCCAGGTCGACTCCTCCTGTATCTGACCAGGAGTTGGGAGGTTTGGGGGGAACCCGGGCCCGCCCTCTACTCCGGGTTCCAGCCCAGGGCCCTGTGGGATACAGCTGTCTAGAGTGCCTCCTGGAACAGCTGTGCGACAGCTACAACTCCCTGGGCTACTTCCCCATGACCTCCTCCCAACACCTTCTTTATCCTCACCATAGGACCTTCCTCCTGATGTCTGATAATGCTTGTACTCCTCAGTCCTCCAACAGTCCGTGTTCTCACTCTCAGCTCCTAGCGCCTCTTGCTCCCAGCTCCTCACATGTGCACCACAAACTGAAGTGAGCTCCTTTTTAAATGCAGGTGCCCTGATTAGCCTGCCTTAATTGATTCCAGCAGCTTCTTGATTGGCTGCAGGTGTTCTAATCAGCCTGTCTGTCTTAATTGTTTCCAGAAGGTTCCTGATTGTTCTGAAATCTTCCCTATTACCTTACCCAGGGAAAAGGGACCTATTTAACCTGGGGCTAATATATCTGCCTTCTGTACTTCTGCCTTACTCTCCTGTAGTCCTCTGGCCTGGAGGGAGAAGGAAGGAGAGGTCTGCTGCTGGTACTGCTGCTGCTACACCCTGGGCTCTCCCTGCTACTGCTGTTGCTGCTCCAGCTGCTCCCCTGGCTGAGCCAAACACCACCCCCCTTCTCTGCTACCTGGTTGCTGGCCGGCTGATGGACCCCCCACCCTCGGGTGCTGCAACTGCTCCAACTGCAGCCCCTGGGGGGGGGGGGGCTGCTAGCCCGCTCCCCAGAGCGGGGGAGTGGGGGACCCCAGTCGCAGCCATTGCTGCCATGGACACCACCACCACCACCTGAGAGGGGTCCTTTCTGCCTGCCTCGACCACCACCTGGAGTTCCTGGAGCTGCTGCTGTAGAGTTTACTGCCTGGAGCTGCTAAAGCCCCAAGGAGGAGAAGAAGAGGACCATCTACCAGTGGGGGAACACCTAGAGACTCTGCAGACCACGATGGAGGGGGCCTTAAGACTGAGTAACTTTTGAACTGTGCTCTTGTGGTGGGGGTCTTCACTGTGTTTGTAGGGACACAGGGGGTGTGGTGTGGAGCTGCCCCCCGATCCATCTGTGTGTCCCCCAACTCCCACCACTACCACCACCGCTGCCCCCTCCACCACCCCCACTGACTTTGTGGAAGCGCATGTGGGCGCACGTACCCCCGACATGCCCTGGACTGCCCACCTCACAGCTTTTCCCCTTGCTACCTGCCCCATTTTCCCTTTGCAGCTTTTGCCCCCCCTTTTGTCCCAGCCCCCCTTACTAGCTTCAGTTTTTTTGCCTGCCCCGCCCATTTCCCTCTGCAGCCTTTGTTTGTTTGCCCCGCCCCAGCCTCTGAAGCTAGCCCCTTGGTTTCCCTGTCCTACCTCCAGCCCGCTTAGCCCCTTGCTCCGTGCGCCCATGCCCCATCCCATGCACTTGTGCCACTCCCCGTTTTAGTTTAAACCCTCTTTAAATTGCACCCCCAATGCTATTGTATCCCTCCCTCCCCTAGTGCAGCTAGAGGAGCCGGAATCCCACCCAGTGTTAGTTATTGCCCCAACCGCTGATTGCCCCCCTCGTCCAACCCACCCCCTTTGGCGCCCTCCTCCCCTGCCTGCAGCCTAGCGGGGAGGAGTGGATTGACTTGCTTCCCCTTTTCCCCCTTCTCTTTCTGGTGTCTCATCTTCCCTCCCTGCTCACAATGGCAGGGGATGAGACGGGTGGGGCCCCTCCAGAAAACCCCACTGCCCCTCCCTCACCTGCCCCCCCCGTTGCCCCTCCGAGCCTCTACCTGCGCTTGTGCAGCCAAACCACCTGCTACTGCCCCCGCTGGGGCACCGGCAGAGGTGGACACCGGGGTGACCTCTGCTGCTGCCACGTCCCTCGCCCCCTCCAACCCTGGGGAAGCGCCCCCAGCCGGCGGGAAGGACCAAGGAAAAAAGAAGGGGTAAGGGCCCCACAAAAAAGACCAAGCCCTCCATGGCAGGGGCTGCCCCCACTGCCGCGGCCCCACCACCGGCCACGGCATCCCTCCCCGCTGCTCCCTCCACCAGCTTTGCGGGTGTCCCTCCCTCGGCCCCCAGGGTGTACGCCCAAGTGGCGGCAGCCCCCCTGCCTACCGCTACGTCATCTCTCCCGCCCACTACCTCCACTACCAGCTATAGCGGCTGGGGCCCCTTCCCGACCTTGACCAGGAAGCACGTCATCCGTTGCCTCCTGGTGCCCGCCTCGCCCCACATGGAGACCTACGTGCGGGCGTTGGTGAGGGTGGTGGGGCCCACGGCTATTTTGGCGGCCTCCAAAATGTACGGAAAGGTCATCGTCGTCTTAGCATCGGAGGCCTCCGCCCAGGAGGCGGTGGAGAAGGGCCTGGCGGTGGGGGCATGTTCATCCCCCTGGAGCCGCTAGAGGACCTGGGCATCCGTCTGGTCCTGACCTCCATCCCTCCCTTTCTTCCCAATGCCGCCCTGTTACCTGCCCTCTCTACCCTGGGGAAACCCATCTCCATTGTCAGCCCACTCCCACTGGGCTGCAAAGACCCCGCCCTCCGTCACGTCCTCTCATTCCACTGGCAGGTGCCGCTTCAACTGCCGCAGGCGGCGCGTGACGGAGAGGCGCTCGAGGGGTCCTTCCTGGTCCCCTACCAGGGGGCCCATTATTGGGTGCACTACTCCACGGGGGAGGCCCGGTGCTACCTCTGCCGGGTGATGGGGCATGTCTGGAGGGACTGCCCCTTGGCCCGGCAAGGAGGGGCATCCGGAACCCCCGAGCCCCAGCAGGGCACTGGCCCCGTCATCGCCAGCGCCCCTGGCTGCCCGGTGCCCGAAGCCACCCCTCCTCCTACTCAGTCCACCACTGCTCCCACTCGGAGCACCTCCCCCACTATGCCCAGACGAGCAGGAGAGCCCCGTCTCCGCTTCTTGCAATCTGGCAGGGCCTGTGGAGGAGGATGCAGCAGGGACACCGCCGGGCATGGGAGAGGGCCCGCCCCAGGGGGAATCTTCCCTCCCTCGTGCTGCCCCACCGTTACCCTCCCGAGTCCCTGAGCCATCGCCCCTGCCCTCTGACCTGACCCCTGCTAGCCAGCCCCCAGATGATGCTGTGGAGGGCTGGGCCCTAGTACAGGGGAAGCGGGAGCAAGCGGAAGGCTCAAGCTCCGCTCCTCCCATCCAATAAGGAGGCCCCCCGGAAGACCAGGAAGGGGGGCGCTGATGCCGAGCCTTCTGCTTTGCCCACGGGTGTGATCCATCCACCAGTGCTGGCTGGGGAAGACGTGGCAGCACCAGAAGGTAGTATCTCCCCTCCACGGGAGTCCCTCCCCTCCGAGGCCCCCAAGGGAGCCCCTCCTGCCCTAGTACCATCTGAAGCCTCCGTGAGCCCCGAGGTGACCGTCGTGTCGGGTGCCGGTGGGGAGAACACCGGGGTGGCGGAAAGCGATCTCCCCTCCATATACGAGATCGAGGCCCTAGGTCTGACCCCGGTCACCCAGTGGGAGGACGACCCTTTGCCAGCGGGCCTTGATCTGGGTGACCTCACTCCAGCCCCCCTTTCCCCATGCTCCCTCCCCCTAACCGTTGCTTCCGCTCCCACCTCCAAGGAGCCGCTGGACTCCTCCATCAACCCAGCTGCAGAAGGCACCCCACTGATGGTCATCGAGCCTGTTCAGGTGATGGCCAGTGCCACGCGGCCGGGATCCGAGCCAGCAGGGGCACCCCTTGTTGGTGTGGAGCAATCGACCTCCTTCCTGGACGGGGGCCCTACAGAAGATAGCCACCTCCTGATGCCGTGGCTGCCAAACCCACCATAAAGCCTGTGCCTGGCATCACTGAGAGCCCCCTCCCTACCCCCTCAACCCTTGAGCCTGATCGGGAGCCGCCACCACCCAGCTGCTTGGCTTCTGAAGCCCAGAATCTTGCCTCTGCCCCTGATCCCAGCCCTGCCCTTGATGCTGACCCTGTCCCTATCCCGTCCACCTCCTGCGATGTTATTGCTGCCCCTGGGGCTGTCTCCTTCCCTTTTCCAGCAGATGACCCCCAGGGAGCGGCCTTTGTATTTCCCTGCCCCGATCCACTAGGGGCTGCTATCTTCCCTCTGCCACCCCCTATTGTCCCAGGGTTCGAGTTGTGCCACGTGGCGCCAGCCCATCGGGCGCCCCGTCAGGGGTCCGCACCCTGTCTGCCCGTCTCGTTGGGCCACGGGGCTGTACTAAGGGCCCTGTCAGGGGATGACCAGGAGACAGTAACCCCACTCCCCCATGCGCTGCGAGAGGAGTTGCGGGAGTTTTTAGAAGGCATCCGTGGCTCCCGCAACAAGGTATAGCTTGCTCTCCAGCGATGGGGGGACTTTCATCAGATTCTCCGGGCCGCAAGGGCCCTTATGGGGGAGGGTAAAAGGACCGGGAAGCAGGTCGCCGCAGCCTACCAGTGGGTCCGCAGCTTCCGTGACTCGTTGTTTACCTACGGGGTAGGTCACAGTTTGCTGCGTGGCCCAATGAGGGCTGCGAGTGTCCTTGCCGGCGAGGATCCCCCCCAGCCCTCCTCATGGCACCGCTCATCTTCGCAACATTGAACACCAGGGGCTGTAGGATGGGTCTCTGCAGATCCCAGGTGCTCTCCTTCCTTCGGGAGGGGGGTACTCTGTGGTCTTCCTGCAGGAGACCCATACGGATCTGGCTGCCGAAGACAGCTGGCGGCCGGACTGGGGGGGCAGGGTCTACTTTAGCCATCTCACAGTTTGTACGGCTGGAGTGGCGACCCTGTTCTCCCCTGACCTACGGCCCAAGGTGCCGGGGGTTGCCGAGGCTGTGCCGGGCCGCCTGCTGCACCTCCGGGTCCGTATGGAGGGGCTCGTGGTCAACCTGGTTAATGTCTATCCCCCAACATCAGGCCCGGAGTGGCTGCAATTCTATCAGCAGGCGTCCGCCTTCCTCGGCACCTTGGATCCTCATGAGTGCCTGGTCCTGGGTGGGGACTTTAACACCACCCTCGAGGAGCGGGACAGCTCGCGGACGTCCTCCGGGAGATAGTCGAACACCACTCCCTGGTGGACGTCTGGCGCGACCACCACCCGGATGATATTTCCACATTCATCTTTGTCCGGATGGAGGCCCATCGGTCGCGCCACTCCTGGTTGGACCGCATTTATTTATCACGCTTCCTCCTTTCATGAGCCCACTCCTCCAGCATCCGGCCGACCCCATTTTCTGACCATCATTTAGCCACCGTGACGGCCTCCCTCTGCGCGGAGAGGCTGGGGCTGGCCTATTGGCATTTTAACAACAGCTTGTTGGAGGATGTGGGCTTCGTGACGTCCTTGCGGGAGTTCTGGCTGGCCTGGCAAGGGCAGTGGCGTGCCTTTCCCTCGGCATGTCTGTGGTGGGACCTGGGGAAGGTGCATGCCAAGCTCTTCTGCCGTGACTACACCCGGGGCGCCAGCCGACGGAGGGATGCAGCGATAGAGCAATTGGAACAGGAGGTTTTAGAGCTGGAGAGGCTTCTGGCCGCCAGCCCCGAGGATCTGCCCCTCTGCGGAGTGTGCCGGGAGAAGGGGAGGAGCTCCGGGCCCTCGAGGACCATCGGGCCTGGGTTGCCTTTGTTTGATCCCGCATCCTCCTCCTTTGGGAGATGGATCGTGGCTCCCGCTTCTTTTCTATGTCCTGGAGAAAAGGAGGGGGGCCAAGAAACATGTCACCTGCCTTCTGGCAGAAGACGGCATCCCCCTCACAGATCCGGTGGAGATGTGGAGGAGGGCGAGAGCCTTCTACGCAAGCCTTTTCTCTCCGGATCCGACCGATCCTAAAGCTTGCAGAGAGCTCTGGGAGGAGGTCCCTATGGTCAGTGCGGGCGACCGAGACCGGCTAGAGCTGCCTCTCACTCTGGCCGAGTTCTCAGAAGCCCTCCATCGCATGCCCACCAATAAATCTCTGGGCATTGACGCGCTGACCGTGGAGTTCTACCGCGTGTTCTGGGACGTCCTCAGCCCAGACCTAGTCACCAGAGCAGGGTCCTCCCTCTTTCGTGCAAGCGAGCCGTGCTTGCCTTATTGCCGAAGAAGGGGGACCTCCGCGATTTACGAAATTGGCCTCCTGTCTCACTCCCCAGCACGGACTACAAAGTCATAGCAAAAGCCACCTCGCTGCAGCTAGGGTCCGTGCTGGCGGACGTGGTCCATCCAGACCAGAATTACACCGTCCTGGGCCGCAGCATCTTTGACAATCTATATCTGGTCCGGGACCTTTTGGAACTCGGGTGTAGGGATGGTCTGTCGTTTGCCCTCCTGTCCTTGGATCAGGAGAAGGCGTTCGACAGGGTGGATCACGGGTATCTCCTGAGCACTCTGCGAGTGTTTGGCTTCGGACCCCAGTTTGTGGGTTTTTTCCGGGTGCTGTACGCCTCCGCAGAGTGTCTGGTCAGGCTCAACTGGACCCTGACCGAACCGGTCAGCTTCAGGCGAGGAGTATGGCAGGGGTGCCCCCTCTCGGGCCAGCTGTACGCTCTGGCGATGGAGCCCTTCCTCTGTCTCCTCTATAGGAGGTTGACGGGGTTGGTGCTGCGGGAGCCGGAGCTGCGGCTGATCCTGTCAGCGTGCGCCGATGATGTGCTCCTTGTGGTCCAGGACCCGGGCGACTTGGCGCGGATGGAGGCTTGCCAGGCCATCTATTCGGCAGCCTCGTCCGCCCGGGTCAGCTGGGTCAAGAGCTCTGGCCTGGTGGTCGAGGACGGCTGGCAGGCAAGCTCCCTCCCACTCATGCTTCAGGCCATCCGGTGGAGCGCGGGTCCGCTGCTCTATCTCGGCGTTTACCTTTCTGCCATGTATCCCACTCCGCCGGAGAGCTGGCACGATTTAGAGGGCAGGGTGATCGAGCGGCTCCGGAAATGGACAGGACTACTCCAGTGCCTCTCCCTTCGAGGGAGAGCACTAGTGTTTAATCAACTGGTCCTGTCTGTGCTCTGGTACCGGCTCAACACCCTGGTCCCGGCCCTGGGTTTCCTTGCCAACCTCCAGACATCGATTCTGGAGTTCTTCTGGTCAGGACTGCACTGGGTCCCTGCAGGGATTCTCCATCTACCCCTGGAGGAGGGAGGGCAGGGCCTGAAGTGTCTGCACACTCAGGTCCATGTCTTCCACCTCCAGGCCCTGCAGAGGCTCCTTTATGGTGTAGGTAGTCCGGCGTGGAGCGTACTGGCGCACGCCTTCCTGTGCCGCTTCTGAGGGCTCCGATACGACTGGCGGCTCCTTTATCTCCATCTGAGAGGTCTTCCGCGAGACCTCTCTGGGCTGCCGGTCTTCTACCAGGACCTCCTCCGGACCTGGAAACTGCTTTCAACGACCAGGTCTGTGGCAGCCACCGAGGAGGCAGATCTCCTCACGGAGCCCCTGCTACACAACCCCCAGCTTCGCATGCAGCTGGCGGAGTCCCCCTCGGTGCGCCAGAGGTTGGTCCTGGCAGAAGTCACAAGAGTCGGAGACCTCCTGGACTACGACCGGGGAGACTGGCTGGATCCCTTGACGCTCGCTCAGCGCATGGGGCTCTCCAGACCTTGTATTCCCCGGCACATACTTCAGGAGCTGAGGGCCGCTTTGCCGCCCTCTGCTCAGGTTTACCTCCATGGGGTCCTGCATGAGGGCACGTCCACCCAAGGCCCGCCGGACCTTTTCATCGGGCCCCTGCCCCGTGGACCCAACCGACCCCCCACCCCTTCACCGTGAGCCGGCTGCACGAGCTGCAGCCGGTCTGCTTCCAGACCGCGCCAAGGAAACATCTATACACGCTCATGCTCCATACCCTTCCCACCCTCACTCTCGTGTCCCGCCCCAATACAAAATGGTGGGACCTCCTGCCACCTTTGGAGGGTGAGGAGCCCTGGCGGGCCGGCCTATATTCCACGTTGGTCCTGAGGCCTGCCGGGGATATCAGTTGGCGGCTCCTTCATGGAGCCGTGAGCACGGGCGTGTACTTGGCGCGGTTCACCCCTATCATAGACACCTGCCCTTTTTGCGGTGTGAGGGAAACTCTGGCACACATATATTTGGAGTGTGCCAGGCTGCAGCCCCTATTCCGGCTCCTCACGAATATTTTATTATGTTTTTGGTTGCACTTTTCCCCTCACCTTCTTATTTATGCACTCCCTATCCGTGGCCCCACAAAGTCACGGGATCTCCTGGTCAACCTCCTCCTGGCCCTAGTTAAAATGGCCATCTATAAAACCAGAGTGAGGAGGTTGGCCGATGGAGTCTCCGGTGACTGTGGGGCCTATTTCCGATCCTCCGTCCGTTCACGTATCCGGGCAGAGTTCCTCTGGGCGGCGTCCACTGACTCCCTTGATGCCTTTGAGGAGCAGTGGGTGCTGTCCGGGGTTCTCTGCTCGGTGTCCCCGTCCGGTTCCCTTGGTTTACCCTTTGACCACACTCCTGTCCTTGTTGTTTCACTTTGCCCGCCCACTTCCCGGATCCCAGTAGGCTCACTCTCCTGTAGCCATCTGGCCTGAACCTGTCACAGTATACACTGTTTGTAAAGTCTGAAGTTTTCAATTCCATGGGACAGTATACAATTCCTTGTCATTTACAAGGGGCTTTACAATAAAAACCTACATTTAAAAAAAGAAGCCAAGGCTTTATAATTTTTGAAAGGACAGACATAAGACTGCTGGCATGTGCCACTCTCCCACATACACACTTTTTTGTGTGTTTTAGCTTTTATGTGAAGTACATGACCCTTCAACGAGCATGCACGCAGATTTCCTTATCAGACGTTTTACAAAACCTATGTAAATTTAGCAGCTAGGCTTATATCTGTTGCATTCTGAACCAGGAATAAAATTCCTTCTTCCTATATAATTCCTTTACCATTTGTCTTTAAAAAATGGTAGACAGACCCTAATGAAAAACATATCTAACCTCTATGTCCATTTCCTTTATTCAGTTTACACAAAGGAATGTGTTTCTTCATAGACTGTTATACTTATTGGAAATGATTGCTATTGGTTAAGTTGTATTAGAGGCCTCTTAAAGTTTCTAATTTTTTTGCAGGAGAGATGATCATTAATAATAAATTAGCAAAACATAGAACAAACAAACACAGCACCACTTACTCTTCCATCCCCTGCCCTGCTTCCCAAAGCAATTAAGCATAAGTTGAAGCCAACTTGTATACTATTTTGTAGATAAACCACTGTAAGCATACATTCAGATTAGTCACTCATACACATTCATATTTGTTTTTCAGGATTATTTTTTACCACACACACACGTATGCACACACATGGCCTAACTTAACGGAAATCTAATGGTGTAAAATTGGTTAATACACATGTCTGAGACAAAATGCAGGCCTAGTTTAAACTATTTTATGTAAAACAAGTTATCTCTTTTTACTACTTTTTCCACACATTATGCCCTTTTTGTCAAGGTAGACTTGTAACTCTTGTAGAATTTAAAGTATGGAAGGTAAATTAATTTGATTAAACTTGGATTTACTAAATTAAATAAAAGCAGGAATGAGGTATTAGTGAAAACTATATTTTAGTATTTGAGAGGCAGTAGATACAGACAAAATGTTCTTAAATACAATGTATCTTAAATGTTTTATCAGTATATATCTTTCATTATTAACTTATTTAGCACATTCAACTAAATAAATTTTAAAAAATTTAAAAAATCATGAAACAGAGGGAGTAACGCAGACTTTTAAAGGTAACTTGAAAAAACGGAGCATGAGGATAAGGACCTGGGGACTACAGTGGAAGAGAAGCTGGATATGAGTCAGCAGTGTGCCCTTGTTGCCAAGAAGGTCAATGGCATATTGGACTGCATGAGTAGGAGCATTGCCAGCAGATCGAGGGAAGTGATTATTCCCCTCTATTCGGCACTGGTGAGGCCACACCTGGAGTATTGTGTCCAGTTTTGGTCCCCCCACTACAAAAGGGATGTGGACAAATTGGAGAGAGTCCAGCGGAGGGCAACAAAAATGATAAGGGCGCTGGGGCACATGACATACGAGGAGAGGCTGAGGGAACTGGGGTTACTTAGTTTGCAGAAGAGAAGAGTGAGGGGGGATTTGATAGCAGCCTTCAATTACCTGAAGGGGGGGTTCCAAAGAGGATGGAGCTTGGCTGTTCTCAGTGGTGGCAGATGACAGAACAAGAGCAATGGTCTCAAGTTGCAGTGGGGGAGGTCTAGGTTGGATATTCGGAAACACTATTTCACTAGGAGGATGGTGAAGCACTGGAGTGGGTTACATAGGGAGGTGGTAGAATTTCCATCCTTAGAGGTTTTTAATGCCCGGCTTGACAAATCCTTGGCTGGGATGATTTAGTTGGTGTTGGTCGTGCTTTGAGCAGGGGGTTGGACTAGATGACCTCCTGAGTTCTGTTCTAACCCTAATATTCTATGATTCTATGACAACTAATCAAGAATTGACGCAAAACTGTTTAAATAAATATTTCAGTCAGTCAGTTATCAATGTTCCCCTAAAATCCACGCCAGCTCTCTTATCCCCAGGCCCTGGTATTCATATTAAATTTTTAAAAGTTTTGGATATTTTCTTTTTTTTAAAACTTAATTGGATGTGATTAAAAGCAGAATGTTTAGGAGAAGAATATGGAGAAGGTGGCAGCTTTAGATTAAAAATAAAGTCAGGAAAGGAGGAGGACGGGGTCTGAGCTGGGGGCTGTTTCTTCATATAACAGTGTCAGAGGCTACCTCCTTGTCTCTGACCTTCATGCCTTTTAAAATTGCATTTGTATTGTAAAAAATCTCAGCCTGTATTGCAACCTGAAATCTAAAACTTTCTTTGCAATTTACAAGTGATAAGTCTATTAAGAGGCCTATGTCCCATCTCTACACACTGCCTTTAGAAAAGTTGTTGTTTGGTTGGGTCTTTTAGTATAATTGGACAATTCATTTAGGCAAAATGTGAAAAACAAGCTAACATTACTCGTTAAAGGTTGGGACAGTATATATTTTAAACATTATAATGTAATTTTTATTTCATTAGACCGCTTCCTCTTCCAATATGCTGTTAGCCTTCTTGGCAACAAGGGCACACCGCTGACTCAGATGCAGCTTCTCGTCCACTGTAATCCCCAGGCCCTTTTCCGCAGAACTGCTGCTTAGCCAGTTGGTCCCCAGCCTGTTGCGGTGCATGGGATTCTTCCTTCCTAAATGCAGGACTCTGCACTTGTCTTTGTTGAACCTCATCAGATTTCTTTTGGCCCAATCCTCCAATTTGTCTAGGTCACTCTGGACCCTTCCATGGTTTAGCATGGGCAAGCGTTTGTCATACAGAAACTCTTGCCGACTTCATTAGGCATTATTTACCCACTGTTTTGCCAACCTTCCTCATTGCTTTTACAATGGACTATCAGAAAAAGTAAATAAATAACGTTAACAAAATGTGGATTACATACTCGGCGATATTTTGTAGCAGCACCTGCAAAGCAACAATTAAATGTTTTGGTTTTGTTTGTCATCGCATTCAGGGGGCCCTAAAGAATTATTGTTTCTGTTTTTGTAACAGTTTACCTTTTATTTTTTACACAAGCTGTAACCCTTGATACTTCACAGCGTTAACTACTACAGGGCTAGTAGAGGAGAGACCTGAGAAATTACTGAAATCAGAGGGGAAAGTGAAGGTTAAGGGGTGACTTGATTACAGTCTGTAAGTACCTACATGGGGAACATATATTTAATAATGAGATTTCTAGCAGAGAAAGGTTTAACACAAGCCAGTGGCTGGAAGTTTAAACTAGACAAATTCAGACTGGAAATAAAGTGTAAATTTTTAAGTGAGAGTAATTAACCATGAGAACACTTTACCAAGGATTGTGGTGGATTCTCCATCACTGACAATTTTTAAATCAAGGCTTGATGTTTTTCTAAAAAGTCTGCTGTAGGGATGATTGTGAGGCAGGTGTCTGTCCTGTGTTATACAGGAGATCAGACTAGATGATCACGTGGCCCCTTCTGGCCTTGGAATCTATGCACGGAGTTCCATAAGGAAAAGGTGCCTTCCATTCACCCTCAAATTCCAGTCTAAAGTGATTTCTAAATCACATAGGCATTTTTGACTCTCTTTCTCTCTCTGTATGTCTGTGTGTGTGTGTGTGTGTGTGTGTGAGAGAGAGAGAGAGAGAGAAAAAAATATGTACTTCATTCACCATGGAAATGCAGCCACATTTTGGTTGGTCTTTAATGTTTAACAGTGTAAGCATCAACCATACCTCAGCCTAGAGTTTCCTGACCTGGTGGGAGCCACCTCAGAGAGTGAGAGGGTATTTTTTGTTTGTCACGATCAACCCATCTCTCAGATGTCGTTCACATCAAGAGTGCCAAATATTATTAGAAATTGGACCAAGTCTGTCAACTCATGTAATAGGTGCTATCATAATATAAAATAACAGTTGAGGCAAACATGTGACCATCAGCTGGTAATTACTTTATCACTACAAAGAAGGCAGAGTTGAACCAGAGACCTTCAAGGAAAGTCCGTATCTCGCATTCCCCAAATCATCCAGTACCTGTGTATTATATTCTTAACATAAATGGGTCATGTAGACGTAGAAGGCTTTTTTTCTAAACATGTATTGATTGGAAATGAAGATGGTTACACAATCTGTGTGTGTGTGTGAGAGAGAGAGAGAGGATTGAATTTAAATAGATATGTGTAACTGTAGGTTAGTGAGGTGTGGATTCAGCCAGAGTAAAATACAAGGACAGCTTGCCTCAGGCCATTTCTACATGTATGGCTCTATGTAGAGTGCAAACACTGCAGGCTGCCCTGCCATGTGTATAAATAGCGGTGCAGGCTGTGCGGCCAGCTAAGGTGAGTAAAGTAAAGACACGCCAGAACCTCCCACACCTATGCTGTTGTTTTTAGCAGTGCAATGCTGTGAAAGGCTCCAGCAGTGGGGAAAGGTTCTGACAGTGGGGAAGCAGTGGCGAAAGGGTCTGGCAGCTCCCTGCTGCTGGAGCCTTTCTCTACTGCCTCCCTCTTGCCAGAGCCTTTCACTGCCATGTGAACGTAGCCTGCTTTTTGCTGTGGTATGTGTCTATACGTACCCTACACCGCAAGTGTGGACAAGGCCTACCATGTGAAATTGACTGATGGGTGGAAAGTAACTTTAAATGAGATATTAAATTATAGGAATGTGAATTTTTAAAAAAGCAGTTTTGAAAAAGTAGTTAATGTAAAACTTCTTGACTGAATTCTCTGTGTATAGGAAATAGTATGTGGCAATAATATGTGTCTGCTGTAGAGTCACAATAGAATGGAAACAAAACACACTGTTTCTCCAACTTAAAATATTTGTGCATCAGTGAGTGTTGTTTCTTGCATTTAGGAGTCCTGTAGTCTGGTTGAATGGGCTTTTTTTTACTGCAAAAATGAACTCTGACCTGTGCAGTAAAGAATTGAGAATTGTCAACATTTAAAGCTGTGAAAGTCAAGAGTGTAGAAGCAGGAAGTGGTCAGAAGAAAAAAATCTAACTAGTCAGTCCCCAGGATGTGCCACAGATTAAGTAGTTGTTTTATGTAATGAGTAATGCATGCTAATCTAAAAAAAAAAAAAAATACCAACAGTGTATTGGTTTTGGCCAAAAGAGAACTCATTTGCTATTGCTTTATTTTAATCTAGCTGCATCCCATGGTTTTTTCCCAGTTATTGAGATAGTGGAACAGATCCAGTAAAAGTAGAAATGCTAAGACCTGCTCCTCTTTTCTGTCTGCGATACGGAGGGATACATCCTGTGACCTGCGTTGTACCTGCAGTGTCGTCCTTTCACTCACAACAAGAATTTGTTGAGTGTCTAGGAGATGAGATAGAGTGAGTTGTGTGGCTTGAATATCAAATAGGGCATGTGGCCCGTAACCAGACTATCATTCTGAATTTGATGCGGATCTTAAATAAGGTTTTGCAGGCCCAGTGCAGGATAATTTCTTGTGTGAGCATCAAGAGATATATAGGAAGGGGGTTAGCTGTTTATTAAATCTATGGGAGGCTGATCTTTCTGTTAAGATGGAGCCCCTCGGTAGTTACAGAACTGATGCTTTAAATAAGTATGTGTTAATGTTTTGGGGATTAGGGGCAGTGGTTGTGGAATAATGTTGATTTTAGTTGAGGTTTGTAGGTTGGTCTTTCCCAGATAAGGTCAGGCAAGAGCATGTCTGCCTGTTCTCTGGAAATTATCCTCTTAGTAGGGGTGGATAAAAAATGGCAATGAGCATGAAGAGCTAAGGTTCTGGAGTCCTGAAAAAGTTTTTCTGATTCAGACATTCATAGATCAAGAGACTTTAAGGCCAGAAGGGACCAGTAGATCATCTTTGTCCCTCCTTCCGTACATCACAGCCCATTAAATTTTACCCAGTTATCTGTGTATTGAGCCCAGTAACTTGTATTAGACTAGATCATCTTCCAGAAAGGCAGCAAGAGATGGAAAATCTGCCACTTCCCTTGGGCGTTTGTTCCAGTGATAAATCTCCTTCACTGTTAAAGCTTTGTGTCTAATTTTGAATTTATCTGGTTTCAGCTCCTAGCCATAGATTCTTGTTCTGCCTTTCTTTGCTAGATTAAAGAGTCGTTTGGACTGCATGAAGGCACTCACATACTTGTAATCAAGTTACCTCTCAGTCTTCATTTTGATAAACTAAATGGATAGAAGTCTTCTTAAGTCTCTCACTGGAAGGCATTTTCTCCTGCCTTCAAATAATTTATGTGGCTCTTCTCTGTACCCTCCAGTTTTTCAACATCCTCCTTAAAATGTGGACACCAGGACTGGACAGAGTATTCCAGTGTCAAGTCTCACCAATGCCATATACAGAGGTAAAATCACTCCCCTAATCTTCCTCTCTATTCTCCTGTTTATACATCCAAGGATCGCATTAACCCTTTTTGCCAGAGCATCGCCCTGGGAGCAGATGTTGTCCACTATGACCCCTAAATCCTTTTCGGAGTTACTGTTCTCCAGGATAGTCCCGCATTCTGCAGATGTCATGGGGACCACTCACTGCTCTAGTGCCTCCTCCTGGCAGCTCTGGGGATTAGCTCCTTCCAGGTGCTGCGCCCTCCTCTGGTAGTCTCTCCACCTGTTATCCTTTCTCACCCTGTGGCCCCTCTCATTCCAGGAACTTCAGCTTCCTCTTTGTGACTTGGCCCTCCGGCCAGGTGACTGTGGTCCCCCCTCTCCGAGGTATCAAATTATTTTGGGGCATACGTCCTAGGCAGTCCACTTTCCACTGCGTGGTCTGTGGCACTTCCCCAGTGGCTGGTAAGGGAACCCTGTCCTGCCCTCTATTCCAACTTCCAGCTCAAGGGCCCTCTCCTCAGAAGTCAATGTCCACACTATCCTATGCCTTGCTGCTATTCTCCTGAGCTTTTCCTGCCTTTCTGGCTCTCCCCATCTCTGGGTTTGCCAGCCCCCAACTCCCTCCTCCCAGGGAGTAACTGTAGGCTCCTTGCTTCCAACACACTTCCCTTCTCCCAGGGAATGCCTGTAGCCTACTTCCCTGCAGCCCCCAGCTGCTCTCAGCTACTGGGCTTTATATGGGCCCCTGCTGTTCCCATCTCGCTGAGCCTCATTTCATCAATCCCTGCTCCCTGGCTCCTCCTCCAGGTGCAGCCCAGCTAGCCACCTTAACTCCTTCAGGCCTTGTGTGGGGTGGACACCCCACCATAGTAGGCATGGCCTATATTCCTTGTTCCTAGAAGGTATGACCTTTCATTTGGCTGTATTAAGATGCATTTTTAATGGGTCCAGTTTACTAAGTGATCCAGACTGATCTATGTGACTTAGCATTCCAGTACTCTTTGTGTCATTCACAAACTTTATCAGCTGTGCTTTTATATTTACTTCAAGATAAGTGATGAAAAACTGAATAGTGTCAGGCCTAGAATCAATCCCTGCGGAACCCCATTAGAAACATCCTCATTTGGTGAGAATTCCCATTGGCATCTGCTTTTTGGGGGATCTGTGAGTTAGTCAAGTTCTTAATCCATTTACCATGTGCTTTATTGATATTGTATAGTGCTAATTTTTAATCATAATGTTGTATTGTACTAGAGCATGACTTACAGAAGTCCAAGTATATTACAGCTGCACAGTTGCCTTTATCAGCCAAACTTGTAATCTCATCAAAGAATGAAATTAATTTTGTTTGACAAGATCTATTTTCCATAAAACCATGTTGACTGGTATTAATTATATTCTATCTGTTAATTCTTTATCAATTGAATCCCATATCAGCTTTTCCATTATTTTGCCTGGGATTGATGTCAGGTAACCAACCTCTAGTTATCCAGGTCATCTGGTGTGCCCTTTTTGAACATTGGCACAGCATTAGCACTCTTCAGTCTTCTGGAATTTCCCTGGTAGTAAAGAATGTATTAAAAATGAGCATCAGTGGGCCAGAGATCTCTTTACCAATTCTTTTAGGACTCCGTATTTTATAACTTTTAATTTAGCTTGATAGCTACCTATTTCCCCCTTTTTCCATTGGTTATGTGTTACTTTTTTATTTCTGATTGCTGCCTTCACTGTGCCACTGAACTAGGATAGGCTTTCAGCCAAAGTTGTCCTCTTTCCTGATTGTGAAATCAAGGCTTTGGGGACGTCTAATAAATTCTTCTTAAAGAACTCCTTATTTTCTTTGACATTTTTCTGTGTAAATTCATCTTTTATCAGTTATAAAAGCTCTGAATGATTTTCAAGAAAACTTGGGTAGATAGGGGAAAGCGTGCCTCTATCGGGGGACTCAGGAATAATTTCCCTTTCTGTTTGGAGGCTACTAATTATACATTTCATTTTTTAATGAGAATGAGGGGGTGAGAATGTATAATGTCTGGCAGCCCCGTTGTGACTGACGCATTTGAAAGAGAAACTCCATATCTGTGTAGGAGGACATGCAGTAATTGTTACAGAAGATTGTTCTCATTGTTCATTTACTCCTCTCCTTTCCATCCCCTCACTACCATCCCCTGTGCAATTTTTCTTTCAATTCTAGCAGTGACATCCTGATCAGTTGCCTCCTTTGGGCTGCACCACATACTATCTTTTCACCTGATATTATAAAATAGTATATGGTTAGTTTTACAGTGTATTTATTAGTACTTTTGTGATGTCTTCATTTAAATATCCAAAGCAATGGGGTTTCCTCCTCTTCCACTATTTCATGGTCTAATAGATCTCTGCAGTAGCATATCTTAACCTGATATTCATCCTAAGTTTTCTATTACTTAATTTCATCCATTACTCCTAGTTATAATAACACATTAAACTCTGTTTGGCAATTCTTCTGTGTCCTTGGTGTTTTCATTGTCTAAATACTATACAGACCCTTACCATGTCTGCTACTCCATAGCCTTTGGTCAGCTAAGGTACTGTGTATATATATTTAGCTCTTTTAGTCTGTTCTTATACATTGATCCTGCAATCTTCCACATTATATTTGTTCATTTTTGAATTTCCTCCAGTTTGTTTATACCCAATGCTGGTGACAAGGTGCCCAAGATGGGACATATGAGTGGATTCAAGACAGTCAAATAAAGGGACTGCATTCTGGTGATTTCTCTATCTGTGAAGCCCGAAACTGCTCATTTTCTTTTGCTGTCATGTCACATTACCAGAGTAGAATGAATTTGCTGCCCATTATCAGCTGTAGATCTCTGTCAGATTTTTGTTTTCCAGGTTTCTCCCTTCTGGTAAGTATCTATGCTTTTAAAAAGACTAGTATCGGGATAGCTGTGTTAGTCTGTATCCACAAAAACAACAAGGAGTCTGGTGGCACCTTAAAGACTAATAGATTTACTTGGGCATAAGCTTTTGTGGGTAAAAAACCACTTCTTCAGATGCATGGAGTGAAAATTACAGATGCAGGCATTATATACTGACACATGAGGAGTTTTTAAAAAGACTGTTTTCCTGCAAGATGGTAGCTTTGTTTTTCCAAAGTGGAATCTCATTTTCTTTCATGAGTCAGTTTGTTGATGCTATTTAAGGTTGTTTTCATTACTAATAAATAGTTTTATTACTTTTGTAAGTACTTAAAATTTTATCACTCATTTATCACAGACACATACAAACATACACAGTAATCTTAAATAAACTGTAGTAAACAGAAGTATCTTTATTTTGGTGTCAGTAACTAAAAGTTGAGCTAGAAAATAAATTCATATTTTCTAGCTCAACTTTTAGTTACTGACACCAAAATAAAGATACTTCTGTTTACTACAGTTTATTTATCTTTATTTTGGTGTCAGTAACTAAAAGTTGAGCTAGAAAATAAGAATTCTTATTTTTTCCTCTTCCCCGCACCCAGGGAGCACTTGAAGAGGAGTCCGAAGAGCCCGAAAGCAGAGGGCTCTGATTCTGTGACATCTCAGTCCTCGCCGAGTGAAGAGCCTGGAACGATGACAGAGGTGAAGGTGAAAACAGAGATACCAGATGACTATATTCAAGAGGTTATCTGGCAGGATGACACCAAAGATTCCAAGAAAAACGTAAAGGATGGGCCAGGAGATGTGCCAGCAGAAATATGTGTGGTGATTGGAGGGGTCCGCAACCAGCAGACACTTGGTAAGCTACTGGCTAACAGGTCTGTTGGTGATTGGTTCCTGGTTTCCCAGTATGAGTCTTGTGAAGTGTGGGGAGACCAGAGAACCTCTGGAAACGAGGTTGCTGAAAGATCAGCTCTACCCAGTAGCACTAAGATGAACTTTTAAAGCTGAATCTACATCCAGGAACAAGATTATTCAATCTCTGTCTCTTTATTATTATTGTTTATTTGTATTACAGTCATGCCTAAAGACCCAAGCAAGAGCAGGGTCTCTTTGAGTTAGGTACCATATACACACTCTCTTTCTGTCTCTGTCTCTCTCTCTCTCTCTCTCTCTGCCCTGAAGGATTTACAATCTAAATAGACAAGAGCAAGGAAGGAAGAATTATTATCCTCGCTTTACAGATGGGGCCCTGAGGTTCAGAGAGATTAAATGACTTGTGCAGCAGCACACAAGACATTGGTGGCAAAGCCAGGAATTGAACCCAGATGTCCCAAATGGAGCTGGTCAGAAAATAGCGGGTGGGATCCCTGGAGAAAATTTTGACAGAACTGAAAGATTTCCTTTTTTTGTAGAAATTTTATCAAAAACCCCAAACCCCAAAACGCTTTGGCTGGAAACTGGAAATTTTGGATTTCAGCTGAAATGTTTTGTTTTCAGCAGTCGTGGGCTGACAGCATTGGCCAAAAAGTGCCGAACACTGAAATATTTTTGGTTTTCTGACCCCAAAAAATTGAATTGAATTTTTTGAGGGGTGCAGACACTTTCCATGAAAAGTTTAATTGAGATAAAAACCAAATTTTCAGTTAGAAAAGTTTTGGAAAATTTTTAACCACCTCCTGAGGCAAGTGCCTTGAACCACAAGACCATCCTTCGTCTTTCTCCTTATAAGTATTCCAGAGAGAGGGCATTTCTGCAAGCTACTGAAAGAGGGACACAGCTGCTTTCAACAGTGACTCCTCCGCCAAAGTGTGTTGTAGCTCACGAAAGCTTATGCTCAGATAAATTTGTTAGTCTCTAAGGTGCCACAAGTCCTCCTTTTCTTTTTTCTAAATGGAAAGGCTTCTTCCAGCAGTTTAACAAGGCTGAGCTCCAAAAACAGTTGCTGAAACAAGAATAAGTCTCATGTGTCAGGAAGAGGAAGGAGTTAGACCATGGGGAAAGCAGTTCATTAGCTTTAGGGACTGGGAAGAAAACTAGTATGAGTTGCCTGGAGTTACCATAGTTTATTTGCAGTTAGTATTAATGTTTCGTCTGCCCCAATGGTTTATTTCTGATTTTAGGCTCATGATCGTAACCCCAGCTGCTGCAGAGAGAACCCCTAGAACTTGTCAGTAGCCAGGGGCTGGTGCAGGGTGTTGGATTTTTCTGATCCTCCTACACGGTATTTGCCATCTACTCCCCAGCTAGAACAGCTGTTGCAAAAGGCACTTCTCTCCTCTCCTTTCAGGTTGGAAGTAGCAGCAGCCCATGAGACCTAACTGGTGCCTGGCTGCTGACCTTCCATGGCCTAAAAAGGGAAAACTGTGTTTCAATAGGGGAAAGAAAGGGTGAAGAGAAACACTGCAGGCCTGTTTGATCCCATAATTAGATCTACCTTAATATCGATATAATTTGGTGGAAAATATATTCAGAATTGTGTGGGGTTTCTCTGCCCCTTAATTCCCTGCTCCCTGCTGGTGAAGAGGAACACCAAGTGGAGTGGACCACTGACAGGGCTGGAGCTCCACAGGGCTGTCCTGGAAGGAGAACTGGTGATCAGGTGTCTGAAGGGACCTCTGTCACAGCAGGTACCAGCGCTTTGGCAGTGCCTCTCCCGCCCCTCCCCAAAGGGGCTGTGACTCCAGAAGCCATAGGTCTGTAGAGTATCCTCCAAAGAACTGTGCATGAGCTCCCCCTGCTGGCTTCATGTCAGCGGGCAGCTCACAAATACTGTTCCCGCAGAGCTGTGGTTCCTAGATAACCCTGACAATTAGGGTGACCAGATGTCCCGATTTTATAGGGACAGTCCCAATATTTGGGGCTTTTTCTTATATAGGCGTCTATTACACCCATCCCCTGTCCTAATTTTTCACACTTTCTATCTGGTCACCCTACTGACAATACTAGTGCAGAAATTGAGAAATCGACAGAAGGCAGCCATGTTGGCATCTGCTGAACTTGGAAATGCATCAGAATGCCATGTCCACCAAGGGCAGGACAATCCTCGGGGATGATGCATGTTGCCGGTAGCGGGAGGTTATGTTGTGGGAGGGGAAAGAGATCCTATTATCAGGTTTGAAGCAATAAGGAGTGAACTAAAAAAATGAATGGGGGAAATTCTCCGAGCCAGCAGTGCCCCTTTAAATGAATTGTGCATCATATTTTTTTATTTTATACCCTAGTTGCTAGTTTTCTTTAAAGGCAGCTGGATCCTGAGGCCATTGGCAGTTAGCAGCTGATTCCATTGTGCAGAGTCCTGTGAGTGTATCCATTCATCAGGCCCCTGTTCGTTTGGGAGGAGGCACGCAGGCAGGCACTGAATAACTTTTCTGTTTGGCTACCAAGTACTGCACTCTGAGTGAACTGATGTGCCCAAATAACCGTTTCTTGTGGTTTTTCAAACTGGTTCCCAGTCAGTGCTTGTTCCCCCACTCACCTTTACTGCCCTACAAAAAACACAAACTGGCAGTACTGCCATAGCTGCAGACATCATCTGGGCAACTTGGGCAATTGTTGCCTCACATTTTACTGCTGTTCTTCGTTTGGGGTTAGCAAGCTTGGACAGCTTTGTAAGGAAAGGCTGCTTGCTGTCTGCAGTTGCATGAGGAGCTCTCCCTGAGATTTACCTTCTGAAAACTTCACTGTGAATTGAACCAGTTGCCCATTGTTTCAGTTCCTTCAGCAGTGAAGGCAGACTTGGGTGGGGTTTTACTTTTCTTCATCAGAGAAATTGAGACGAGAGGTGTTTAAAATGGTAATTTTATAGGGGGTATAACAGTAAAAGAAGAATTAATGAGAGGGAAGGTAACAGATCCCCTCCACATTCTATAATGTGCCATTACCAGCCCCACAGAATATCGCTTTTCATATCGTGTGAGAGTTGTTGTAAGGTAAATAAGAAGTGGATTGTCCACATCAGGTCTGCTCTACGTCCCTTGATGACAGTGACCGCGAGGGTTGCAAAGCATATGGAGATTCCACAGTGACAAGGAGCTTTCTTCACCAGACAGAGCTATGGCTCCAGGGGCCAGTTTGAAATCTGGACCAGGTGGCTTTGCTCCTTGTCTGAGTTAGATGTCGCCCCTAAGCTTGCCCTCAGCCAGGATGTACTCTTGCTGTTACAGTTAGGCCTGCATTGTTTGAGGCAGATGCATAGAATTCAGTGTTTCCCAATCCTCTTATTTAGTGACCTGTCTCCAGAAATCTGGACTGCTGCAAACTCTGTTCTCACTGGCTTTGGAGCAGCCCAAACTCCATGCTGGATTAGAGTGAATACAACTAAATAGGGTTCAAGCAGTGGTGGTGCCCAGAGTATTAGTCCCTCAAGCTTGACGTACCAGTGCTGGTTCATCTATGATTAGTGACCACTGGGGTAGACCACACACTTGCTCATCTTCTCGTGGGCATTGTGTCACAATTCAGCAAAGCAAGCAAGTAGAGTTTACAGAACAATTGGCAGTAACTTTGGGACCTGATCAATATCTGAATGACAAAATTCTGACAACTCAAATCCCTCTGTTCTCTAAATCTTGACAGACCAGACTAAGGAATATCCGGATGGCCCCACCTGTTAGTAGTTTCGAACAATGTGCAACTCAGAAACGTAATTTTACTGGGGACCTCACCTGCTGCCTTTGGGCCCCAGGCTGTCTGAATAGCTCCAGCACTGATTTTTCTTGGAGAGGTGCAGCTTGGCAGGCAGACAGACAGACATGCTCCCACAAAAATCTATCTGGGAGCCAAGAGGCAATGAGTGGGACATGGCCCTTTCTACTGAGAAAGTGAGAGAAAGGGGAGATGAGACTGGATGGGATTTTGTGACTGGCCTAATGTCTGTCTTATAACATTGCGAATTTGATCATTTCAGTGTTTGGACTTAGGGGGATTATGTCACCTGGGATTTGATCAGGAGGAATTTTGGGTTAAACTCCATTTAAACCCTCACATGTGGGCCAGTGATGCAGCATCAGAAACTTACTGAGGAGGACTTTCCAAATGGAGTGGTGGGGTCATAAATGTTAGAGAGGAGATGAGGAGTGAGACAGTGGTTCTGTGTGAACCCTTTTGTTCTGAAGCCATCAAGCTAATTTGTACGTACTTGATTCAATCCAGGGTGCAGATGCCTCACCTACTAAGCAGCTTTGTGATTTCCGATATTTATGCTGCATTAGACCATGAGGCGCAAACCTTAGAAAATTCTGCATAGCCTTTGACATCCTGGTACAAGGACAGGAAATTACTCAAGTGTTTGACATTTTTACTGGGTTTCAACCCTCGTTATCTTTTGGAAATTTATCCACTTTAAGGGCTCTTGTCTGATTTTTTTGTGCAATTTAGATGGAAAAGCAGTGGAACACAGCTCTCCTGTTGGATATTCACGAAATCGATACTCAGGCACCTGGATTTTTGACCATGCATTGAGATACACATCCGGTATGTGATGGAAGGGTGTGAAAGTTTAACCAGGGATCACAGAGCAAGGGGAAGCTCTAGATGCAACTGGCGTGTTGCACAAATTCCAAACACAAGACTCAGGAAAAAATCTGGCAAAGTCTAATACACCAATTAATCACGTGCCCCCCACCCCCATCTCTTTCCATACCTCAGGTAGTTTTAACCTGCATGACTGGTCCCAACGTGGCCAAGAGCCCAGGGTGGCCCCAAGTCCATAGCAACAGTGGCAAATCATCACCACCTTCTCTCATTTTGGGTGTGTGTGTGGCTGTTTCTATTCCCTCCCCTCCCAGAAAAGCACTGCAGTGCAGGATCTTCTAAACACAGGCCTCTACTTTTAGGGTTTCTCTGTTATAACCTGAGGACTCCAGTACTTGCTTAGTTCCCGTGACAGCCTCCACAAGTTGTCCTGTCTTCTGGGCCTGGAGCTTTAACTGTTCTCACCTTACCACTTGAGGGCTCAGAGGAGTTGGCTAGATGTACTCTCATTTGAGGATGTGGAGCAAACACTCTCTGGGAAATTAGCCCAGAGCCCAGGAGAACATCAGCATAAGGAGAGTCTATGTTGAGTCAGCCCTCCTGCTTCTTTTATATTATGCCACAAGCAGTCCCTGTGCACCAGGCTTTTCTGGAAGCTTCTATTTTAGTGTTCAGTACTGTGAAAGGTCAGGGACTTGACCTGTGTATACATGGGGAGAAAGTAAAATGGAAACCCATAGGGTCTCAGTGACAGTGGATATAGAGCACTGGCCTTTGGAGATCTGGGGTTCAAATGCTGGCTTAAGTCACAGGTGACAAGGAGTTTGGTGGGTCTTTCATCTTGGCCCTGAGTGTCCACATCTCACACTCCCATATTTTAGATTACTAGCAGGATCTGCCCAGGAGAAGCCAAAGGGTGGACTAGCAGAGGATCAGCAGCCTTGGCAAATCCATTGGCCCATAGCCAGCACTAATAGCCTTTCACCTCTTTTGGCATCAGATTCATGGACACTTGTTTTCAGATGAGAAATCTCCTGTGTTCATGTTGGAAATGCAAGTTCAGCTTCAGGTTTTTGCTAGAAGGCAACACGTGGTCACATATGTGGGCTATTTTTTTTTTCTTTCTGGAATGCTGCTCAATTAAATATACTTACATGTGACAGAGACCATTTCCAGGGGAGTGGGGAGAAATATAAAAGAAAGACGTACAGGCTAAAAAAGATCAGAATAGAGCCCCTCGTTCTTTTTGTTTTCTCCATGATCTTCATGTATGCAAAGCTGTCCCTGGGTATTTGGCTGGTATTGCTGTTGGTTATCGCTCATGTTTTCCTCTTGGTGTGACAGATCCTTAACAATCAAATGAAATTGTTATTCTTTGTAACCCAAGTGGTAAGGAGTATATTCATTGACTGGTTATATTTGGTTTTGAGTATGCCTATAAAAAGAGGACTTGGGTTTGGGGAGATGTATAATGAATCATTTAATATGTAAAGTGATGTCAGAGGGATATCATCAACCTGTTGAGGCCCAAAATTTGGCCTACTTTGAATTTCTTAAAATCTGCTACAGACTGACCCCGGGATTATGACTCTCTTTTTATATTCAAAAAAATAAATCTCTTGCTAAGAAACAGATGGAAGTGGATTTGGTTTGCTCCCCTCCCTGAGTGTGATTCCCCTTCCGAGAATGAATACAGCATGTTAGATACTGTTTCAAAAGACATCTTACTCTGACACTGCTATAGCACACTGTACTGTAGTGTGTTCTTGCGAGCGCCCCCTGCAGGTTCAGCACCAGTGGCGAGGAATAAATACCCTTTGCAACACAAAGGACATTCCCATAGCAATTTTGTTTATTCAGAGACAAAGACGACTTCTGCTCTGTTAGAAACAAAAGGGACACAATCCAATCAGCTTCTCCCAAACCAAAAGGGACAGGTCATTGAATGAATCATTGAATCATAGAAGATTAGGATTGGAAGAGACCTCAGGAGGTCATCTACTAAATCATCCCAGCCAGGGTTTTGTCAAGCCGGGCCTTAAAAACCTCTAAGGATGGAGATTCCACCACCTCCCTAGGTAACCCATTCCAGTGCTTCACCGCCCTCCTAGTGAAATAGTGTTTCCTAATATCCAACCTAGACTTCTCCCACTGCAACTTGAGACCATTGCTCTTTGTTCGGTTATCTGCCACCACTGAGAACGGCCGAGCTCCATCCTCCTTGGAACCCCCCTTCAGGTAGTTGAAGGCAGCTATCAAATCCCCCCTTACTCTTCTCATGTGCAGACTAAATAACCCCAGTTCCCTCAGCCTCTCCTCATAAGTCATGTGCCCCAGCCCCCTAATCATTTTTGTTGCCTTCCGCTGGACTCTCTCCAATTTGTCCACATCCCTTCTGTAGTGGGGGGACCAAAACTGGACACAATACTCCAGGTGTGGCCTCACCAGTGCCAAGTAGAGGGGAATAATCACTTCCCTCGATCTGCTGGCAATACTCCTACTAATAAAGCCTAATATGCCATTGGCCTTCTTGGCAACAAGGGCACACTGTTGACTCATGTACAGCTTCTCGTCCACTGTAATCCCCAGGTCCTTTTCTGCAGAACTGCTGCTTAGCCAGTCAGTCCCCAGCCTGTAGCTATGCATGGGATTCTTCCTTCCTAAATGCAGGACTCTGCATTTGTCCTTGTTGAACCTCATCAGATTTCTTTTGGCCCAATCCTCTAATTTGTGTAGGTCACTCTGGACCCTATCCCTACCTTCCAGCGTATGTACCTCTCCCTCCAGCTTAGTGTCATCTATGAACTTGCTGAGGGTGCAATTAATCCCATCATCCAGATCATTCATAGAATCATAGAATATCAGTGTTGGAAGGGACCTCAGGAGATCATCTAGTCCAACCCCCTGCTCAAAGCAGGACCAATCCCCAATTTTTGCCCCAGATCCCTAAATGGCCCCCTCAAGGATTGAACTCACAACCGTGGGGTTAGCAGGCCAATGCTCAAACCACTGAGCTATCCCTCCCCCCATTAATAAAGATGTTGAACAAAACCGACCCCTGGGGCACTCCACTTGATACCGGCTGCCAACTAGACATGGAGCCATTGATCACTACCGGTTGAGCCGGACAATCTAGCCAGCTTTCTATCCACCTTCTAGTCCATTCATCCAATCCATACTTTTTTAACATGGTGGCAAGAATACTGTGGGAGACCGTATTAAAACTTTGCTAAAGTCAAGATACATCACATCCACCTCTTTCCCCATATCCACAGTGCCAGTTCTCTCATCATAGAAGGCAATCAGGTTGGTCAGGCATGACTTGCCCTTGGTGAATCTATGTTGACTGTTCCTGATCACCTTCCTCTCCTCCAAGTGCTTCAAAATGGATTCCTTGAGGACCTGCTCCATGATTTTGCCAGGGACTGAAGTGAGGCTGACAGGTCTGTAGTTCCCCGGGTTCTCTTTTTCCTTTTTTAAATATGGGCACTATATTTGCCTTTTTCCAATTGTCCAGGACCTCCCCCAATCGCCACAAATTTTCAAAGATAATGGCCAATGGCTCTGCAATTACATCAGCCAAGTCCCTCAGCATCCTTGGATGCATTAGATCTGGATCCATGGACTTATGCATGTCCAGCTTTTGTAAATAGTCCTTAACCTGTTCTTTCACCACTGAGGGCTGCTCACCTCCTCCCCATACTGTGTTGCCCAGTGCAGCAGTCTGGGAGCTGATCTCGTCTGTGAAGACCGTGGCAAAAAAAGCATTGAGTACTTCAGCTTTTTCCACATCATCTGTCACTAGATTGCCTCCCCCATTCAGTAAGGGTCCCACACTTTCCCTGACCTCCTTCTTGTTGCTCACATACCTGTAGAAACCCTTCTTGTTACCCTTCACGTCCCTTGCTAGCTGCAACTCCCAGTTGTGCCTTGGCCTTCCTGATTACACCCCTGTGTGCTCTAGCAATATTTTTAGACTTCTCCCTAGTCATCTGTCCAAATTTCCACTTGAGAAGGAAAGGGCATAAATAACAGTATACAGATAACTGGTTGACATTTTCCCTTGAAAGATATCACTCAGCCAAGCAAGTATGACCAAGAAACAAAAAAAGCAGGTGCATATTTGCTTGAATTTGTATGTGAGTGTGCTTTGGTCACACTCATGCTCCTTTGGTGTTTACTCACTTCCATGAGTTTTACTGGCTCTGCATGGTGAGGAAAAGTAAATTTAAATGATACATTTTCAAATAGCTGTGGAAACAAATTTTAGATTCACACAAAGTAATGTTCCCCCCCTCCAAACGTCCCCCTTAAAAGGTAGCAGAAATAGCGCTCCATGACTAATCATAGCTAACAGCACAATTAACGAATTGTGTGTCCTGCAAAAAATGTTTTACAACCAATCCATAGAGGGTTTTTTTCCCCCAAAGTATAAGAATTTTAAATAACAAATCTATTTGAGGAAGTCTCTAACTGCTTATGAATGTTCCATGAGCAGGAGAAGCTAAATTAATTGACAAATAATTTTGTCATTGCAAATTATTCTCCCAGCTCAACATTTCTGTCTCTGTTACTGCTGACTGCTTGTAGATACATATCTTCTGAGATCAAATAAGCAAGCTGAGAGGTGGAAATACAGCAATCAGAAGAGTTTTACCTGTAAAGGTCTAAAGTTGATTTTTATCTATCTGGTATCCTCCTGGATACTTACCAGATCTCTTTGTGTGGTAATTACATGGCTTGAGAAATTTTGAAGATAAAAAAAAGGGGAAATACTAGTTCAAGATTTATTCTGACAACTAGAAAATTATTATTTTATTATTTATTATTATTATTAAATCATAATTCAGGCTATATTGGGAGTGGTTCTTCCAAATTAATAAAATTATAAAGATATACTGTAAATGTAAATGCAGTAAAATATGTCAATTACTCTTACTCATCAAGAAAGGATCTAGAGGTGGACAGTGGAGTATAAATTTCCTGCACTTAACTCTACAAGCCTTCCAAACCCTCTCTTGCTGACAGCTGCACTGTTCTCTCATCAGTTTGTGATTGTCTCTGTATCATGGGGCCGTCTGCTTGTTACTGATCTAATATGGTAATATGTACTTTTCTGTCCTGTTTTTCAGGGTCTTATGAGTGTGGAATATGTGGGAAGAAATACAAGTATTACAACTGTTTCCAGACCCATGTGCGAGCGCATAGAGGTATCTCTCTCTTGCTCAAACTTTTGAGAATCTTAGGTTAACGTTCAGGCTTTTGAGATTCCTCTGCTGCTACTGCCTGTCATTATAATGAGCCTACCAAGAGCCACTGTTAGGATGAACTCTTCTGCAGTCAAAAGGAAGGGGGCTCCATTCTCCAGCAGTATTCTTTCAGGACATCACCATGAGCTACTACATTCAATTAAGTTAAATGAGATATCAGTGAAATTTTCTACAGGGGTCTCTTACTCTCCTCTTGTGAGGGGCTGTGATTTGGGATGCACTGCTGTATGTGGCCACGTTCCTCTCTGATGCAGCATTCCAAATGAATCAGCAATCCAGTTCCTGTAGTCATGGTAGGCATCTGTCCATGGTTCTCCAAATTCCTGCCGATCGGTATATTTTGTTGGAAATCAGTTGGGTAAAGACAGGCCAAAAAAAATAGTTCAGTATCTCTAAGGATATTGGTGCATTGTAAATAGATTATCCAAAGCACTTGTGTGTCTCCAAGGAAAATAATTTTATGCAAGTAAAACATGTATGATGATCATGTTTGTCATTACTTAAATACTGACTGAGATTCTTAACATTGGCTGCTAAGTCCTTTATCATCTTTTTCTGTAGTGTACTGTAGTGTCTCCATACCATCTTTATATTAAAGGTTGAAATGGCACTTCCAGTCAAAATCCCTTTTTTCAGTTTATTATAACTTTCAAAATGTACTTCTGGTATAAAAACAACGAGGAGTCCGGTGGTACCTTAAAGACTAACAAATTTATTTGGGCATAAGCTTTTGTGGGTAAAAACCCACTTCTTCAGTTGCATCTGAAGTGGGTTGAAGAAGTGGGTTTTTACCCACGAAAGCTTATGCCCAAATAAATTTGTTAGTCTTTAAGGTGCCACCGGACTCCTTATTGTTTTTGTGGATACAGACTAACACGGTTACCCCTCTGATACTTCTGATATGAAATTTCTCATGCTTAGGCTAGTGAATATTCTGTGAACATTTTCTAGAAGTCTGACCATTTTTAAGTATCTGAGCATTGAGGAAAGCATTGCTCGGCTGTAAAACTTTTCTGTTGTCATTCAGAAATGGCTTTATTGAAAAACTGCACACTTGGCATGGTCAAAGCACTTCTCTGACTTCTTGAAGCAATATGATTACAAAATAACAGATTGTACAATAACAGAATTATGGACTTTTGAAACTGGGACATCCAGCATACAGGTGCATTTATTTTATTTCACTTCAGAGACTAGCACTGAGGTGTGTCTCTGAATATTTTAGGGGTATCTTTTTAAGTGCCCGCATTGTGATAACACCTGCATGTTTTTTGGATATATTTCCTTTCACATAATGATTATGGCAAGAATTTTAAAAGGAGCTGAAGGGAGTGAGGTGCCCAATTCCCAGTGGCTGTTTTGAAAATCCCAGCATAAAACATTATAACATATATTAAAGATGAAGATTACAAATGTAAAGTCTCAGAAATCCACAAATGTGTGAGTTAAGAGTGAGTTAACTCTTCCCATTTCTGAATGTATACTATAATGCATCCTTTAATTACATTGTTACATACTATTTCTCAAATAATGCAGTATAATACTATACAATTTCTTGTACAACCTTATGTACACATCGGTAGCATGTTCTAATATTTTGTGCTACTTTGTGAATGCCAGCAAAATCCCTGACCGTCACTTATATAAGCAATACTGCAAATTAGTAGCATACTATAGTTGAAGCAAAACATAAAGCAATAGTGAACTGCATCATCTGTTGGCATATAAAAGGTTTGCAACTGTAATATTAACTGTTTCAGTAACTACAGTAATTAAATTGTAAATTAGTTGGGGCAAAGACTATTCCTTACTGTGTTTCTATGCACCACCTAACACAATGGGACCCTAATCTCAGCTGGCATCCATAGACATCACTGTAGCATAACTAATTAAGTATAGTATGTCACATTTTATTGCAAAGACATGATTATTTTTAAGTCAATTAAATAGTTAGGATGAAATCCTCTCTCTCTCACTTTCTTTCTCAAGTGTTAATAGGAGTGTTTCCTTCAGTGGAGAAAGGATCTTATCCTTAGCTTCTGAAAACATACATTTTTATGTCTGTTTATGGAGAAAATTAGTTTCCAAATTATTTCTACTTGTGAATTTAGAAATATGTCAATAATTTGCAGATCAGAGGTGAACAAGCACAGTTTTCATATGCAACAAATTCTTAGATGAAATTAAATAATCTTTCACACCATTTTTAAGAGCATGCACCTGGTACTTGGCGAAAATAATACTTGAATTTTATTAAGGCAGTTTGAGGATAGGTAACATTCATGATATAAATTAGCTATTTCTTCATATATACAATCAAATCAGAAATCATAAATGTAGGGAGCCAGAGCTCTATAAATGTCATTCACTGATAAATAGATTGTGAGATACTACAGTAATAAATTACTGTTCAGAGGTATATCTGTCTGTAGAGGGAAAATATCCTGTTCAATGTATACACTACATGTTCGGTGAAAAAATAGTAAAAAGCATAATACTGTATAGAGAGAATGTTTTCCATTGAGCACAATATACTGGACCATTCCAATAATGAGGATGAAATAAATGAAACCATGCAAGAATGAAAGAAGTGTATTGCAAGATGCTTTACATGTGTATATAAAGTTGTAGAAAAAAAAAGTGTATATTATATTTTAATGGGTAACAGTATAAGATGACCATGTCGTTAGCACATGGGCCGATTGAAGGATGTAGATGCAACCATAACTTTGGCATTTCCTCGCTGCTGAGTTTTTAAATTCATAATCTTATGTCCACGTAATTGGATTTTAAGTCCAAAGCCACTGGTAACACTGCTCCCCTGGCTCTGTTTGATCCTCTAAGGCACTGGTACTTGAGACTCTCCCACTAGAGCTGGGCACATAACAGATTTTTTTGCTTTTTTGTCTGTTTCCGAAGCATGATGAAAAATTTGCTTTGGGTTGAACTGAACACAAAAAATTTTGGAAACTTTCAGTAAGTCGAAAAGTTCAGATTCAAGTGAAACAAAACATTTCATTTTGATTTTGAGCATTTTAAGCACTTGAATTTTTAATAAAATCACAGAAAATTTCTAAATGAAAAGTCATTTCAAAGCAAAAAATCAAAACATTTCATTTTAAAATGTTGAAATTTTCAATTTCTTGGAATCTTTTGTTTGTTTCTAAACAAACCGTTTGTCAAAACTGCATGAATTCATGAAACATTTCAGTGTTGCCAAACTTGCATTTTTTGACAAAATTTTTGATTGAAAAGTTTCATCCAGTTCTACCCCTCCCTTCTTTGAGCACGCTCCATCTGCCAGTAACTCACCCCTGGAATCTTGTAGTCACTTCCTCTTCACAGCGGTCAGAGAGGGACCCTTCTTTCAGCACCTGGATCTTCTGACTTCGTGTGCTACTTCTGCTTGGCTGTCCAGTGCCCTTCCTCTGAGCTTCCCAAGCCACCTGTCACTCCACAGCACTTTTTTCTTGTCTGTTTCTGTGGTTTTTGATCACTCTCGGCAAGTTGGCCTCAGCACACCAGCTCTTTTTCAAGGCCGAACAGCTCATTTGCGCCAAGCACCTTCACCACTTCTTTGAGGTCCGTTCTTCCATTGCTTTTTGGTGCTTTTTTGTGGAGAAGTGTCCAGTTCTCTTCTTCACTAAAAGGGTTCTGGGGTTTTTTTTCCTGGAGCAGACTAATGTCCTTAAAGGTTTTTGTTTCTTCTGACACCAAGTCAGTAGGTTCTGCTGTCATTAAAAGGACCCTGTCCGACTGCATGTCTTTCCATTATGACGTGGCTGGCCTACAGCTAGAAGATCTTGTACCATCAGAGACAGGACAGCTTCAATTGTCAGCCTCAGACCTGTTTCAATTCAGAATACATAGAAAGCACCCATATGGTCCACCCCACTTTACAAAGGATTATTATTGCCAGGATTGGCTTGTAGGAGGAGTGTCATCATTCAGTGCTGCCGATCCTGTCCCCAAGACGTGTGGGATCACAGGCTCTCCAGCTCTTTTGAGTTTGGTTCCTTTTTGGAATGTTTCTTACAGGAGTTGGCTTTTGTTTTATGGAGGACACATCCGTTCGAGGCTTCCTATATGTTGTTGTTGGCAAGTATCTTCTCCCCACTTTCATTGCAGTTTGGGCCTATCTTTTTACTAGTCATGCTGCCTGATGCTTCACTTACTGTTTCTTTTCTTGTTTGGAAAACACCCCTTTGAGCTGTTCAGCTCCGTAAGTCAGAATCCTGTGCTTACGACATCTCTAAAGAGTAGAAAATTACTTTTCTGTAATTCTGACTTTCAGAAGAACTTCCATAGAATTTTATGTCTTCATCCACCTCCACTGCCCTCCCAGTTTGTGGGGTCAAGGGTTCTATTTTGCAGGTGGTATGTTATTTTTTTAGGTTGGATTATTTGTTCATCCTTGGGAATGGTTTGTTTCCTGTTTGATAATTTGGCATTTACCCACAAAGAAGAGCCTTCCCCGCGTAATTCTGAACTGGTTGGACATTTCTAGGGAATGAAGTCCTGGCAATTTGAGAGTTCAGAGTGCAGCGGGAGCTTTTGTTCAAGTACTAGTGCCTGAGAGCAAAGCATCGTAAAGTTCCTCTCCTGAGTGTAAATACATCTTCACAGGAGCAGAAGGGCAGAGAAGAAATTTCTCTTCCATACTTTTTCAAGAGGGAAAAATAACAGGGCTGTGGAGGAGAAATGGTGAAGTCAGAGTAGCTGAAAGACTCCTTTGCAGTGAGCTTAGAAGCCCTGCAAAACCAAAACCACTTTCTCCTCCTGTGGAGCTTCTAAACTGTGCTGGAGCACAAAGGTTTCAAACTATAATGCATTTCTGCAGTGATATGTCCACCACACTAACTAGCTGCGACAATGGATAGTATCATAGATGCCAGCATTAGCAAATGCTACTGCACCTGTTCTTCTTAAGTACTTGTAACTCACTGTATTTTTTATTTGTTTATAGCTTTTTAAACCATGAAAGGGCCTAATCATCAGTAGGAAGGAACCATCCTGAATGTTTTAAATTGTATAGTTCAGCTATATTTGAGTGAGGTGAGCAGAAAAGCATCTAAACATTTAATACTTAAGGGACAATTGCCTTTTCTTTCACCTTTCCATAACTCAAAAATGATTGAATTTATTTTACTAGACTTTCAATATATAAATTTAAAATAAAAAATCTGGGCTGAGACCAAGCACAGAAAACGTTTGCCCCAAGGAGTATTTTTCAGATAGTTATGAACAAGTGAAAAGAGGATTATAAAGCAAATCTCAATTTAATTTAATTTAATTTAATTCTAGCAAGAGCTACCAGTTCTGCTATAATAATTTGAGGATACTTTGGGGTTTTTTGACTGAATGACTACCGTTTTTATACAGCATGTTTTTGCTTTAAATTATTTAGTAACTGTACAATCAGACTCACTGACAATTTTATTTCAGTATGGGTACACCAGCTGGATCCTCAGCTTGTTGTAAATCAGTATAGCTCAATAGAAGTCAATGTAGCTATGTTTATTTACACCAGCTCAGGATCTGATTCATTATTATGATTATAGCAGGAGCAGAATTGGCATCTTTAGTTTAGATTTCTATTTTAATCCTATTTTCATTCTCTGATAACTTTGCGAAGTTTTCAGATTGAAATTTTGCAGTATTGGTCTCTGCCCAAAGTTGATTTAAAAAAACAAATTGATGGGCCAGAACCAGTTCAGCTGTTTGAGAATGGAAATAATACACTTTTCCTATCCTATATATTTTTGACAACTTATTTTAGAACAGCTCTACTTCTGAAATGACTGGTTGTAGAAAACTGAAATTTGACAGTCTGATAATCCTCCTTGAGGAAAAATGGAGTTTCTGGTATAGGTGGAAATTGGTTTTGATTTGACCAAATTATCTAGCTTTGAAAATCATGTACCAAGCACATGCAGGAGCCTTTTTTATCAGAGTGAAATGCATTGAGACAGATTTGGTGAAGTCTGAAACTTTACATACTAGATCTCAGCCCAAAGATGATTTGGGGGTGGTTATTGTTTTGGATTTCATTCATTAAACTGTTTTGAGTTACACAAACAGGGAAAGTATATTTTTCCTGTTTAAAATAATTATAACTTTTCTGCACATGTGTAACTCAGAAACAGCTGAACTTTAAAATTTCATAGGTGGCTTGTTTCTTGCTAAGTTTGAAAGTATAGTAACAAATGATTAAAAATTGCTTTTGGGCATGCATAGTTCTCAGTTTTCATTTGGTTTATTTATGTTGTTACCTGTGGACTTCAGAATGATATGTTGCAGAATTCCATTGTGTCACAGCTAGTTTTTCCTTTTGTGACAGAATGGTGTCTTGTCAAATCTATAAAATTTGTGGAGAAATACAGTTGTATGACTTTGTAGTTCCATAGATGACTTTGTGTATTTCTAATCAGGTGCTTCAGTTTACTGCAGTGTGCAAACTTTATTACACATTGTATTATTTTTAAAATAATTACAAATATGTATAAAAATCTGCTTTCCTATCAGTCAGAAAGATTTGACAAGGTCCCATACCAAAGGCTCTTGAGCAAAATAAGCAGTTATGGGAGAAGAGGGAAGGTCCTCTCATGGATCAGTAACTGGTTAAAAGACCAGAAACAAAGGATAGGAATAGATAGTCACAGTGGAGAGATAAATAGCTGGGTCCCCCAAGGGTCTGTACTAGGACCAGTACTGTTCAACATATTCATAAAGGATCTGGAAAAGAGGGTAAACAGTGAGGTGGCAAAGTTTGCGGATGATACAAAATTACTCTAGATAGTTAAATCCAAAGCTGACTTGCTAAGAGCTACAAAGGGATTTCACTAAACTGGGTGATTGGGCAACAAAATAGCAGATGAAATTCAGTGTTGGTAAGTGCAGAGTAATGCAAATTGGAAAACGTAATCCAAACTATACATACAAGGTGATGGGATCTAAATTAGCTGTTACCTCTCAAGAAAGAGATCTTGGAGTCATCGTGAATAGTTCTCTAAAAACACCTGCTCAATGTGAAACAGCAGTCAAAAAGCTAACTATGTTAGGAGCCATTAAAAAAGGGATAGGTAAATAAGATAGAAAATATCCTTATGCCACTATACAAATCCCACATCTTGAATATTGCATGCAGTTCTGGTTGCCCCATCTCAAAAACAAACAAACAACCTACTAGAATTGGAAAAGGTGTAGAGAATGGCAACAAAAGTGATTAGGGGTATGAAACAGCTTCCATAAGGGAAAGACTAAAAAGACTGGGACTGTTCATCTTAGAAAAGAGACGACTAAGAAGAGGATCTGATAGAGGCTGTAAAATCATGACTGGTGAGGAGAAAGAGACTAGGGAAGTGTTATTTACCCCTTCACATAACACATGAACCAGGGGTCACCAAATGAAATTATTAGGCAGCATGTTTAAAACAAACATAAGGAAGTATTTCTTCACACAGTGCACAGTCAACCTGTGGAATTTGTTGCCAGGGAATGTTGTGAGGGCCAAAACTATAACTGGATTAAAAAAAGAATTAGTTAAATTCATGGAGGACAGGTCCATCAATGGCTATTAGCCAAATGTCCGGGACACACCCCATGCTCTGGGTGTCCCTAAACTTCTGACTGCCAGAAGCTGGGACTGGACCACAGGGGATCGATCACTCAATAATTGCCCTGTTCTAGAATCATTAGAATCATAGAATAACAGAGTTGGAAGGGACCTCTGGAGGCCATCTAGTCCAACACCCTGCCCAGAGCAGGACCAATCCCAACTAAATCATCCCAGCCAGGGCTTTGTCAAGCCTGACTTTAAAAATTTCTAAAGAAGGGGATTCCACCACCTCCCTAGGTAACGCATTCCAGTGTTTCACCACCCTCCTAGTGAAAAAGTTTTTCCTAATATCCAACCTAAACCTCCCCCACTGCAACTTGAGACCATTACTCCTTGTCCTGTCATCTGCTATCACTGAGAATAGTCTAGATCCATCCTCTTTGGATCCACCTTTCAGGTAGTTAAAAGCAGCTATCAAATCCCGCCTCGTTCTTCTCTTCCGTAGACTAAACAATCCCAGTTCCCTCAGCCTCTCCTCGTAAGTCGTGTGTTCCAATCCCCTAATCATTTTTGTTGCCCTTCGCTGGACTCTCTCCAATTTCTCCACATCCTTCTTGTAGTGTGGGGCCCAAAACTGGACACAGTACTCCAGATGAGGCCTCACCAATGTCGAATAGAGGGGAACGATCACGTTCCTCGATCTGCTGGCAGTGCCCCTACTTATACACCCCAAAATGCCATTGGCCTTCTTGGCAACAAGGGCACACTGTTGACTCATATCCAGCTTCTCGTCCACTGTCACCCCTAGGTCCTTCTCTGCAGAACTGCTGCCTAGCCATTCGGTCCCTAGTCTGTAGCGGTGCATGGGATTCTTCCGTCCTAAGTGCAGGACTCTGCACTTGTCCTTGTTGAACCTCATCAGATTTCTTTTGGCCCAATCCTCCAATTTGTCTAGGGCCCTCTGTATCCTATCCCTACCCTCCAATGTATCTACCACTCCTCCCAGTTTAGTTTCATCCGCAAACTTGCTGAGGGTGCAATCCACACCATCCTCCAGATAATTAATGAAGCTATTGAACAAAACCGGCCCCAGGACCGACCCTTGGGGCTCTCCGTTAGACACCGGCTGCCAACTAGACATGGAGCCATTGATCACTACCGTTGAGCCCGACAATCTAGCCAACTTTCTACCCACCTTGTAGTGCATCCATCCAGCCCATACTACTTTAACTTGCTGAAAAGAATACTGTGGGAGACCGTGTCAAAAAATCATTCTGTTCATTCCCTCTGAAGTATCTGGCACTGGCCACTGTCAGAAGACAGGACACTGGGCTAGATGGACCATTGGTCTGACCCGGCATGGTGATTCTTATGTTCTTACATTAATCAAGGACAATAAATAATAAAACAGAATTGGACAAATACAGAGGTCCACAGCCCTATATTTTTATTTATTTTTAAGAAAAAATAAAGTGGTATTAATGAATTAGAGTTGCAAATTTAAGTATCAAAAAAGCTATGAAATGCCATTGTTAAGGTTTGCATAGTAACAAACTTGCTTTCATGGAACATGCAGAATATTTTGGATTATAATTGAATATATAGGTTATGAAATATGGGACAATTCAATGCAGCTTTGTAAACCTAAGCATTTGCATTTCTTGAGTTTTAACAATTTTTTCAGCTTGCAGCCTTACCCCGTTGTGTTCATGCAGGCCTTTGAATACAATCGTGATTTGTGCTGTTTCTGGTCAGTGCTTTGTTTCCAAGTGCGACATTAGTGACACTAGAACTGAAGACTGCAGTGTAATGCTAACCAGTCGGAGAGGGAAATCCTAAGGCTTTTGTCCCATCTTTTGTACAGGTCTTTCCCTCACTGGTCTCCTCCTCCATATTGCAGATAGCTGTGCTCTCTCTGTGAATTTGGAGGCATGAAGGGCTGGATTCACAAAAGAACGTAGAAGCCTAACTGCCGCCTTAGGCATCTAAATCCCAGATTTTGGCACCACTGGTGTTCACAAAAGCCCTGTAGGCAGGGGTGCTGGAACAATTTGTATAGTGGGGATGCTGAGAGCCATTGAACCAAACTGTAAACCCTGTATATGATGGAAACCACCTCAAGTCAGGGGATGCAGGAGCAGCCCCAGCACCCCTAGTTCCAGCACCTATGCCTGTAGGAGCCCAAGCTCACTCACTACCTAAATTTTTGAAGTTGAAGTTCCCCAGGTATCTATGTTTCTGCCTCTGCACATATGCACTGCAGCCCCTCACCAGGCACCCAGGCACCTAAGCCCCAGAGCGATTCACAAAAAAATTGGCATCCTTCTATCTAACTCTACACAAAACAGCCATGGAGAGAATTGTTGGAGCAGGGGGACGGGATCCTGGGTCTCCCACATCTAGGTGAATGCTTTAACCACCAGGCCTCTGTTTGCACTGTCTCTGGCCCAGTGACTCTTTCTGTGTCTACAGTGGAACAGCTTCAACAGGAGAGACTGAGGGATCATCCCACCTCGGTGCTTAGTGCATTCATGTGCGAGGTGGGAAACCCCAGTTTAAATCCCTTTTCATCAGGCTGAGGGGAGCGGGGGGGGGGGGTTTGAACGTGGGGGGTCTCCCACATCCCAGGTGAGCGCTGTAACCACAGGGAGGTTCTCTTCCTCCTCCTCTTCTGGCAAAAAATGCCTTAGGTTCCTAACTCTACGAGATGGTTCATAGCTGAGCTATAGGGGGCCTCCTCCATTCTGGACATAACATGAACTTCCTAGAGGGGCGGGCCTTAGGACATACCCCGCTCTTTGGCAGCTCCCATTGGCTAGCTTGGGCAGCTCAGTGCGCTGGCTCTTATGAATCCCATTCCTAGGGGCCTGACTCCATTCATTCGTTGTACAGGGAGCCTGAGTACTAAACGCAGGCTGGGTTTAGTGTGTGGGTGCCGGGTGGTCTGTCATACCGAGGAAGTCAGACTAGATCTGGTGGTCCCTTCTGACCTTAAATGTTATAATTCTAACTCAGGCTTCAGGAATCCCAGTAATTTGCTAGGCCCCTAAAAGTCTGGCCTTGCAACATTGAGCGTCGCAGTGAGAGCTCTCTCCCACCTAGTGCACCAGGTAGCCACTCTCTCAACTCTGGGCTTGTCTATACGTACAGTGCTGCAGCGGCACTGATGCAGCTGTGCCGTTGTGGCACTTCGTGAAGATGCTACCTGTGCAGATGGGAGAACTTCTCCTATCAGTGTAGGTACTCCACCTCCCCGAGATAGCACTGGCTGCACCAGGAGTTCGCTCAGTATAACTGCATTGCTCAGGGGTGTGGATTTACCCCTCCGCGATGTGGTTATACCAACAGAAGTCTGTAGTGTAGACCAGGGCTCTCTGACATAGGGACTTGTTGGGTTGTTTGGAGCTGGTTTCTAAGCCTCTGCCTTTCTGTGCTGGGCAGGAGGAAGTGACAGGTTGTGCCATTTAAAAAGCAGCCCATTGTAACATGTCAGAAAAGAAATGCACTTGTTTGGGAATGTGCAAATGAAAGCAAATCACGTGTTTCTGGACTGGAGGCCTTTCACGACCAAGCGCCGCACAACAGCGACCTGGTCAAGCCTCAGTCCCCTTCCCCACCTCCTGATAACAGAAGCTCAGCCTTTCACAGCCTGCTTAATCTGGAGAGAGCCTTCAGAATGAGCCCTGCAAATGCTAAGGTTCCTGGTGTGCTCCTCCCTCAGTGGGACCCAGGTACCACCAGCAGGCCTGCTCGGCTGCGTTCAGAGCCGCAGATATCCCTGCAGTCGGGAGTTGGCATCCCCAGGGCCTGCTCTCTGCTGAATCTGCTGTGTGGCGTATGTGTTACAGAAAAAGGGGCTAGCATACAGCTATGGAATGGGTATTGCAGAGGAGGAGAAATTTGACTGGAGGATAGAGAATGAAGAGCCAGGAATTACAAAACTCCAGCCCCCCAGTGAAACAGTTGAAGACGCTGTGTGCTGTCAAACGTCTGACAGAATGTGCTGGCAAGTCTAAGTGCAGCTCTTTCTCTTTGCAGACACTGAAGCTGCCTCAGGTGAAGGAGCCTCACAAGGCAGTAAGTACTAACTTTGCTGTGTGTGTGTGAGGGGGGATTGGCGCACGGCGTGTGTGAGCACATGGAGCGATGGCTGTGGGCATGTTCCTGGGTAGGCGTTTTACCTCGCAACAGGTGAACATCCCTTTCCATTCTGTTGAGTGATACACCTAGGCTCGCTTGCGATGTGTTCCAGCTCTCACTGCAGTATTGGCATTGTGAAGTTTATATCTAGCGTGTCACTCTCCTCCCATTGCCCTGAGTTTGTGTGTCTGAGATCTTTTATGTGATGTTGGCTACTTATGCCGATCAGAAGAGAGACATGGAGGGGCTGTGTTCAGCATTGCAGTCAGAGTTCAGGCATGTTACCATTCTCTAACTTTAAAAAAGCCGCAGGTGAGTTGGATTGGAAAGTGACAGAAGGGGATGACATCATCCCCTTTGTGAGAGGCCGGTAGTCCCTTATGAATTAAAATGGTACCCATTAATGACAACAATTAATTGTCCAGCCAGCCCGAGTCTTTGTTTCAATCATGTTGATCCCTATATCTGTCCTGATCTCTTGTGCCAGTGTGAGAGTTGCACTTTGCTGAGCTGCATTCATTGCACTTTTCCACAGTGTACCACGAGAGGGCAGCTTCCACTGTGCTAATGAGAAGCTGTGTTTGGTGTGAGTTCTCAGAGCAGTGCAGGAAAGGTGCTTTCCTGTTTGTGGTAGATGCACAAAGCTGACCGAGCATCCCCTTTGTTCCCCTTCACGCTTGTTCCCCTAGTGTTCTTGTTTCTCTCTCTCTCTCTCGCTCCCCACGTACGTAGGGTATAACGTAGTTCTGTGAATGCAAATTTAACTCTATTGATTTACCCCGGTGCTTTGCTGCTGTGTGACCTCTGGGACAGTTCTGACATTTGGGGCAGTTTATTTGGGGCACCCTTTTAAGCACCTTGACTGGTGCTGAGCTTGTAGGGGGAGCAAGGCCACAAGGAAATGGTGACATCTCAGTGTATCCTGAATTCCTCCTTCCTTCCACACCTTCCCCAGTGCTCTGGCATGGTGTCATACGGGGATTGGGTGACAATCACATATAAATTGACTCCCAGTTTGTAAAACGCTCTTCCTGACTGGGAACATACTCAGTGTTTCCAACTCTTAAGAATTTGTCAAGAGTATTGAGTTATTTAGTGTTTTTCTTAAAGCCACAGCTTATGGAGGCATGTTATTCGGTGAGACTCTTGGCTTTCATTTAAAAAGAGAAAAAAGTTTCCAGACATCATAGTTGTAGAAAATCTCGTGATTTTTTGAGACCTCACTCGTGGTACTTGAATGCTTGAGGCTGTCGATACGGCGCACTCCAGGGACTGGTATGGGTTTCTCAGACTTGCTGTTCCCCTTTTGCTCCACTGAGTGACTCAGTGTTGTTATTACCACGTGTCTCCCTCTCCCATTCACAGTGGGCTCTTAGCTCTGTAATTTCTTCTTTCATTCTTCAGTAGCTTCTCTGCAGCCCTCTGGTGCTTCCCTTTGTCCTGTGTGATCCCCCAGTGTCTTTCCAGCCTCTTCTCCTTGTGTTGAATTCTGGCATGGAGAACAGCAGGCCCTGCTGCATTTTGGCAACTCTCTCTTTTGTTTTGTTTTTTTAAATGTCACTGGTTTAGTTATTCAGCCATGTGACTTGGCCATCAGACCCTTCTGTGTTTTCTGCAGTGCTTAGGAAACTCCCATTGCATGTTGTGTGGGGAGGCTTTTATATGCTGCACTTATTGTGAATTAAAATCCCACATTTTTTATCTGTAAAGTCAGAGGACACGGGGTATAGGAAGGTAGGATGACTGATGACAGCGAGGGAAGGAAAACAAGAAACAAAGGAGAAACCGAAGGGTTTTAGTTGCATTAAATTATTTTGTGCTCCACATACAGTTTCAATTTGTCATGGAAACTATCTTCTCAGCTGAATATTAAGCTGTTCAGCTGGGGCTGCTGTTGATAAATTCACAGGGTTCTAATTTCCGATAAAACTCTCCTTCCTCTTCCTCCTTGTTGCTGTGATAAAGCTCCTCAGCTTTTGTCATTTTCTCCCTTGTGGATAAATTGAAGCCCTGAGCAATACTGGTCTTCCCTGGATTTTCTCTGTTTCCCTCTCAATGGCCTTCTTGTTTCCTTGTCAGTCTGTTTGCTTCTTATTTATTTTAAGAACTTCTTATTTATCTTTCCTTCCTTGCTATTTTTGCTTTGCTTGCTGCTCCAGTGCCATCCCCTGTGACCCAATTTGGATCTTTACTTCCTTTATATTAACAGGCTTCCTTATTGTTTAAATCTTCCTTTGCTATTTTTACCTCATTGGCTACTCTAGCCTTTTGGGTTTCCTTATTCGTTGATTCTCTAGACATGGCTCATCCTCTTCCTCCCCAGTGCCTCAAAATTTCAGGGGTGCAGTAAGCTGTTGTTTTCTCTCACCTTGTGAGAGCTTTCTGCTTTTCCCACAAGTACCTAACCTGCAGGAGTCCAGGGATGCAATGCACATGCACCTTAAACTGTTCATGGGAATCCTCCTTTATGCAGCTGGAGGGCCTGCAGTACCAGCTCAAATAACCAAGGAGAAGCACGTCTCACTCAGAAATGCCAACCCCACCACAAGTCCCTTCCCTCCTGCAGTAAAGATTTGATTTGTACTGATTATTTTTTGTCGTGACTCTCTGGAGCCAGTTGTCATTCATGCCAGCGAATTCCATGTGAAATGTTCTCAGGAAGGGGACTTGAGTGAAATGCTCACTCTCAGCAGAGGACCGTGACATGAACAGCCCACCCTCCTAGGATCTGGTTTTGAGCTGTAGTTTGTCTGCTTGCTTTGTTGTGTTATCAGTGTGGTAAATGAAGCTGTGAAGGAGTGTACCACCCCTTGGTGTCCTGTGGGCGGGGAGGTGATGAGCTCGGAAGAACACTAGAGGAGGAAGTTCTGGCAGTTTTTCATGGGAAAGCAAGGGTTAGGATACAGCTGAAACCAGTTAGCCTGCCTGCAGTCAGCCTTAGGAAGAGAAGTATGTGTTTAGAAGTCCCACCTGGAAAGAGCTCTGAAGACTCCCTTGTGAGTAAAGTGGTTGGACTCTTTGGAGGATTATTCCTGTTAAAAAGACTACACCTCGCTTTGGGGTTTTAAGATCAACTAGTGATCTCTGGGACTGGCATGTCATCTGCCTGTTTTGACTCGGTTCTCCTCTTAAAGGGACAAAGACCAAGGTTTTGAGGTGAGGAAGTGGTCTTGGGAAGGCATTAGAGAGTTACTCCCTCCCAGGCTTCTGAGCAGAGTTCCCAGGGCAGAGAGGACAGTGTTGTTGGTGGATCTCAGACCCAACAGGGTTAAAGTGTTAATAAAACCCTTGTTCAACTGTTATAACATTCAACAATTATGTTTTAGGAAAAAAAGAGTTTAAAAAAATGCTGTGTTTCACAGTTCGTCACAGGTGGCACTGGTAGTGACCCCAGTATTTAGGTTGCCTCATACTTTCCATTATAATAGATTTTGCGACCTTTCTTTGAGAAGCTCTCGCATCTCCATTGCTTGAAGCAGGCCTTACACATTCAGCAGAGAGACAGCCTTTGGGCTAGAGGAGTGCCTTCTCTTTGTCTATGAAATTCCATTCCTGTTCAGCTGAGTTGTAAACTCTTCACAATTCCCATTTCCCGTCTGCCGCTTTGCATTCCACAGGGAAACACTGGCACCCTGCAAGAGACCCGCAAATGAACATCCCAAAGAGCTGGAGTGTCACAAATGCCAACCAGGAGCCCCACATCCGATGAAGTGAGCTGTAGCTCACGAAAACTTATGCTCAAATAAATTGGTTAGTCTCTAAAGTGCCACAAGTCCTCCTTTTCTTTTTACACTGTACTGAGAACTTCTGGGAGCTGCTGAAGTAGCTGTAGCTGCAGGGATGGGGGAGAGGGCTGGGATAAGCTCCTTGCTCACTGCCAGCCAAACCCCAGTACCTGGGACATGGTCCAGGGTCCTTTCCCCACCTTAGTTAGAAGGGAGTTGGGCTGGGCTGGGCCCTCTTCTATCAACCACACCCAGGACCCAGCACATGGTGCCATTGACTCTTCTTCATCTGAGAGAACAGCTTTCTGCTGCTAACAGCTAGTGTAGTTAAGTCCTGTAGCTTAGGTAGCAGCAGTCTGTGCACTGATGCTGCAAGGTGCATGGTTCAGCTAATGGTGCATGATGTGAAGGTTGGTAAAGTTTTATGTAATTTTTTGTTTCTACCTTTTTTCCTTCCAGAAAAAACATAGGAAATTACGTACAAAAAACAATATTAAAAGGAAGTGTATTTAGGTTGAAAAGTCAAGCACTTGAAAGTTTGCAAATGCCAGTTTTAGGGTTGCCCATGCAATCTTAATTCAGTCCCCATGTGTGTCTGAATTATGCAACAGTCTTTAATTACATGACTACACACTATTTTTTCCAAAAACCCCTGCCTCATTTGGTGCACAAGATAGACATACAAGAGGGCAGAATTAAGGTGCCCGTACAATCAGATTTAGCATTTGCTAACTTTCAGCTGCTTATCTTTGCAAACTAAACAACAGTAATTGAATGTAGGTTTTTAAAATGTAATATGGGATTAAATATGGCATTGACTGTCCTTGTTAGAGGGAAAGAGTCAGTTATAGAGGGTCTTGAGTTGCTGAAGTCCTCCTCTGTTCCCTTTCATACAAAACAAGACATATAGATCTCTCTTCTGCCTTTCTAAGGTAACTCCAAAGAGCACTAGACCACCTTATCTGGGAGGGCGGTGGGGGGGAGGGGGTGTTAATATTAAAGATCGAAAATACAATTTATGTCTGTGCCTTCTTGATTGCAACCTAGCTGCTGGGAAATTAATCTCAGTACATGATCTTATTAGCCACTTTGAGACCTGGAAATTTTTTACCAGTCTTGGACTAGATGCATTTACTTCAATAGAGCAAGGAGCTACACTAGTTTATGCTAAGTGAAAAACTGTGCCCTTTTTTAGCTTTTTTTTTTTTTTTATTAATCACAGTTCTATACGGTGGATTTTCCTCGGTGGCTGTGCCAGGCTCTTATTAGACAGAAGGCAGAAAAGAAAGTAGGAAAGAGAAGAAATGAGGGGTTGTTTAGGATTCAGCCAAACCTGATGGAGCTGATGTTGCCACCTGGTTTCTGTTCCTTACCTCAGCAGGACAGAATGTTTTGAGGATCAGGAAAGCAATGGCCCAGCCACACACCTCCACCTCTCTGGTGTCACCCTTCCTAACCTCACACCCATCACCTCCCTTTTTCTCTCCCTCCTCCCCTTCCCTTGCTGTCTCCAGGACACCCACTGCATCTCTAAAAAGATCATATCCATCCACAACCACTTCCTGTTTCAGTCAGACCATGGTTCGGTGTTAGGCTTCTCCTCTCCTTTCCCACTGCTTCCATGCCCTCCCGCTTCTCACTCTTTCTCCTCTTTGGAACAGCACTACATCAGACTCTCCTCTCTTCTCCGCCTCCATGTTTCTGTCATCTACTGGCCACCCAGCTTCTCCCCACAGGCCTTCCTCTCTGATTTCAACTCCTCGTTCTCTCTCCCTCTCCTCACAGTCATCCTCTGTGACCCACCCAGTCGACCACTTTGTTGCACGTTTCCTCGCCCTCATCCTGCAGCCCTAACCAAAAGGACCATTCACTTGACTCAGTCGTCACCAAGCACTGCTTTTTCTGTTGCTGGTCTCTTTCCGCATTGCCCATCAGCCGCACCCCACATCCTGTTACTCTGCCTTTTCATGACTTCCAGTCCATCAGCACTGATGGCTTCTCATTTGCTCTCAGCCCCCCCCCCCCCCCGCACCTGTCCTCTCAGCCCTCCCTCCCATTGCTATTGTTACTGATTCTCTCCATGCTTCTCTCACCTCAGCCCTTGACTCTTTCACCCCTCTCTTCCATCTCAAGGTTAGTCCCAGCTCCTCTCCCCCGCGGCGCAACATCTGCTTTCTGTGTTCCTGCTCTCTCTGCAGAGTGACGCTGGCAGAAATCCTGTGACCAGGCTGACTGCCTCTGCTACAAATTCAGTCTCTCCTTCAGTTCTGCCATCTTCCTTGCTAAATACCTTCACTTCTCCCACTTAATTGAACCTCATGCCCACAATCCCAGCCTCCTCCTTGTTGCTACATTTGGCTCACTCCAGAAACCCTCTCCTCTTCCTGTCTACACTTCTCTCTCAGCACAGGTCCTTGCCAATTTCTTCCAAGGGAAAACTGACAAAATATGACATGATCTTCCCCTTGCCTCTCCTCCCCCACCTCCACCGACTCTCGCCTCCTTCTCTCATCACAGATGCAGAAGTTCTCATCTGCTCACCTCCTCCACTTGCCCCAATGACTCCCACCCATGTCCTGAGCTCCGATCCCTCACTCTTCTCTTTGACTGCTTGCTCTTCTGTGGCTCAATCCCCTCACAATACAAATATATTTTAGTCTCTCCCATCTTAAAATACCCTCTCTTAACCCACTTGCCTCTCCAATTGCTGCCCCTTCTCCCATTCATCTCTAAACTCATTGAAAGCGCTGTTTACAATCACTGTCTGAAGTTCCTCTCCTCCAGTTCCAGCCTAGACTCTCTTCAGTCCATCCTCCTCCCCTTGCATGCCAGTGAAACAGCTGTCACCAGTCTCCTCTGACCCCTTCTTAGCCAGAGCTCAGAAACAGTACTCCATCCTCATCCTCCTTGACAGCTTGACCTTCTGCAGTCCACCTTGCTTTTCTTCTTGGAATCTTGTTCTCCTTTGGCTTCCCATGACACCATCCTCTCTTGGTTCTCCTCCTAGATTTTTAATCCCTCCTCCAGCATGTCCTTCAGAGGATCCTCCTTATTTGTTCTCCAGCTTTCTGTGGGGGTTCCACAGGGCTCTGTCCTTGGTTCCCTTCCCTTCTCCCTCTATCCCTTATCTCTGGGTAATCTCATCTGCAAACACCAGTTCAGCCACCATGTATATGCTGACAACTCATAGGTCTGCCTCTCTGCTCCAGACCGGTCTCCTTCTGTGCAAACTAAAATCTCAACCTGTCTTTCTGACATCTCCTTCTGGTTGTCTAGCCAGTTAGATGGAGCTCCTCATGACTACAACAGAGCCCTGAATCTCCCCCCACCAACAAGACCTCTGTGCTACCGCCTTTCTTAATCAAAACCACCATCCTGCCTGTCACTCTGCCTCATAAGCTGAGCATCAACTTCAGCCTCTCGGTAGGTCCTCACATTCGGGCTCTGTCTAAATCTTGCTGATGCTTTCTGCATAACATAACTAAGATACAGCTTTTCTTAACCATCTACATGTCTAAAATTCTCATTCAGGCTCTCATCATCTCGGGTCTTGATTACTATAACATCCTTCTCTCTAGCACTTGACAAATACATGCAGTCCTGCCCCACTCATATCCATTCAAAATGCTGCTGCAAAGATTATTTTCCTAACTTGTCTCTTTATCCCTCCTCCTCCTCCTGTATCACATCAAACATAAATTCATAGATACTAAGGTCAGAAGGGACCATTATGATCATCTAGTCCGACCTCCTGCACAATGCAGGCCACAGAATCTCACCCACCCACTCCTGCGAAAAACCTCTCACCTATGTCTGAGCTATTGAAGTCCTTAAATCGTGGTTTAAAGACTTCAAGAAGCAGAGAATCCTCCAGCAAGTGGCCCGTGCCCCATGCTACAGAGGAAGGCGAAAAACCTCCAGGGCCTCTTCCAATCTGCCCTGGAGGAAAATTCGTTCCTGTCCCCAAATATGACGATCAGCTAAACCCTGAGCATATGGGCAAGATTCACGAGCCAGATACCCAGGAAAGAATTTTCTGTAGTAACTCAGATCCCACCCCATCTAACATCCCATCACAGGCCATTGGGCCTATTTACCATGAATATTTAAAGATTAATTAATTACTAAAATCATGTTATCCCATCATACCATCTCCTCCATAAACTTATTGAGTTTAATCTTAAAGCCAGATAGATCTTTTGCCCCCACTGCTTCCCTTGGAAGGCTATTCCAGGACTTCACTCCTCTGATGGTTAGAAACCTTCGTCTAATTTCAAGTCTAAACTTCCCAATGACCAGTTTATATCCATTTGTTCTTGTGTCCACATTGGTACTGAGCTTAAATAATTCCTCTCCCTCTCCGGTATTTATCCCTCTGATATATTTATGGAGAGCAATCATATCTCCCCTCAACCTTCTTTTAGTTAGGCTAAACAAGCCAAGCTCCTTGAGTCTCCTTTCATAAGATAGGTTTTCCATTCCTTGGATCATCCTAGTAGCCCTTCTCTGTACCTGTTCCAGTTTGAATTCATCCTTCTTAAACATGGGAGACCAGAACTGCACACAGTATTCCAGGTGAGGTCTCACCAGTGCCTTGTATAACGGTACTAACACCTCCTTATCTCTACTGGAAATACCTCGTCTGATGCACCCCAAGACCGCTTTAGCTTTTTTCACGGCCACATCACATTGGCGGCTCATAGTCATCCTATGATCAACCAATACCAACCAAGGTCCTTCTCCTCCTCCGTTACTTCTAATTGATGTGTCCCCAGCTTATAACTAAAATTCTTGTTATTAATCCCTAAATGCATAACCTTACACTTCTCACTATTAAATTTCATCCTATTACTATTACTCCAGTTTACAAGGTCATCCAAATCTTCCTGTATGATTTCCCGGTCCTTCTCTAAATTGGCAATGCCTCCCAGCTTTGTATCATCCACAAACTTTATTAGCACACTCCCACTTTTTGTGCCGAGGTCAGTAATAAAAAAATTAAATAAGATTGGTCCCAAAACTGATCCCTGAGGAACTCCAGTGGTAACCTCCCTCCAGCCTGACAGTTCACTTTTCAGTAGGACCCGCTGTAGTCTCCCTGTTAACCAATTCCTTATCCATCTTTCAATTTTCATATTGATCCCCATCTTTTCCAATTTAACTAATAATTCCCCATGTGGCACGGTATCAAACGCCTTCCTGAAATCTAGGTAAATTAGATCCACTGCGTTTCCTTTGTCTAAAAATCTGTTACTTTCTCAAAGGAGATCAGGTTGGTTTGGCACGATCTACCTTTTGCAAAACCATGTTGTATTTTGTCCCATTTACCATTGACTTCAATGTCCTTAACTACTTTCTCCTTCAAATTTTTTTCCAAGACCTTGCATACTACAGATGTCAAACTAACAGGCCTGTAGTTACCCGGATCACTTTTTTTTCCTTTCTTAAAAATAGGAACTATGTTAGCAATTCTCCAGTCATACGGTACAACCCCTGAGTTTACAGATTCATTACAAATTCTTGCTAATGGGCTTGCAATTTCGGGTGCCAATTCCTTTAATATTCTTGGATGAAGATTATTTGGGCCCCCTGATTTAGTCCCATTAAGCTGTTTGAGTTTTGCTTCTATCTCAGATATGGTAATATCTACCTCCATATCCTCATTCCCATTTGTCATGCTACCATTATCCCTAAGATCCTCTTTAGCCTTATTAAAGACTGAGGCAAAGTATTTGTTTAGATATTGGGCCATGCCTAGATTATCCTTGACCTCCACTCCATGTTTCCATGACCTCCACCTCAGTGTTTAGCGGTCCCACTTCTTCTTTCTTTGTTTTCTTCTTATTTATATGGCTATAGAACCTTTTACTATTGGCTTTAATTCCCTTTGCAAGGTTCAACTCTACTTGACTTTTAGCCTGTCTCACTTTATCCCTACATGTTCTGACCTCAATAAGGTAGCTTTCCTTGCTGATCCCTCCCATCTTCCACTCCCTGTATGCTTTCTGCTTTTTCTTAATCACCTCTCTGAGATGCTTGCTCATCCAGCTTGGTCTACAACTCCTGCCTATGAATTTTTTCCCCTTTCTTGGGATGCAGGCTTCTGATAGCTTCTGCAGCTTTGATTTAAAGTAATCCCAGGCCTCCTCCGCCTTTAGATCCACAAGTGCTTCAGTCCAATCCACTTCCCTAACTAATTTCCTTAATTTTTAAAAGTCAGACCTTTTGAAATCAAAAACCCTAGTTGCAGATTTATTTTTGTTAATCCTTCCGTTCAGTTTGAACTGAATTAGCTCATGGTCACTTGAACCAAGATTATCCCCAAGAACCATTTCTTCTGTGAGGTCCTCACTACTCACCAAAACCAAATCTAAAATGGCATCCCCTCTAGTTGGTTCAGCAACTACTTGGTGAAGGAATCCATCAGCTATCGCATCCAGGAAAATCTGAGCCCTATTATTATTACTAGCACTCGTCCTCCAGTCTATATCTGGGAAGTTAAAGTCTCCCATGATCACGCAGTTTCCATTAGTATTTACTACATTAAAAAGGGCTCTATCCATATCCAAATTAGATCCCGGTGGTCTATAGCACACCCCAAGCACTATCCCAGGGGAGGCTCTAATAGTTTTCTTCCCCAATGTAATTTTTGCCCAGACGGACTCAGTCTTATCCATTCCATCCCTTCTTATTTCTTTACATTCTACCTCATCATTGATATACAATGCTACTCCACCACCTTTACCTTTATTTTGGTCTTTCCTAAACAGCACATCCCCTTCAATACCTGTAGTCCAGTCATGACTACTATTCCACCATGTTTCTGTTATCCCTATAATATCTGGTTTCACTTCCTGCACCAGTAGCTCTAGTTCCTCCATTTTGTTACCTAGGCTCCTCGCATTGGTGTACAATTTTTGCTGTTTGGCTTCGCTCACATTCTGTACCCTATTAGGCACGGTCATTCTACAGCCAGTATAACCTATTAGATTGGTATCCACACTGCCCTTCCTCCTTATACACACTCTCCTACCCACGGCTGTATCCTTTCTTACTTCATTTTCTTCCCTCTAAATGCTAAAATCCAGCATGGAGATTACCTGGACATCTCCCAACCATCGCCCCCAAATTCCTAGTTTAAAGCTCTCTTAATCAGTTGTGCCAGTCTCCATCCTAGAAGTCTATTTCCTTCCCTACTCTGATGAAGTCCATCCCGAGAGAACTGTCCTCTGTCCATGAATGCCTCCCAGTCACCATACATCCCAAAGCCCTCCTTATAGCACCACTGCCTAAGCCATCTGTTGATAGTCATAATCTTGTCACACCTTTGTTGCCCGTCTCTAGGAACAGGCAGAATCCCACTAAAGATCACCTGAGCCTCAATTTCCTTAAGCGTCTTCCCCAGCCTAGCATAGTCTCCCTTAATACTTTCCAGCGAGAATCTAGCTGTATCATTTGTTCTCACATGAAGGATAATTAGGGGATTATTTCCTGCTCCCTTTAGGATCCTTGTCAACCTCAGGTTTACATCCCGTATCTTAGCACCTGAAAGACAGCACACCCTTCTCTTCTCTGGATCAGCTCTGGTTACAGGCCTGTCTATTCTTCTCAGTAAAGAGTCCCCGATCACGTAGACCTGCCTTTCCCTGGTGACGATGCTATTCTCCAGTTTGTCCCCTGTTCCCTGTGGCTGCAAGTTCTTTCCATTCCTATTCTCCCTTGTAATCCTCTTCAACCCATCCTGTATCCTCCTGGGGCTCGTATTTGGTGTAGTCTCCATTGACTCTTCCCCTTTTCCTGTAGGACTAGCCGCTCTTCTCTTCTTCCTTGCCCCTTCACCTTCAGTGACTACCTGCTGAGCCCCTTCTTCATTTTCCAACTCTGCAAACCTGTTCTTGAGCTCTATTTCTCCTTCACTAGCCCGTCTTTTCCTCTGCCTGGTTCTTTTAGTCACATGCTTCCACTGTCCATTTTCCTCACCCAGTCTCCCCTCAGAATTCCTCAGTCCTGCTTCCATCTGCAAGTCTGAGCTTTTCCCTTCAGATACCTCACGTCTTTGCTCCATAATCTGCTCGAACCCCTTCTAAACTCAACCAGACTTTCCACCTGCATCTCCAAACCTCGGATCTTTTCCTCCATCAGCTCTATTAGACGGCATTTCATGCAGACAAAACTCTTACCAGGTCCCCCCTCCAGGATCATGGACATACGGCAGCTTCCACATCCAGTCATCCTCAGTGTGTCTTCCACGACATGGGTCACTCCCACTGCTGCCTCTGTGTCTGTCATCGCCTTCCCACCTAAACCCTGTTAATCCGGGAAACACAAACCACCCCAAAACCCCACCCCCCACAGCAAAAACAAACCCCCAACAAGCACCACAAGACAAACTCCCCTTGCACACTCCCCTGTTACAGCTCTGCTTGCTGGCTCCTGCGCCGCTGCAGCTGTCTGTGCCAGTGCCTGCCTGGCTGGCTCCCTTTATAGGACCCCTAGTCAGAGAAGCCCCGGCCCCTAATCAGGGCTCAGCTTCTCTCCCAGCACAAAGCCCCCACAAGCCTCGACACATACACATAATACCAATACACAACCAAACACAAACACCTTCTCCTCCAACAGAGCTCCCCCTCAAACTCCCCTGTTTACAGCTCTGCGTGCTGGCTCCTGTGCCCCTGCAGCTGTCTGCTTTCCCTCACTTTCATGGCCCTTCCTGGTCTACCATTCAAAATCATTTTGATTGTATTCTGTTCTACCTATCATCTCTCATCTGCTGTCAAGTTTTCAACTCCTGCCTCCAATTGGCTCATAACGGCAACCTCCATTTCCCCACTGTTAAATTTTCAGACAGCACCTTTGTGCTTTCTCCTGTGCTGCCCTTCATGCTTGGGAGGCGCTCCCCGTAAGCTTCCTCAGAACTAACTCATTATCCTCCTCCAAAATGCTACTCAACACTTCCCTTTGCTGTCATACTTACAAAAACAAAAAAACCCACCTTAGGCTGTTGATTTGCTGAAACCACACTTCCCATCATGCTGAGCAATATTGTCTGTTTTCTTGTACTTCCCCATCTGTCTGTATCCATCTGTTTTCTCTTGTCCTGTATTTTACAAGGGAAAGAGACAAGGTATAACACAATCCAATGGCTGGAAGTTGAATCTAGACAAATTTTGACTGGAAATAAGTCATATTTTTTTAACAGTGAGAATAGTTAACCATTGGAATAACTTACCGTGGGTCGTGGTGACCTGACCATTTTAAAATCAAGTTTGGCTGTTTTTTTAAAAGTTCTGCTCTAGGAATTATTTTGGGGGCAGTTCTCTGGCCTCTGCTATTCGGGTGGTCAGACTAATGAATCTGTAAATCTCAGTGGTCCCTTCAGGCCTTGGAATCTCTAGATTCATATGATCTACGAAAATCTATACTGAGATTGCAACCTGTCTGGGGCAGGGACCATCTTTTTATTGTGTTTGTACAGCACCTGGCATGATGGATCCTGATCCATGACTGGGGCTCCTAGGTGCTGCGGTCATACAAATAATAAACCATTTGAAATAAGAGGTCAGGCTGGATTTTGTTACCTGCCACCCATAACAAATCCCTCTGCTTGTGGCACCACCAGTGGCCAGCTCTTGGACAAACCCCTCACTACAGCCACCACATGGCAAATGCCAAGAAGCCTGGCACACAGAGCCCAGCTTACCCAGTAGCCTTTCTTTAAACCCAAACCAATGGACGGGCACTGGGTGCCTCCCCCAGTTACTCTAGCAGGTAACATCATTACTTAAATTCTAGGGCAAACAATGAGGAAGAACTTTCCTAAAACAGCTATGTTAGGTATAAGGTTGTCTCAATCTGGCCAACCTCAGAAGTTCAAAAATCCTGACTCAGACCACCAAAATCATGAGATTGGCCCAGAAATCACAGGCCTTTTTTTAAAAAAAAGAATAAATTGTGTTTTTTAGTCTTTCTTCTGATTTTTGAACTCCCTCTGCCCACTTCCACGGTGTGTGACAACTACAGCATTCCCAACTTGAACATTTTGTATTGAGTGAAGCAAATTTGGCCTCCACCGCAGAAGCTCTCACTAAAGAACACAACCAGGTTTGGAGCCCCCTGGTGCTAGGCACTGTATAAACACATAGTAGGAGACAGTGCCCACCCTTCATTTGCTGATCATCAAATGCAAAGCTAGTGGTCAATTGATGACATAGGATCTGGAACTCATCAAATGCATATCACACATAGGGGCCACCAAACATCTATTTGTTGGGAATAGGGCTGTCAAGCGATCAAAAAAATTAATTGCGCAATTAATTGCACTGTTAAACAGTAATGGAATACCATTCATTTAAATATTTTGGGTGTTTTCTACATTTTCAAATATTTTTATTTCAATTACAACATAGAATCCAAAGTGTACAGTGCTCGGTTTATATTTATTTTTGATACAAATATTTGCACTGTAAAAAACAAAAGAAATAGTATCTTTCCATTCCCCCATTGCAAGTACTATAGTGCAATCTCTTTATCATGAAAGCTGAATTTATAAATGTAGAATTATGTAAAAAAAACAAACAAGCCCTGCATTCAAAAATAAAACAATGTAAAACTTTAGAGCCTACAAGTCTACTCAGTCGTATTTCTTGTTCCGCCAATCGCTCAGACAAACAAGTTTGTTTACATATGCAGGTGATAATGCTGCCCACTTCTTGTTCACAATGTCACCTGAAAGTGAGAACAGGCATTCACATGGCACTGTTTTAGCCAGCATCACAAGATATTTACGTGCCAAATGCCCTAAAGATTCATATGTCCCTTCATGCTTCAACCACCATTCCACAGGACATGTGTCCATGCTGCTGACGGGTTCTGCTCGATAACGATTCAAAGCAGTACAGACCGATGCAGGTTCATTTTCATCATCTGAGTCAGATGCCACCAGCAGAAGGTTGATGTTCTTTTTTGGAGGTTCAGGTTCTGTAGTTTCTGCATCCAAGTGTTGCTCTTTTAAAACTTGTGAAAGCATGCTCCACACCTCGTCCCTCTCAGATTTTGGAAGGCACTTCAGATTCTTAAATCTTGGGTTGAATGCTGTAGCTATCTTTAGAAATCTCACATTGGTATTGTGACAGAGTCGGGCCAGATGGCTATAGGAGAGTAATAGAAGGCAGATATATTAGCCCCAGGCTAAGTAGGTCCCTTTTTCCTGGGTAAGGTAACAGGGAAGGTTCCAGAACAACCAGGAACCTTCTGGAGACAATTAAGACAGGCTGATTAGAACACCTGCAGCCAATCAAGAAGGTGCTAGAATCAATTAAGGAAGGCTAATCAGGGCACCTGGGTTTTAAAAAGGAGCTCACTTCGGTTTGTGGTGCGCGTGTGAAGAGCTGGGAGCAAGAGGCACTAGGAACTGAGAGTGAGAACGCAGACTGTTGGAGGACTGAGGTGTACAAGCACTATCAGACACCAGGAAGAAGGTCCTATGGTGAGGATAAAGAAGGTGTTGGGAGGAGGCCATGGGAAAGTAGCCCAGGGAGTTGTAGCTGTCGCACAGCTGTTCCAGGAGGCACTCTAGACAGCTGCATTCCACAGGGCCCTGGGCTGGAACCTGGAGTAGAGGGTGGGCCCAGGTTCCCCCAAAATCCTCCCAACTCTTGGTCAGACACAGGAGGAGTCGACCTGGACTGTGGGTTCAGAAAAAGGGCCAAGCTGAGGGCTGCCGTGAAGCTCCAAGGCGAGCAAATCTGCCAATAAGCGCAAGACCCACCAAGGTAGAGCAGGAACTTTGTCACAACTGGTGTCGGAAGTGGGATTTGGTGTCCACAGCGCAGCGGAAGGAAGGTGTTTGGAAGGAAGAAAAAAAAAGGGGGGAAGAGGGTCTATTTTTATTTTTTTTCACCACAGTGGAGGAGGTAGTGTGGGCACTGACACAAGCCATGGCTGCCCAGCAGGAGGCTACTCGTATCCAGGCAGCCGCCCAACAGGAGGCAGTGTGGCTGCAGCAAGAGACTAATCGCCTGCTGATGGACCAGGCTGCTCAAGACCGGGCTATGTTGCGGGAACTGGTAAACCAGGTAAAGGCCCTTACAGAACTGAACTGCGGCGATGATGGGATGCAGATCATGCGGGCCAGCAAATGGCTGCAGAAAATGACACGGGAGGATGATGTAGGGGCATACCTCCTGGCCTTTGAGAGGACAGCCCTGTGGGAGGCTTGGCCCCGAGAACAGTGGTCTGGCATCCTCGCTCCATTCCTGTGTGGGTAGGCCCAGAAGGCCTACTATGATTTGCCTGAAGAGGCTGCGGCATACTACCCCCAGCTGAAAGCAGAGATCCTGGCCAGATCTGGGGTAACAACCGCAGTGCGGGCCCAGTGATATCATGAGTGGAGGTACCAGGAAAACAAAACCCCGCGGTCCCAATTATATGACCTCATCCATCTCGCACAAAAGTGGTTACGAACTGAGTCCCGGAATCCGGAAGAGATACTAGAGGTTCTGGTCATCGACCGGTACATGAGAGGACTACCGCCAGACCTTCGTGCCTGAGTAAGCCAGAATGAACCTTCCACCTAAGACGAGGTTGTCGCGCTGGTAGAAGGGTGAAGGACAGCGAGGGAGCTGACCCGACCAGTTAAGGAAGAAGCACCCCAAGTTAAACTAGCAGCACCAAGCCCTAGAGCTCGGGTGACCGGGCCACCAGGAGAACCCAGGTGGAAAAAGAGAGGGGCTGAAGGCCCACCAGAAGCCACAAAGAGTCGGAGCACTGAGGGGGAAGAGGATCGTGATGTTAGACTACCCAAACCAAGAGACCGGGGAATACCTAGGGCTCCATACAGATGTAACGCCTGCAGGGAGTGGGGACACATAGCTGCACAGTGTCCCAATGCCAAGGAGCCTATGCAGTGTAACCTGGGGAACTGGGCAGACCCATGCTCCCTAATCCACCTTGTGGGGTTCTCACTAACCCCACATATGTACACTAGACCAGTGAAGCTAAATGGGGTAGAGACCACAGCACTGGTTGATTCGGGGAGTGCTATCACGCTTGTCTCGGGGAAGCTCGTGAAGCGTAGTCAGCTGCTGTGGGCTAAGCGTACGGGGATAACATGCATCCATGGGACAGTTGGTTATTACCCCACCATCCCAGTAAAAATTGAGATTCAGAGGAACACTACTGAGGTAGCAGCAGGGGTAGTCCCTAAACTCCCATACCCAGTGCTTATAGGGAGGAACTTCCCAGGGTTTGGAGACTTACTCCCGGTAGGGGAATCGGAGAAAGGGGTAAGCCCTGAAAGTAGTGAGGCATCCACAGTAGACTGTCAAGCCCCAACCTTCTCTGAAATATCCTCAGATTTGTTCTCCATTCCCAGACAGCGTAGAAAGACGAAAAGGGAAAGAAGGGCAGCTAAGGCCTTGGGAACCCAAATACTGGCCCAAAGCCAGAGGGTCGCTCTTGTAGGTAGGCGGACCAGAGCTGCTGAAAAGGAGGCCACCCAGGAGGGAGAAGCACCTGAGTCTGACCCACACCCTAATGCCTCTGAACCAGTAGAGGCAACAGAGACTGGCTCCCTAGATCTCGGGCAGATTAGCCCTGGGAGAGGACATTTTGGACGGGACCAGGCTGAAGACCCAAGGTACGACAACATTAGGAAGGAGGTGACCGAAATAGATGGGGTCCCCCTGGAAGGGAAAACCCAGGGACCAGGACCCTACTTCATAATGAAGAAGAATCTCTTATACCGGGTTGCACCAGTACAGGGGCAGAAGGTACAGCAGATTCTAGTACCTCAAAAACACCAGAATGCTGTATTAAGTCTGGCCCATAGTCATCTTTTTGGGGGGCATTTGGGGGTAGAGAAGACCCTGGCACAGGTCCTGCGACGATTCTTCTGGCCTGGAGTACATGAAGTGTGGAGGTACTGTGCGTCCTGCCCGGAGTGTCAGCTGCACAGTCTCCGTCCCCACTTGAGGGCACCTTTAGTACCCCTTCCCATCATAGAGGTCCCCTTCGAGCGAATAGCCATGGATCTAGTGGGACCCCTGGAGAAGACAGCCCGGGGCCACCAATATATACTTGTCGTTCTGGATTATACTACTCGCTACCCAGAAGCTGTTCCCCCTGCGGAACACGGCCTCTAAAACGATAGCTAAAGAGTTGGTGGGGATCTTTGCCCGAGTGGGGCTTCCAAAGGAGATATTAACAGACCAAGGTACCCCATTTATGTCGAAGCTAATGAAGGACCTCTTTATGCTGCTCCATATACATACCCTGAGAACTTCAGTCTATCATCCGCAGACCGATGGGCTGGTAGAAAGGTTTAACCGAACCCTCAAGGCAATGATAAGGAAAGTGGTAAGTCGAGATGGGAAGGATTGGGACACCCTATTACCCTACCTTATGTTTGCAATCCAAGAGGTACCTCAGGCGTCAACTGGGTTTTCCCCCTTTGAATTATTATACAGACGCCACCCCCGTGGCATACTAGATATTGCAAAAGAAATCTGGGAAGAAGAACCCAATGAGGGCAGAAATATAATTGACCATGTGTTGCAGATGCGAGAATGGATAGTCCGGGTCACCACTATTGTACAGGAACATTTGGAAAAGGCGCAGGAGGCCCAGCAAACCCATTACAATCGCCAGGCAAAAGTCCAACAGTTCCAACCAAGGGATCGGGTGATGATGTTGGTACCCACGGCAGAAAGCAAACTTTTGGCCCAATGGCAGGGGCCCTATGAGGTGGTTGAACCCGTGGTGGAAGTAACCTAGAAGGTGTGGCAACCAGGACGCCGGAAACAAGAAGAAATTTATCACATTAACCTCTTAAAGCCTTGGCACCAACGAGAGGCGTGTGTAGTGGCCCAAGAGACCCCGATCCAGGGAAATAATATGCAGGAGCAGAACAGGATATCCACTGATCTGACATCAAACCAGAAGAAGGAGGTAACTGAGATGATCAACCGACACCAGGACGTGTTTTCAACCAAACCAGGCTGGACCACCGAAGCATATCACCACCTTATCACAGACCCTGGGGCAAAGGTAACTTTAAGGCCCTATTGGGTCCCAGCGGCAAAAAGGGAGGAGATCAAGGCAGAGGTAAAAAGGATGTTGGAGCTGGGAGTCACTGAAGAGTCCCACAGTCAGTGGTCAAGCCCGATTGTGTTGGTGCCCAAACCCAGTGGCACCACTAGGTTTTGTAGTGACTTTCGCCGCCTGAATGAGATATCCAAATTCGATGCATACCCCGTATCGATGAGTTAGTTGACCGCCTGGGCAATGCCCGATTTTTGACCACCCTTGATTTAACAAAGGGATACTGGCAGATTCCCCTTGCCAAAGATGCGAAAGAAAAGACAGCATTCTCTACCCCAGAGGGTCTGTTTCAATATACGGTTCTTCCTTTTGGACTGCATGGGGCACCTGCCACCTTCCAGCGTCTTATGGAGAAGCTCCTATGGCCCCATACCAGATATGCAGCGGCATACCTGGATGATGTGATTATTCACACCCCCCACTGGGAAACCCACTTAGGAAAGGTGGAAGCGGTTCTGGACACGCTAAGACAGTCTGGCCTCACAGCCAACCCAGCCAAGTGTGCCATAGGGCTAGCCGAGGCTAAATACCTTGGCTACATTGTAGGAAGGGTCATGGTCAAGCCCCAACTAAACAAACTAGAGGCTATCCAAAATTGGCCCTGGCCAAATTGGAAAAAGCAAGTCCAGGCATTCCTAGGTGTGGTAGGGTACTACCGATGATGTATTCCTCATTTTGCTACCAGAGCGAGTCCCCTGACACACCCGATAAAAGCCCGGGGTCCAGACATGGTGAAGTGGACAGATGCCGCAGAGAAAGCATTCATGGATCTACAGACAGCCCTCTGCAGTAACCCCGTGCTTATAGCCCCAGACTTCAACAAAGAATTCATTTTACAAACAGATGCATCTGAAGTAGGATTGGGAGCTGTCCTATCGCAGATGGTCAGAGATGAAGAACATCCAGTCCTCTACCTCAGCAGGAAACTCCTCCCGAGAGAGCAGAAGTATGCTGTGGTTGAAAGAGAGTGCCTAGCTGTGAAATGGGCCATGGAAACACTACGTTATTACCTTCTGGGACGATGGTTTACCCTTGTGATCGACCACGCGCCCCTCCAGTGGATGCAGCGAAATAAAGAGAAGAACACAAGGGTGACCAGATGGTTCCAGTCCCTACAACCTTTCCAGTTCACCATACAACACTGGGCTGGAAGCCACCATGGCAATGTAGATGGCTTGTCACGAGTACACTGCATGACGTCCCAAGTTGCCCAACCCCATAGTGTTGAGCTGGGGGGGGGGGGGGATATGTGACAAGGTCAGGCCAGGTGGCTTTTGAAGAGTAATAGAAGGCAGATATATTAGCCCCAGGCTAAGTAGGTCCCTTTTTCCTGGGTAAGGTAACAGGGAAGGTTCCAGAACAATCAGGAACCTTCTGGAGACAATTAAGACAGGCTGATTAGAACACCTGCAGCCAATCAAGAAGGTGCTAGAATCAATTAAGGAAGGCTAATCAGGGCACCTGGGTTTTAAAAAGGAGCTCACTTCAGTTTGTGGTGCGCGTGTGAAGAGCTGGGAGCAAGAGGCACTAGGAGCTGAGAGTGAGACCGCAGACTGTTGGAAAACTAAGGTGTACAAGCATTATCAGACACCAGGAAGAAGGTCCTATGGTGAGGATAAAGAAGGTGTTGGGAGGAGGCCATGGGGAAGTAGCCCAGGGAGTTGTAGCTGTCGCACAGCTGTTCCAGGAGGCACTCTAGACAGCTGCATTCCATAGGGCCCTGGGCTGGAACCCGGAGTAGAGGGCGGGCCCGGGTTCCCCCCAAATCCTCCCAACTCCTGGTCAGACACAGGAGGAGTCAACCTGGACTGTGGGTTCAGAAAAAGGGCCAAGCTGAGTGCTGCTGTGAAGCTCTAAGGCGAGCAAATCCGCCAATAAGTGCAAGACCCACCAAGGTAGAGCAGGAACTTTGTCACAGTACTTTAGTTGCATTTTGTGAAATCAGCAGTGAAAGTGTTCTTAAAACAAACAACATGTGCTGGGTCATCATTCGAGACTGCTATAAACATGAAATATATGGCAGAATGCAAGTAAAACAGAACAGGAGACATACAATTCTCTCCCAAGGAGTTCAGTCACAAATTTAATTAACGCAATATTTTTTTAACCAGCGTCATCAGCATGGAAGCATGTCCACTGGAACAGTGGCCGAAGCATGAAGGGGCTTACAAATGTTTAACATATCTGGCACTTAAATACCTTGCAATGCCGGCTACAAAAGTGCCATGTGAACGCCTGTTCTCACTTTCAGTGACATTGTAAATAATAAGCAAGCAGCATTATCTCCTGTAAATGTAAATAAGCTTGTTTGTCTTCATGATTGGCTGAACAAGAAGTAGGACTGTGTGGACTTGTAGGCTCTAAAGTTTTACATTGTTCTGTTTTTGAGTGCAGTTATGTAACAAAAAAATCTACATTTGCAAGTTGCACTTTCACAACAAAGAGATATCACTACAGTACTTGTATGAGATGAATTGAAAAATACTATTTCTTTTGTTTGTCATTTTTACTGTGTAAATATTAGTAATCAAAAATAATAATATAAACTTTGTATTCTGTGTTGTAATTGAAATCAATATATTTAAAAATATAGACAAACATCCAAAAATATTAAATACATTTCACTTGGTATTTCTATTGCTTAACTGTGTGATTTAAAACTGCAGTTAATCACAATTCTGTCGCAGACTATATTACATCATCTGTGATTATTATCAACATTTTCTTTAAACACATAATGCTAACACCTTTCTTCTCAACCCCAGGATCTTTGCAACATCACATTTAAGGTGGGTGAAACAAAACAAGGCTTTGTGACTTCCAGGATGCAGCATCTGCATGAACTATAGAATCTTTAGTATGTTTGCAATGTGCATTAATGTGGAGAAGTACCTAGAAATAAATTCTTAAACTCATTTTTAGCCAACAGAATTCCGATGTAGAGAAGAGATTAGGAGAATCCTGGCTCTGACAGAGGAATCAGAAGAATAAGATCCAGTCCTCCTTATGAAAAATAGGTGCCAGAAATTATAGCTATGTATAGCCTCAACCCAGCAAATCATCATGGCGGTCAGGCACTGTCTCCCGATAGTCAAGCCTAGTGGTTGGAGCAGATGTCGGACCCAGGTGTAGGGTCAGGACAGGACCAAGGTTGGCACTGGATTCAAGATCCGGGGACAGGCTGGGGCCAGAACCCAGAGCATTCCTCTGGGCCATAACCTTCCCATTCTATAAGGTACAGGACTTCCCTCAGAATATTTTGGAACTGAGGATTTGGTTCTCCAGGTATTCTTTCTGCCTTGCACCATGGCTGGAGGAGGAAGGACCTGCGTTTGTCCCAGCAGGAAATGGTGTGTGTGTGTGTGTGTGTGTTTTCAGTAGGGAGACATGGAACACAGGGTGTATTCGCATCATAGAGGGTAGCTGGAAATGGAAAGTGACTAGCTTAAAAAGCGGGGTGATGAGGAAGGGCTCAAGATATCAGCAGTCAAGTGTGTGGGAGAGATGGGAGGTGTCCAAGTATTTTGTGGAGAGTCATACCATGCCCTGACAGTAAAGGGAGGGTTAGCCTGACTGTGGCGGTTAGCGAACAGCTTGAAGCTTGCCTTGGCAGTGTCCAGCTGGGGTCTTAGCTCCTCCTGGGTATGATGGAGATGTTCGACCAGGTCAGAGTCAGCAGGGACAAGGGAAGTCAAGGGGAGGGACAAGTGGAACTAGGGATAGAAACCACAGTTGGGAGAAAAGGGGCTCTGCTGGGTGAACTTATGCTCAGAGTTGTTGTTGGCGAACTCGGCAAAGGGTAGAAGTTGGACCCAGTTGTTCTGGTGGAACTTGATTAAACACCACAGGTACTGTTCTAAAACTTGGTTTACCCATTCTGACTGCCCGTCTGTTTCGGGATGATAGGCGGTGGAGAGACATAAGTCAACATCTAAGAGGAGGAAGAATTTCTGCCAAAAATGAGAGATGAACTGTGGTCCCCGGTATGACGTGATATTGGAAGGTAGCCTATGAAGCTTGAAAACATGTTAAAAAAACAGATGGGCTGTCGCCTCTGTGGTGGGGACCTTGCAGCAGGGAACACAGTAGGACATCTTGGAGAGGAGGTCTACGATAACTAATATAGCTGTGTGATACGGGGAGCTAGGGAGTCCTACAATAAAATCCATTGATAGAGAGTTCCAGGGTTGGGAAGGAGTAGGTAAGGGGATCAGAATGCCCAGGAGCTTAGTATGGGGGACCTCTGTGTGGCAACATACTTTGCATGAGTCAATGTACGACCTCATGGAGGTGTGCAATCAGGGCCACCAGAAATGTCGTGTGATCAGTTTCATGGTCTTCCAATGCCCAGAATGGCTGGCCAGAGGTAAGTCATGGCATAGTCAGAGAATTGCAAAATGGGGTGGACCTTTGGGGGCACATACATGACTTTGCAACAGAAATACCCCTGGGTCAGGCTTGGCATTGGGGGATATCTACTTAATTGCCAATTGGTCACATGGTAGGGAGAATTTTATAAGGGCTAATAGGTCCGTATTCACTAAAACGATGGCAAAATGGTAGGGCTTCAATATGGTGGAAGGTTCTGGTGGTCCCTTCTCTGCCATCAGGGTACTCTCCCTTGTGGGAGAGAGCTTCAGGTTTGCCATTCTGGCATCCAGGTTGATGATGTGGTATGAACTCAAGGGAAGGAAAAAGTGTACCACTGGATCTGGCACTGATTGAGATGTTCATCAACAGATATTCTTAAGTTCTTGTGGTCAGTGAATCCTTGGATGGGAAAATGTGCACTCTCCAAGTGGTGACACCACTCCTCAAACTCGGCCTTGATTGCTAGCAGTTCTTTGTCATAAATTTTGTAGTTCTACTCTGTGGGATTTGAAGGGCCGAATGAAGTTCTTAGCCAGATTTTTCACCCAGGTATTTCCATGGGGCCTTGAGTTTGGGTTCCAATAAAGGGTATACACATCCAAAGGGGATCTGTGCCCCTGGCTAGAGGTCTATAAGGTACTTGTTGCAGGGATAGGATATTGGCCTTCTTTTAATCGAACATCCACAAGATCACTATACTTGGGTGAGATTGATAAACCAGTATCTTTGGAAACTGACGTAGTACCAAGCAGGGAGGACACCTACCCAGGGGTGGGTCCCAGATTCTCCCTGCTGGGTCTTCCTAGGTACTGCAGCTGAGAAAACGAAGAATTAAACCATACCTCCTGCGCTGCCGACAAAATGTTCAGGTTGTGGAGGGAGAGTCAGGAGAGGCCCAATATAATTCAAAAGAGTGGTGAAAGGATTTAGTTTGAATTGCATAGTTTTCTGCTGGTCCCCAATCTCGACCTAGAGATGGGCTGTCTTGCAACAGGACCAGAGATCAGCATACTGCTTTCAATAGTTTCTGCCTGCTCTGGAATAAGCTTATTCTGGATGGGCAAGTTGCTGGATGCCCCAGAGTCAATTAATGCCAGTGAAGTACAGCTTACTCTGGGCATGGCAGGGGTCCTGAGAAGGAGGAGGACCTGCAGATGTGGTTGGCAGGACTCCATTGGTTCTGGGGCACAGGTAGTCAGCAGAGGGGATCTGGTCAAAGAGACTGCTCTCCGGGTCATGTCTAGCCGTGACCCCTCTACTGGGGCTGAATGAGGTGGTTTCCCAGCACCATAGTGGGTCTGGATTTGTGGGGGCATCCTGAGGCAAAGTGTACAAATTCTCCGCAAAGGCCATTTCAGCACCTTCTCTTGGGCCGTGAGGTGCCTTCTGGTGCCTGCATGGGCTCAGGTCTGGAACTAGGCAAAGGGTGTGCATGGGGGCCCTTGACACTAAGCTAGAAATGGGTGACAGCCTGTTTCCTTTCCAGACAATGGTTCTCGTTTCTAATGCAGAGCTCGATGTAGGGTAGCAACTCCACAGGAGGGGTTTACTTGAGACAGCTTGTCGGGCGTCGTTCAATACCCGATGAAAATGGTAGACTTAAGCCACCTCGTTCCAGGCTGTATTGGTGTCCAGGTGCTGGAAGTGGGCTGTGCAGGTGGAGACAGGTCCCAAACCCTGGGTGAGGAACTATAGGGCTGCTTTGGCAGTATGGACCCGGTTGGGATCATCAAATACAAGTGAGAAGAAATAAATGAAGTCCTCAAAGCAGCCCAGCATTAGAATCATAGAATATCAGGGTTGGAAGGGCCCTCAGGAGGTCATCTAGTCCAACCCCCTGCTCAAAGAAGGACCAATCCCCAACTAAATCATCCCAGCCAGGGCTTTGTCAAGCCTGACCTTAAAAACTTCTAAGGAAGGAGATTCCACCACCTCCCTACGTAACGCATTCCAGTGTTTCACCACCCTCCTAGTGAAAAAGTTTTTCCTGATATCCAACCTAAACCTCCCGCACTGCAACTTGAGACCATTACTCCTTGTCCTGTCATCTTCTACCACTGAGAATAGTCTAGAACCATCCTCTTTGGAACCACGTCTCAGGTAGTTGAAAGCAGCTATCAAACCCCCCTCATTCTTCTCTTCTGCAGACTAAACAATCCCAGTTCCCTCAGCCTCTTCTCATAAGTCATGTGTTCCAGACCCCTAATCATTTTTGTTGCCCTTCACTGGACTCTCTCCAATTTTTCCACATCCTTCTTGTAGCGTGGGGCCCAAAACTGGACACAGTACTCCAGATGAGGCCTCACCAATGTTGAATAGAGGGGAACGATCACGTCCCTCGATCTGCTGGCTATGCCCCTACTTATACATCCCAAAATGCCATTGGCCTTCTTGGCAACAAGGGCACACTGTTGACTCATATCCAGCTTCTCGTCCACTGTAATCCCTAGGTCCTTTTCTGCAGAACTGCTGCCGAGCCATTCGGTTCTTAGTCTGTAGCGGTGCATTGGATTCTTCCGTCCTAAGTGCAGGACTCTGCACTTGTCCTTGTTGAACCTCATCAGATTTCTTTTGGCCCAATCCTCTAATTTGTCTAGGTCCCTCTGTATCCTATCCCTACCCTCCAGCGTATCTACCTCTCCTCCCAGTTTAGTGTCATCTGCAAACTTGCGGAGGGTGCAATCCAAGCCATCGTCCAGATCATTAATGAAGATATTGAACAAAACCGGCCCCAGGACCGACTCTTGGGGCACTCCACTTGATACCGGCTGCCAACTAGACATGGAGCCATTGATCACTACCCGTTGACCCCGACAGTCTAGCCAGCTTTCTATCCACCTTATCGTCCGTTCATCCAGCCCATACTTCTTTAACTTGCTGGCAAGAATACTGTGGGTTGGCCTGTTCCAGGATGGGTGAGGCCCAATCCTAGGGCTTCTCTGAACAGCAGACTGATAACCAGCTCCACTTTCATCTGGTAGTCTGGGAGGATGGCTGCATCAGGAACAGCAAGCAGCACTATTTAATAAAGCCTCAGAACTTGTGGTGTTCACCATCAAACCATTCCAGCAAGAGGATTTTTCAGACCACATTCTGGGGCTGCTGCGTTGGGTGGGCCCGAGGGTTCTGGAGCGGTCGGGACCTGTGCTGAGAAGGAGGTGTTCTCTAACTGCAGCTGGGCAATTTGGTTTGGGAGGCTCTGGAATATGGATGCCATCTTCGGGGCTGCAGCACTCAGGTGCTCCATCAAGGCTCTGAGGCCCAGTAGAGTGGAGTTTGTGCAAATTGTCAGGCACTGCCTCCCAGTAGTCAGGTCTAGTGGTTGGAGCTGATGTAGGGTCAGGACTGGGCCAAAGGTGGCGCTAGAATCAAGATCCGGGACAGGTTGGAGTCAAACCCCAGATTAGAGTCCATAGTCAAGCCAGAATCAGTACCGGAGTCAGAGTCCAAGTGCAATCAAGGGGTTGAAGCCAGGTGGTCAGAGTCCAGGTACAAGCCAACTCCATATCGGAGATGGGTCTGGATACAGGCCAAAAGTTGAAGCTAGGTGATCAGAGTTTGAGGGTCCAGGGAGGATCAGGAAGCATAGGCAAGGCCAGAGTGGGTCAGTAACAGGGGTGGAGTAAGGTCAGAATAGGGCAAAGATAAGACTGGAACACAGCTTGAGCAAGGCTGGATCAGGCAGGATCAGGATCAAGAGCAGGCTGGAGTATATGATACACTGCGAGGCAGCAGGAGGGTTTCTGGCCAGGTGGTAGGGCTGTTGCAAAGACTGATCTGCAGTCCTGGTGAGGTTGGGGAAATACCTGAGCCTGAGGGTCATCTGACACAGGCTCTGCTCCAGGATAGGCTGCTGCTGAGTTGTTGCTGCATGCCTGACTGACTAGTGACTCTGCAGCTCTGTTGGAGGGGCACCTATTGAGTTCCTGGGGGCAGGTGGATGCAAGCCCACCCACTTGTAAAGGCCCCTCCCCCAGCCTAAGGGGAGAAGCTACTGAATCCAGGACTCAAGTAAATTCAGGGGAAAACAAATGAGAAAACAGGGACGGGAGTAAGGGTCACAGGGTCAAAAGCAGAAAGCCGGAGGGGGACACCAAGCAGAGAACCGTGAACAGCACCCATTGCTCCTAAAAGGCATTCAGGAAGTCAGTGGATGCGGCCCAGAGGAACTCTGCCTGGATACTGTGGTTAGATGTTGATAGATGTTCGACTGCATGTGTGTGTTCCCTCCATGTGCCACCCCCGTCCTGCGCAGACAGCTGGCACGGCAGACCTCGAGCGAACTGCCCAATGACCACAAGATCTGTTAAGGGACAAAGGCACCCAGACAGGTTTATTGTCAACAGAGCACGGTACTAATATCCCACAAACTCTATCAGACCATTAATACATGTATGCCCGTAACAATGGACCAGCTCAGTGAACAGCAGGACTTTCTGTTCCTCCCTAGGCCAGACAAAGATACTCCCTCTGAAATATATCTTTATACCCCAATACAAACAAGTTAGTAAAATATCGGGATATTCTGGTACCACTTGATATCGGGATGTGTTTGCATGAGTACTCTGTGACTCGCATTTCTTAGGAATGTGTATTTCTGCAATATCAGCCCTGTTCTTGCCAGATTCTGTAAGCAGGTCCGCCTCATACCAGGCCTCTAATACAAGGGCTTATGTCTCAGGCTCTCTTCCTACTACAGATATGTCACTTAAGGGAGGAGCGGAAATAGGCCCCACAGACGCAGAGCACTTCCCTGTCCAACATCCTTCTCTTGGTTGATGAATGGCGACCTTAACCAGTGCCAGGAGGAGGTTGACGAGGAGGTCTTGTAACTTCGTGGGGCCACGGATGGGGTGTGCATAGAGCACACTGACCGTCATGCAGATGGATTTTGCTTCTTTCTCTGTAGTTCTGGGTAGCATTTCTGTGGGTTTCACTCTTGTTTTCCTCTTTCCAGATGGTGCCCATATTATCACTTGCAGTGAAAGTTGTGTTGGTGTCATCCTTAAAGCATATCCTAAATATGTAATCATTTTACCATATTTGATGCTTTAGATTGGTTTGCTCTACTTAGAATTTCTGATGTTACAAGAAACTCTTTCCAATGGTCTGAAGATCTACCGTGGGCGTTCACTTTGAAATGAGTTGATCTTCTTATCAATTTCTCTTGTCAATTTCCATGACTGCTCCATGAAGCAGGATAGACATGATGCTGATCTTAAAAATGCATATTTTTTGTCAGTGCCAATCACTTTTCAAGTTTTTATTTGCTGCTTTTTGATATTTGTTGCTTGACACTTAGTATGGTGTCACTATGATGACACATCTCACTCCCTAAATATGTAAAATGACTTACTTCTAGTGTTTTTTCGTCCACTCTAATGGTTACCTTCCGGCCATTGATAACCATCTATTTTGTCTTTCACTTGTTGATGAAAAAACCAACTTGTTTTGCGCTATCTGCCAAAACTGGGTCTTTTCTTCCATTAAGCAAAGTGTTGGCCTAAACAGGACAATGTCATCAGCAAAAACGAGGTCATCCAATTGTGCTTCATCATTTGTTCATAACATTCCTCGGTTGATTTCTGCTGTTACTTTCCTCATGATATAATCAATGACTGGTGCAAACATTAGGGGAACATAATACAACATTGCCTTCCTCCAGTTGCCACTGCAAATCATTAGATGATGTCACCATCTCTGATTGCACACTCAGCAATATCATATAGATCCTCGATGATTCTAATTATTTTTGCTGCACTGTGTATGCTGTCAAAAGCTGTCTGGAAATCTATAAAATTTATCACAAGGGGTGCTTGCTTTGTTCTGTAATATGTCTGAGAACAATAATGCAGTCTACACATGATATCAGTGTTTGTTCCACTCTAAGGTGAAGGTTTGTTTGTTTCTTGATACATTCCACGATAATGTTGGACCTGATGTTTCCCAGGCACTGAGAGTAATGTGATTCCTCTATGGTTATTGCAGTTGGTAAGGTCACCCTTCCATGGCAATTACCTACTTAAAAAAACCTGCTCCCTAAAGAAAAATAAAACCCACTTGGCTAGTTCTCACTAGGGAATGGGAGCAGTATTAAGTCTGAACATTTTAAAATCTAAATCAAGAAGTTATAGGTGCGTAAACGTTCACTTTTCCACATGCACAGTACGAAATTTCTGTTAGAGTTTGAACTGTATAATGTGTAGAGCACTACTGAGTTACACCAATCACAACTGCATAACTCCATAGTCAGCTGTTTTATCTTCTGCTATCTTACTTTTTTAAAGAGGAAATTAAAAGCCAAAATCTATTCTAATGAAACATCAAGTTGAAAATTTGACATATATATATATATATACATAAAAGTCAGGAATCACATTAAAGGTTCTTACTTAATCTTCAGTTAACATTAACTGTCCCACTTTTCACATTTGTTTCAATTAGTAGTTAGGCAATTACATTCACCATAGCCTGACTGTGTATAATCCAGGCAAGAAAACCTTAACGTTTTCACTTATTTATGGTTTAAACTCACAATCCTAATCTTCCTTTGCACATGCAGGGTATTAGTCCTGTGACTCCATAGTTAAGTTTGCAGGAGACATTCCAGCCCACATCCTTATTTCCAGCCATTTAATGCTTTCTCCAAGAAATTCCCTTTCAGGCTGAATTTTCTCATGCTTAGTCTCAGCCCAAAGGGAAATATATTTTTAAAAGATCAGGCCAATCATTTTTGATTTATGGGGTTGTGAAATATTTACAATTTATTGCCTTTTTAAGAGTCCCAATTTTCTTTTGACCTCTCATAACTCAATTATGGCATGCCATGAAGGGATCATACTCCTTATGGGTGAAATCCTGCACCAGGGAAGATCTAGATGACGTTTGAACATGCATGACTAAAAAACAAAATCTCTCTTGAATTCCACAACTTTCTTACAGTTCACACTGATAGAGAGTGGACCCTAGGTGTCTTATGGGGTATAATTCAAGCCCTGTATCTACCTACCATCTTCTGACATTCACTAGAGCATACATGAAGTGGGGAAGATGTGCACACTTTATCAAACGCACACCAGCCAGTGCAGGGATGAAACACATAGGATCATCTCTTCAGCCAGCACTATGCCAGTGACAGTCCTCTTCCAGCCTCCACCTTTTCCATAGGCCAATTGCCCTAACACAGGGGTAGGCAACCTATGGCATGCTTACCGAAGGCGGCATGCAAGCTGATTGTCAGGGGCACTCACACTGCCTGGGTCCTGGCCACGGGTCCGGGGGGCTCTGCATTTTAATTTAATTTTAAAGGAAGCTTCTTGAACATTTTAAAAACCTTATTTACTTTACATACAACAATAGTTTAGTTATATGTTATAGACTTATAGAAAGAGACCTTCTAAAAATGTTAAAATGTATCACTGGCACGCGAAACCTTAAATTAGAGTGAATAAATGAAGACTTGGCACACCACTTCTGAAAGGTTGCCAACCCCTCCCTAACATATGGAAATGTATTTTGATTTGTGATTGTGTCTCACAATGAAACGTATGCACTCGTGTAATTTAGGGCACTTGGCAATAGGGAGGGAGAGTCACTCATCAGATTGGACTAGATGACCTCCTGAGGTCCCTTCCAACCCTGTTATTCTATGATTCTATGATCAGGAGATGATGGCGCTCTTCTTAAAAAAAAAAAAAAAAAAAAAAAAAAAAAAAGTGTCATAGAAAAATTACTGATCTCAAGAAGCTTTCACATGAACCAGTTTAACAGTGAAGTAGTGAAGCAATTCCCGAAGTTCCCACTTCAAGCTCTGATATAGCAGATTTTTGTGTCTTTGTCAGGGATGTGGCAAATCCTCAATTTGGAGTCAGTCTGTAAACAAGGGATGGTGATGGCATTCAGAATCATTCGGATTGTATTCCAAAAAATACAGGGGTACCGCGTTTCTTGTCTGCTCTGCCAAGTCCCATCAGTAAATAAACAGGGCTAGATTCTGCTCTTTGTAGAAATCTGGAGTAGCTCCAGGTAGATTTACACCAATGTGGATAAGAACGGAGTCTGGATATCCATGTTCTAAACCAGCCAAAGAAATGAAGGCCTCCATTCTGACTCTGGGACATGATACCTTGTTTCACCTTGTGCTATCCCTGCCACCACTTCCCTATGTAATGCTTCTCTGATCCGTCAAACTTATTCAGGGTGCAGCATAGCCAACTCTTGCACATTTACCATGAATAATGTTATTTTGGCCACTGCTGCAGGCAGTCTCAAGATGATGTGAAAAGCTCCATCTGCCACATGATTTTGGGAAACAAAACTGAGCTAGAAGTCCCCACAGAATCTCCTGCCACCTAGGGAAAGTGCACTAAGTTACAAACCTCAAGACATGAGTTCAAGTCTCAGCAGTGACTAAAAATTATTCCCAACTAGGGCACTCAATTAATCACAGTTAACTCACATGATTAATTGGTAATATGCACTTACAAATGAAGAGAACCCCTGAAATCTCTACCACACAGACTGCATTGATTAGCCATAAACAGTCAGATATTAACTCTTGGCAAATTTCATATAAACTCCCTAGTCTGTAAAATCTATTTATTCCAACATAAAGGAGGTAGAGTTTTAGTAAATTCTAACTCTTACTCTGATTCATCAGTTTGTCCCAGAAATGCCAGTAAAACTTGTTTTGAAGATAAAAAATGTCTCTTCTCTTATAGTTAGTAAAAGATATAGCCGTCATCTTCCAACAATGCTTGAAATTTAGCAGGGGGAAAAATGTACACTAGCCCCAGTTTTTTGCAAGTTCTTCTTTACTCCTGAATCTTTGCCAACTGAATTGCACTGTGACCATTTCAGGAAACATTAAAATTTGGTGACCCTAGAAAAACCTTTTTAAAATCTATTGCAAAATTTCATCACTGTAACTTACAACTGAAAAACAATTAAAAGAATCCTGCAGCTCATACTGTCTACTGATTCCTTTTCTCTTGAAGAATTTCAGGATGTTTTCATATTTCAAATCTCTTATAATAAACAAAGGAGAACAAGGGGATTATCTTCTTCAGATCTCTCCTTTAAAACTAATACATCCGTGTTGGAGCCCTTGGATTATTTTATGTAAATAAAGGTGATGGATTCTATCTGGTGCCACAAGAATATGGCGAATCCTTTTCTCCATCCCCACCTGTCACGTACTTTGGTCCCCAGAAAGATTGCCAGTCCTGGCAAGAAGATACTTTCCTCAGCTACTGTGGGATAGTTACTAGTCAACTCTAGCCCTCCGTAATTATCACCAGTGGGACTTTTGGTCACTTCCATGAGCCATCTGCCAAAAAAGCACCAGAAGTTATTATAACTGAGCATGAGGGGGTTTCCTGACATTCCCATAGGACAATTTATGATCCGTCAGCCTGGACTGTAGTCATGGCAGTGACATTTTATTGTCTTGTGAGGAACAAATCTTCAAGTCTGTGTCCCTTTGATTTGAGGATACTCAGCATGTTGCAAGCCCCTGGGGCCAGGCTCATGCCTTACTATATGATTGTACAGCACCTTGTACAACGGGGCCCTAGCACTGTTTCAGTATAAATTAAATACATCTTAGATCTGTAATCTTTTAAAAGAAACTGGGTGTCTAGATGGCCTTTGAGAACCTTATTCTGTCTGTACCTCACTCGCTTAGGCCTGCAGTTGCCAGGGTATCCATGGTTATGCCCACTGCTGAGGGTTTCTGTGAGGATCTGGAACTGTTGCAGGTTGATTCAGGATATTGTGATGAATTTACAGGGCTGCTCATGATTAAACCCATCCAGCACCTGGAGTCTGGTTTTGATTCCTGCCTTTCTCCACTTCTGTAATCTGCCCATTCTTAAAATATTCACACCGAAAACCCTGAAGCTACAGTATTTGTGACAGGGTCAGTCTGCACATACAGCCCGTGCTGCTGTGTGTTGCTCTCCTAGAGCTATGAGTTTGCTTTCATAAACAAGGAGAAGACCAGGAAGGACAGTGGCAGAAATCCTGTCCAGTCTCCTGGAATTGTCTCTGTGAGTAGCTAAACATCTGCATCTACACCTCTGGGACACTTCAACAGCAAACAGTCCTTATTTCAAGTCTTTTTCACCCAACAAATGATTGTTCTGCATCACCCCAGTTGCTTCTACAGCATTTATTGGTTCCACTCATAAGTGTTAGAAAGAGTCGCTGTGTAAATTTCATGGAAATACACTTATCTGAATTATTTAAATACACTTATGGGATAATTTCATATGTAAAACCATCTTGGAGGTGCACACCGTAAGCCACTGCTTCCCAGAAATGCAGCTTCCTCACTGATCTTGGATCCCTGCTCTAGTTGGGTTAAATGATCAGAATTAAGGATGAGTGGTGGTTGCTGGAGTTCGACTTTAGCGCTGGATTTCTTTACCTGTGTGTGTGTCAGTCTCTGACATTGCAGTAACAGTAGCTCCATGGTCTGGTCTAGCTCAGGGACTCTACTGCTGGCCCGGCTGTTGTGAATACCAATGAGGTGTGGGACTGAGTCTCTGCATGCTTCAAACAGCTAATCTCTTTCCCCAAGTGTTTGGTTCAGCTGTAAGAATGGCTGACAGGGTAACGTGCACTCTGTATTCTGATGAAGTGAGCTGTAGCTCACGAAAGCTTATGCTCAATAAATTTGTTAGTCTCTAAGGGGCCACAAGTACTCCTTTTCTTTTTGCGAATACAGACTAACACGGCTGCTACTCTGTAATCTGTATTCCCGGACATTCTTAATTAATAAACAAAGTTCTTCATGAAAATAATTTCCCTGGTATAATTGTCAGCCTTCTGCATGCTTAGGTGGGCTTTTTCCCCCTGCACGGTGCCATTGAAGGGGCAAAGTTGCAGGACAGCAGATAATTTTTGCATGATACATATCCTAGCTCTAGCCCTGGTGCAGCTCTACTGATGCTGGCAGGGTGGTAGCGTATAGACGATCGTCCAGTATTTTTCCTACCGTGTGGTCTAATCCTGCTCAGGGCGAATCTAAGTGACACGATGCTGAAATGCTGTCAGTCAACGCTATCTGCCCCGTTGCTGCTCGTGCTGGTGAAGCTGCATCAGTGCGAGAGCAACGATGGAAGGGTTCCCTAAAATTGTCACTGTAGCCAAGGCTGAGTTGTGTCAGGGCCCAGTGCCTTCACCTCCAGGCTAGGGCAGGAGCCATGTCCTCCCCCTTGGAATGCTGTTCCCAGCTAGTTCAAACACTTGGGCTTGCTATGGCAGCAGTACAAATCCCCACTGCTCCCAGTGAGCGCATGGAGGTTTCTCAGTTAGGTAGTTGTCTTCCCCTTTCATGGGGCTGGGATAGGGAGGCAACTACAATTTCACCTGAAGTTGATTGAGCCAAACAGCTATAGTAGGTGTAGCAGAATTTATTGCAGTGATGCCTCCTTCATATTTATAAATCGGCAGTAGGTGATGATATGTTCGATGGTCTGTCGTGGGGAACCACACTCGCACACCGGGGAGTCCTTGATTTTTCCATTTGTGCATTAAATGTCCGCATCTACCATGCTTGGTTTGGATTTGGTTTAGAGTTGACCAAAATGACCATGGAAGGTCAAACGCAGGAGTCTTCTGTGTGGGATCCGTGTTATCTGTCTTCTGTTACAGCAGGGGCTCTCCAAGATGGAGGAGAGGGTTATTCCTGATAAAGTGGCACTCTGATGGAGCCTGGGAAAAGTGACCAGGCATCAGCCTAACCACCAGATTGTCAGTAGTCTACGTGACCTGTTGTTCTTTGAATATCCTGGGCCCTCTTCACCTCCAAGACTCCGCATGCCTTGCTAGGAGTCATTTCCCTTAGACTTGAGACAGAGAGAGAGAGATTCATCAATTATATCTCCCTTGGGACGAGCTCTTATTCCTCTTCATTGTGTCACACACCACTTTCATCTTCTGTGAAGCTCATGCTTTCTAAGCTGGACCAGTGTTCTCACTAATGGGAGAAACTCTGTTTTTGTGGGCTGCAACACACACGATATGCTGTCTGTCCTCTGTAACGCACAGTAGCCCGGGATGTGTGCAGTACACTCAGCAGGTTCTGGGAAGTGTCTGAGATTACTGCTGCCTGGGCTTCAAGGACTGGTCCTCCAACAGCGCAACCCAAGCTGCCTCCTTTATTTTGTTGGCGGCAGTTGCAAATTACATAGTGATTTGTAGATAGTTAGCAGGGCAAGGCAGAAACACTATATGCAATGTCCCCATGAAGCTCTTTCGATTGCAGTCTTTCTGCTCCAGTGCTTGAGTGAGCTGAATCTCCTGTATCTGACAGCACATTTCTTCACAGGGCTTTTCCTGTGTCTTAGGCTAGTAGATTCATAGATTCCAAAGCCACAGGGGACCACTGTGATCATCTAGTCTGACCAGCTGTATAGTACAGGCCCTAAAACTTCCCCAAATAATTCCTAGAGCAGATCTGTTAGAAAAACATCCAATCTTAATTTAAAAATTGTCAGTTATGGAAAATCCATCACAACCCTTGATACATTGTTCCAGTGGTTAATTACTCTCTGTGTCAAAAATTTACACCTTATTACCGCTGTGAATTTGTCTAGCTTCAACTTCCAGCACTTGGATCATGTCATACCTTTCTCTGCTAGATTGAAGAGCTCATTATTAAATATTTGTTCCCTATCTCGATTCATATAGACTGTAATTAAGTCACCCCGAACCTTCTCTTTGTTAAGCTAAATAGACTGAGCTGTTTGAGTCTCTAACTAGACTGCATGTTTTCCAATCATTTTATCATTTTCATGGCTCTTCTCTGAACCCTCTCCAATTTATCACCATCTTTTTGGAATTGTGGACACCAGAACTGGACACAGGATTCCAACAGCAGTTGCACCAGTGCCAAATACAGAAGAAAAATAACTTCTCTACTCCTACTTGAGATTCCCCTGTTTATGCATCCAAAATGCATTAGCCCTTTTGGTCACGGTGTTAGACTGGGAGCTGATGTTCAGCTGATCAGCCATCATGACCCCCAAATCTTTTTCTGAGTCATTGATTCCCAGGATAGAGTCCCCCATCCTGTAACTATGGCCTACGTTCTTTGTTCATATATATATATATATAAAACCATATTAAAATGCAGAATGTTTGCTTGCGCTCAGTTTACCAAAAGATCCAGATCACTCTGAATCTGTGGCCTGTCCTCTTCATCATTTACCACTCTCCTAAGTTTTGTGTCATCTGCAAACTTTATCAGTGATGATTTTATGGTTTCTTCAAGATCATTGATAAAAATGTTAAATAGGGTAGGGCCAAGAACCGATCCCTTTGGGACCCCACTGGAAACACATTGTTTGATGACAAGTCTCCATTTCCAATTACATCTCGAGACCTCTTGGCTAGCCAATTTTAATCAATTTAACGTATTCCATGTTAATTTTGTATCATTCTAGTTTTTTAATCAAAATGTTGTGCAGTACCAAGTCAAACACCTTACAGAAGTCTAAATATATTATATCAACACTATTACTTTTATCAACCAAACTTGTAATCTCATCAAAAAAGATTTCTGGTGAGTTTGACAGGATCTGTTTTCTATAAACCCATGTTGATTTGCATTAATTACATTACCCACCTGTCAAGGTTCCTTCCCCAGCTTAGGTTAAAAACTTCCTCAAGGTACAAACTTTGCCTTGTCCTTCAACCCTATGCTGCCACCACCAAGCATGTTAAACAAAGAACAGGGAAAGAGCCCACTTGGAGACGTCTTCCCCCCAAAATATCTCCCCAAGCCTTACACCCCCCTTTCCTGGGGAAGGCTTGATAAAAATCCTCACCAATTTGGATCCTAAGAACAATGAAAAAGCAATTAGGTTCTTAAAAGAAGACTTTTAATTAAAGAAAAAGTAAAAGAATCACCTCTGTAAAAATCAGGATGGTAAATACCTTACAGGGTAATCAGATTCAAAACATAGAGAATCCCTCAAGGCAAAACCTTAAGTTACCAAAAGACACACAAACAGGAATATACATTCCATTCAGCACAGCTATTTTACCAGCCATTAAACAAAAGAAATCTAAGGCATTTCTAGCTAGATTACTTACTATCTTTTTACAGGAGTTCTGAGCTGCATTCCTGATCTGTTCCTGGCAAAAGCATCCCACAGACAGACAGACCCTTTGTTCCCCCCTCCTCCTCCAGCTTTCAAAGTATCTTGTCTCCTCATTGGTCATTTTGGTCAGGTGCCAGCGAGATTATCTTAGCTTCTTAACCCTTTACAGGTGAAAGGGTTTTGCCTCTGGCCAGGAGGGATTTTATAGTTCTGTAAACAGAAAGGTGGTTACCCTTCCCTTTATTTATGACATGCCCCCCAAATCACAGATAGGGTGAAACACTGGCTTGATTTCTTCTTGGAGCTCTAGGAGAAAACAGAGTTAATAAGACACATGCACCTCTAAATATATTACCAAGTGTATAAAGACTAACAATATTTTCCACATCTCAAGGACGATTTTGACCAGTTGATTCTGGGAAACTTTCATGGGAGAGTGCATCAGCCACTTTATTAGAAGCTCCTGAGATGTGTTGTATGTTGAAATCAAAATCTTGGAGAGCTAAACTCCACCAAATAAGTTTTTTGTTATTTCCCGTGGCGGTATGAAGCCACTGTAGCGCAGCATGGTCGGTTTGCAGGTGGAAACGCTGTTCCCAAACGTATGGGCGTAGCTTTTCCAGAGCATAGACAATGGCGTAACATTCTTCTTCACTGACTGACCAGTTGCTTTCCCTCTCAGACAGCTTCTTGCTGAGAAACACTACAGGATGGAATTCTTGATCCGGTCCTTCCTGCATTAAAACTGCTCCCACACCACGCTCGGACGCATCTGTGGTTACTAGGAACGGTTTGTCAAAGTCTGGGGCCCTTAGCACAGGGTCAGACATGAGTGTCGCTTTAAGCTGGTGTGACAAAGCTCTGTCCTTGCCTCCATGGGTCCCGCGTTTCCTGGCGGATTTCACTATCCTCAGAGGCTCACTGTGACCCTCCACGTAACCCTTCTTTCTCTAGAAACAAGGGTCACAGTCTACTGAGCCATTTTCATCATAAGCCAGCAAGGGAGGTGAGGAGAAGTTATCCTTCCTTGCACAGTCTCTGTTGTCTCCCAGTCTCAGTGATTAATCAGGGGGCAAAGGTGGGGGGGAGCCCGGGCCCACCCTCTACTCCGGGCTCCAGCCCAGGGACCCTAATAGTATCAGCTATGGTAGCTGACCTTTTAGAAACATGACATGTACAGTTCCCTGGGCTACTTCCCCCACAGCAGCCCTCACTTCCTCAAGCTCCACTTCACCCTTACCTCAGGGCCTCCTTCCTTGTGCCTGATATGGTGTGTACTACTCAGCCTCTCCAACAGCGCAACTTCCTCCCACAGCTCCTGACGTGCACACCCACCTGACTGACTGGGAGGCTTTTAACTAGTTTCAGGCAGCCCCTGATTGGCTTCAGGTGTCCCAATCAACCGAGCATTCTCCCTGCCTTCTGGAAAGTTCTTAATTGTCCCCAGGTGTCTTAATTGACCTGGAGCAGCTTCCGTTTCACTTAACCTGGTACCAGGGATTTGTTTAGCCTGGAGCTAATATATCTATCTCCCACTACTTTTCTATAGCCATCTGGCCTTGCCCCGTCACACTGGTTAAAGGCCTTCTGACACTCTTCAGTCCATTGAACTGCATTTGGCTGTTTCTTTTTGGTTAGGTCTGTCAGTGGGGCGGCGATTTGGCTGTATTGCGGTACAAATCGCCTGTAATCTCCGGCCAAGCCTAAGAAGGATTGGACCTGTTTCTTTGACTTTGGGACAGGCCTACTTTTGGATAGCATCCACTTTGGCCTGTAGGGGGTTGATAGTTCCTTGACCCACTTGGTGTCCAAGGTAAGTCACTCTGTTTAGGGCTATTTGACACTTCTTAGCCTTAACAGTTAGTCCTGCCTCCCTTATGCGCTTGAAGACTTTTTGTAGATGTTCCAGGTCTTCTGCCCAGGAATCCGAAAATATGGCCACATCGTCAAGGTAGGCGACTGCATATTCTCCCAATCCCGCTAGGAGACCATCTACAAGTCTTTGGAAGGTGGCGGGTGCATTCCGCAGCCCGAAAGGGAGTACATTAAATTCATACAGCCCGAGATGTGTGGTGAAGGCTGACCTTTCCTTGGCGGATTCATCTAGCGGTACCTGCCAGTACCCCTTGGTTAAGTCCAAGGTAGAGATGAACTGGGCCCGTCCTAGTTTCTCGAATAGTTCATCTGTGCGTGGCATTGGATAGTTGTCTGGCCGAGTTACAGCATTTAGCTTACGGTAGTCCACGCAAAAACATATCCCCCCTTCTGGTTTGGGAACTAGAACCAGTGGAGACGCCCTTGCACTGCCAGAGGGGCGGATTACACCCATCTGTAGCATATCCTGGATCTCCCATTCTATAGCAGTTTTAGCTTGAGGAGGCATCCGGTAAGGTTGGACTTTAATTGGGTGAGCATTACCTGTGTCAAAGGCGTGGTATGCCCGTTTAGTCAGTCCTGGGGTGGCTGAGAACGTCGGCTTGTAGCTAGTGCACAGCTCCTTGATCTGCTGTCGCTGCATACGCCTAAGGGTCATGGAGATGTTTACCTCTTCTACACCACCATCACTTTTCCCTTCGTAGTAGACACCTTCAGGCCACTCAGCGTCATCTCTTCCCTGGGCTGTAAACTGACAAACCTTTAATTCTCTGGAATAAAAGGGCTTTAGAGAATTAATATGGTACACCTTAGGCTTTCGGTTGGAGGTGGGGAATGCTATGAGATAATTAACAGCTCCCAGGCGCTCCTGGACCGGGAATGGCCCTTCCCATGACGCTTCCATTTGATGGGCCTGGAGCACCTTTAAGACCGTGACCTGGTCCCCTACTTTGAAGGAATGCTCTCTGGCATGTTTATCATACCAGGCTTTTTGCTCTTTTTGAGCATCCTATAGGTTTTCTTTAGCAAGGGCTAAAGAGGTTCAGAGGGTGTTTTGTAGGTTGGTTACAAAGCCCAGAATGTTAGTTCCTGGAGAAGGTGTAAACCCCTCCCATTGCTGCTTCACCAACTATAATGGCCCCTTAACCTTGCGGCCATATACAAGTTCAAATGGTGAAAACCCTAAACTGAGATGTGGTACAGCTCTGTAGGCAAAGAGAAACTGCTGCAACACTAGGTCCCAATCATTGGAGTGCTCATTTATGAATTTACGTATCATGGCCCCCAAAGTTCCATTAAACTTCTCCACCAGGCCATTTGTTTGAAGATGGTGTTACGAATTATACCTGGTAAGGGGTGGCAAGCAAGTGATTCACCCCATGAGCTTCCCAAAGGCTTTCCATAGTTCCTGCCAGGAAATTAGTTCCTGCATCTGTGAGGATGTCGGAGGGCCAACCTACTGTGGCAAAAATGTCTGTTAGTGCCTGGCACACACTTTTAGCCCTGGTGTTGCTTAGAGCTACTGCTTCCAGCCATCGGGTGGCAAAATCCATGAGTGTCAGTATGTCCTGCTTTCCTCTGGGTGTCTTTTTCGGAAAAGGACCCAGAATATCCACAGCTACTTGCTGAAATGGAACCTCAATGATGGGGAGTGGCTGGAGAGGGGCTTTGACCTGGTCTTGGGGTTTTCCCACTCTTTGGCACACCTCACAAGACCGGACATAGGTAGAAACATCCTTGCCCATTCCCTCCCAGTGGAATGATCTCCCCAAACAGTCTTTGGTCCTGTTCACCCCAGCATGGCCACTAGGATGATCATGGGCTAAGCTCAAGAGCTTTTCCCAGTACTTAGTTGGAACTACCAACTGTCTCTGAGGATGCCAGGTTTCCTGGTGCCCACCAGAAAGTGTTTCCTTGTATAAAAGTCCTCTTTCTACAACAAACCAGGATCAATTAGAAGAGTTGAGAGGCGATGGGTTGCTCCATGCCTCGGTCCAAGCTCTCTGGAGGCTTTCATCTGCTTCCGGTTCGGCCTGGAACTGTTCCCTTGCTGCTGGAGACATCAGTTCCTCATTGGATTGTGGACCTAGGCTTGGTCCCTCTGGAAGCAATGCAGGTGATGGGGCTGTTTCCGTTGACTGTGAACCGCTCTCCAATGGTGCACTATGTTGGGGTTCAGGCTCTGGCTGAGCCTCTTTTGTAGGGTTATCGTCTGCTGCTGGTGCAGGTTCGGTGAGGCCCTCTGGTGTTGGGGTTGCAAGCACTGGATTCAGTGCTGGCACTGGTTCTGGTGCTGGTTGTTCCATCAGTTTCGGTTCTGGGACTGGCTCTGTCTGGGTCTCTGGGACTGGATCCACTACTGCTGTTGCTGACGTTGGCATGGGGTCCGGTTCCATCACCTCTGACCGGGTCCTGGTAGAAGTTTCCAGACTAGAGCTAGGTGTGACAGCTTACTTAGCCTGGCTGTGGGTGACCATTCCCACCCTCTTGGCTAGCTTCACATGAATGGCCAAGTCTTCCCCCAACAGCATGGGGATGGGATAATCATCATAGACTGCAAAAGTCCACGTTCCTGACCAGCCCTTGTACTGGACCGGCAACTTGGCTGTAGGCAAGTCAAAAGAGTTTGACTTGAAGGGTTGAATCGTCACTTGGATCTCTGGGTCGATTAAATTGGGGTCCACTAAGGAAGCATGGATAGCCGACACTTGTGCTTCTGTGTCCCTCTACGCGGTGACCTTCTTCCCGCCCACACTCACAGTTTCCCTCCACTCTAAGGGTATCTGGGAGGCATCTGGGCCTGAGGACCTTTAGTGTGACCCCGGTGCAATGAACTGTAATCTGTTGGGGTTCTTGGGGCAGTTGGCCTTTACATGCCCCAGCTCGTTACATTTAAAACATAGTCCAGCTGACGGGTCACTGGGGCAAGGTGGGTTGCTGGAGAATGGTGTGGCGGGATGATAAAGTGTCTGGAGTGTTCCTTGGTGTGTAGTTGTGGCCTTGGGCTGCCCCCGGTAATAGGGTGTGGTCTGAGATTGTCCCTTCTGGTATCCGCTCCAACTGCGACCAGTTTTTTTCTTTTCTGCCACCTCCACCCAAGTGTTACACAAAGAACAGGGGACGTGCCCACTTGGAAATGTCTCCCCCCCCGCAAAATATCCCCCCTAGCCCTACACCCCCTTTCCTGGGGAAGGCTTGATAAAATCCTCACCAATTTGCATAGGTGAACACAGACCCAAACCCTTGGATCATAAGAACAATGAAAAAGCAATTAGGTTCTTAAAAGAAGACTTTTAATTAAAGAAAAAGTAAAAGAATCACCTCTGTAAAAATCAGGATGGTAAATACCTTACAGGGTAATCAGATTCAAAACATAGAGAATCCCTCGAGGCAAAACCTTAAGTTACCAAAAGACACAAAAACAGGAATATACATTCCATTCAGCACAGCTATTTTACCAGCCATTAAACAAAAGAAATCTAAGGCATTTCTAGCTAGATTACTTACTATCTTTTTACAGGAGTTCTGAGTTGCATTCCTGATCTGTTCCTGGCAAAAGCATCCCACAGACAGACCCTTTGTTCTCCCCCTCCTCCCCCAGCTTTGAAAGTATCTTGTCTCCTCATTGGTCATTTTGGTCAGGTGCCAGTGACGTTATCTTAGCAGCTTAACCCTTTACCGGTGAAAGGGTTTTGCCTCTGGCCAGGAGGGATTTTATAGTTCTGCATACAGAAAGGTGGTTACCCTTCCCTTTATATTTATGACACTACCTTTAATTCTTTATTGATCAAGTCCTGTTATCAGCCGCTCCATTATTCTGCTGGGGGGGACTGATGTCAGACTGACAGGCCTGCAATTACCAGGTCATCCTGTTTTCCCCTTTTTAAAAATTGGCACAACATTAGCTTTTGTCCAGTCTTCTGGAACTTCGCCTGTGCATTGCCTGCAGGCTAAGTTGTCATCTGTGCATTTCAGTTTCCTTCCTAGGCTGAGAGGCTTCATTTTATAACCTGCCTTTCATTCAGTCCCTTCCTTTAGCCCTTTTGCAGCATACTAGTTTCTCCTCCTCTTCTGGAACCATGCACTATCTGCCAGGGAGGAGCCTTATCACTTAAACATATACAAGCTAATGTATACTTCTCATAGAGCAGATTCTGCTCAGTCCTTTCTCAGACTAATTCCTCAGTGCAGAGAAGGAGTTGAAGTTGCATCACTGTAGCGCTTCAATATAGATACTACCTACACTGATGAGGGATGGGTTCTCCCATCAGTGTAGGCAATTCACCTTCTTGAGAGGCAGTATCATAGAATCATAGAATATCAGGGTTGGAAGGGACCTCAGGAGGTCATCTAGTCCAACCCCCTGCTCAAAGCAGGACCAATCCCCACCTAAATCATCCCAGCCAGGGCTTTGTCAAGCTTGACCTTAAAACTTCTAAGGAAGGAGATTCCACCACCTCCCTAGGTAACGCATTCCAGTGTTTCACCACCCTCCTAGTGAAAATGTTTTTCCTAATATCCAACCTAAACCTCCCGCACTGCAACTTGAGACCATTACTCCTCATTCTGTCATCTGCTACCACTGAGAACAGTCTAGATCCATCCTCTTTGGAACCCCCTTTCAGGTAGTTGAAAGCAGCTATCAAATCCCCTCTCATTCTTCTCTTCCGTAGACTAAACAATCCCAGTTCCCTCAGCCTCTCCTCATAAGTCATGTGTTCCAGTCCCCGAATCATTTTTTTTTGCCCTCCGCTGGACTCTTTCCAATTTTTCCACATCCTTCTTGTAGTGTGGGGCCCAAAACTGGACACAGTACTCCAGATGAGACCTCACCAATGTCGAATAGAGGGGAATGATCACATCACTCGATCTGCTGGCAATGCCCCTACTTATACATCCCAAAATGCCATTGGCCTTCTTGGCAACAAGGGAACACTGTTGACTCATATCCAGCTTCTCGTGCACTGTAACCCCTACGTCCTTTTCTGCAGAACTGCTGCCGAGCCATTCAGTCCCTAGTCTGTACCGGCACATGGGATTCTTCCGTCCTAAGTGCAGGACTCCGCACTTGTCCTTGTTGAGCCTCATCAGATTTCTTTTGGCCCAATCCTCTAATTTGTCTAGGTCCCTCTGTATCCTATCCCTACCCTCCAGTGTATCTACCTCTCCTCCCAGATTAGTGTCATCTGCAAACTTGCTGAGGGTACAATCCACACCATCCTCCAGATCATTTATGAAGATATTGAACAGCTAGATTAGGTCAAGAGGAGAATTGTTCCATTGACCTACCACTGTCTACACCGGGAGTTAGGCTGGCATAGCTACATCTCTTGCCGATATAAATTCCTAGTGTAGACCAGCTGTCACTGCCAGGTTGTGGGTGGTCAAACCTAGTACTCAGAGCCAGAGTCTGCAGTCACAAGGCAAGAATCATGAGTCAGCTGGGTCAGGATATTGGGAGGTTATGCAAAGTGGAGATCAGAACCACGAGTCAGGAACCAGAGACAGGCTGGATTAGGATACGAGGGGTTCAAACTGGAAATCAGAACTAGATGCCAGGAGTCACACCAAGTCAGGATGTGGGAGTGGAAGCAGGAAGCACACAGTCCAGAACAGGGTGAAATTCAGACAGCTTCCTGTTCATACTGCAGGTTTAAGTAGGGGCAGCGGGCCAATCAGCTGCTCCAGGATTCTTCCAAGACAACCCCAGGGAGATCAGCAGGGTTTCTGGTGAGGGATCGTGGTGCAGGTACACACCTGGCAGGAAGCTACAAAGGTCTTTATTGTGGGAAACATTCGTAGCCACCAGAAGAAACATGATGTTAATCGTTGGGTTTTATATCGCCCTAAGAGTCCTGCAAAGGTGGAGTCGTGGCACAATGGATGGACAACCACCTTTGCAGATCCTAGGGGAGCACAGAGGCTCTCTCTCACAAATGTGATCCCCTCCTAGGTGTCATGTCGTTCTCAGCTGACAGTGGCCAACTTGTCAGGTGGAATTACAGAGACGGAGACAGAGCGGATGAGCGCAAGCAGGTCCTGGCGGCAAGTCACATTAAGAAAGTTATGGGAGTTGAGAATGTGGGCTATTCCAGACAGGGGCCTTGTGGCTCGGAGCCATATCTGTGGGACAAGGCATTGTCCTTGCTGTTCCTGGTTCCAGGGCAGTAGATCAAGGTAAAGTTGAACTGGGAGAAGAATAGGGCCCATTGGAGCTGTGGCTGGTTCAGGACCTTGACCATGCATAGGTACTTCAGATTCTTGTGGTCTGTAAACGCTTGGACTAGATGACAGGCCCCTTCCAAGTAGTGTCATGACTCTTTGAAGGCAATCTTAATTGACAGGAGCTCTTTGCCCAAGATCTCCTAGTTTCACTCAGCAGGTGTAAGCTTCCTTGAGTAGTAGGTGATGGGGTTCAGTATTTGCTTGGGTCCATGCCTTTGGAAGAGGACTACTCTGATCACCGTACTAGAGGTATCAACTTCCACAACAGAAGCTTGTCATGTTGGGGTGGGCCAATACTGGAGCAGTGGTGAAAGCAAGATTCAATTCAGAGCTTCATGCTGTGCCTTGGGTGACCAGTGAAACTTGGTGTTTTTTCAGAGTAGGGCAGTGAGGGGCTCAGCTTGTTTTGAAAAATTCTAAATGAACCTGCGGTGGAAGTTTGCAAAGCCTAAAAAGACATTGAAGGTCACACACATTGTGGGGGGCTTCCCAGTCGCAGACAGCCTGGACCTTGTGCAGATCCATCTTGATTCCCTCCGGTGACCGGATGAATCACAGGAACTCAGCTGAGGCCTGATCAAATGAGCACTTCTCTCGGTTAGTGTAGAGACTCTGTTGTCATAGTCTCTCCAGGACTGTGTGGACATGTGTGGTGTGTTGGTCCAGATCATCTGAGAAGATCAGTGTGTTGTCTAAGTGCCACAAACTGGTCCAGTAGGTCTCGGAGCATGTTGCTAATAAAGTGCTGGAACATTGCTGGTGCGTCAATCTGAATGGCATAACTAAATATTCAAATTGGCCATAGCCATTCCAAAAGGCGATCTTCCATTCATCCCCCTATCAAATACAGAGGCGATTGTAAGCACCCTGGAGATCCAGTTGCATGAATATGCAGGCAGGCCCCATGTGGTCCAATAAGTCAGGGATCGGAGTAGTGGGTAACGGTTCAAGATTGTTATCTGCTTTAGAGCTTGGTAATCAACACAGAGGCAGCGGCTTCCATCCTTTCTTTTTATGAATAGGACCGGGGCGCTGGGTGGTGAAGTTGATTTGCAGATGAGCCCCCGGGCCAGGTTCCCATGGAGATATTCTCACAATGCCATCAGTACAGGCTCTGACATTGTGTGTATCCATTCAAGTGATATCATCGCCCCTGGCTGAAGTTCTATGGGGCAGTCATAGTCCTAGTGTAGGGGGAGGTTTTCTGCATTCTTCTTCTCAAAGACGTCAGCGTAGTTATGGTATCTGGGGGGAAGTTCCATAGTTCCTCCAGTGGGTGCTTCAATGTGGGCAGCTACACCTACTTGAGCCTTCTTGGGTCTGAGTGCAATGTGCGCTAGTCCCTGGCCCTGGTGTCAGCAGAGTTCTGATGGGAAGGTGACTTTCTGTTCTTGTCAGTGAATGAAGGGATCATGAAGAGTCAGCCAGGAGATGCCAAGGGTCAGGGGACAATGCGGGGAATGAATCACACCAAACTGTTATTTCTCTGTGTCCCTGAATAATGGCCTACGGGGGACAGTCTCCGGTCAGAAGGCTGATTACCAGGGCCACCTTAGCCTGGTCAGAGGGATGGATTTGGGGACATATCAGAAGCTGGCATGGGTTCATGAAGCACCGGAACTGCTGGGGCAATAGTATCGCGGGCCCCTGTTGGGTCAAGGCACTCTGTACTGTGTGCACAGCACGGTATTCTCAGGGCTGAGCTGCCTCCTGCAGCCGCTGATTATCCGAGGTCAGCTGGGCAACTTGGGCCTTCAGTACTTGATTATCTGCCTGGAGGCGGAGGGCACATCCAGGCGAGTCTGATGCTTCTAGTGGCTGCAGTGGTGCTGCTGGGTCCATCCTCGCACCAAGCTTGGTCCCTCAAGGTAATTGTGGTCCAAAGAAGCTGTCACGGCCAGGTCACGGGCAGACAGACCTAGCAGTCAGAGCCAGAGTCCAGGGTCACAAGACAGGAGTCAGCTGGGTCAGGATACTGGGGATCAGAAGCAGAGACAAACTGGAGATCAGAATCACGAGTCAGGAACTGGAGTCAGGCTAGGCCAGGACACGAAGGGGTCAAAGGTAGGAGGCAAATTGGAGGTCAGAAGCACGGATCAGATGCGAGGAGTCACCCCGGCTCAAGATGCCAGGAACTCAAGCTGCCGGAGTGGGAGTGGGAGCCGCAAGGCACACAGTTTAGAACAGGGTGGAACCCAGTTGTTTGGACAGCTCCCTGTTCCTGCTGCTGGCTTGAATAGGGATAGTGGGCCAATCAGCTGCTCTGGGACTCCACCAATAGGACCATCAGGGCAGAGCCTCAAACTGGGGCTGGGCTTCATGGGTCCCAGGTAAACAAGCATCATCAGGGTCATGATACCAGCCCTCAGCTATGTTGGCTCTGCAGAACTAACAAGAGGTGTAAACAGCAGAAAAATGTCTTTGTTGCTACAGCCAATAGATCTGACAGATGCCCCAGGAACAGATCTGTGGAGTATGACTGCACCATTGTCCCAGCCACTCTAACAGTGGAAATACACTTCACAGGATGGGGGTGGTCCTTCCCCCACCAAATATTAATGTGCATGGTGCTCGTGAAATTACCCCATATGCACATTTACACCATGCCTAGCTTAGTCAATGTATTGTCAATGGTCTCCAACAACTCTTCAGTACCCCAGTGTTGGGTCCTTGCACAGCTCTGCCAATGCACCTCAATCGTGACCTACAACTGCCCTGCTGTTTCAGTTCTGCGCTTCTGGAGGAGACCCCAGAACAGCCTCCTTGGGCCAGTTTCAGCTGTAATGGCAGCTGTGGAACTGCATGCTTGTTCTGGCCCCTCTCCAGTGTTGTGTGGGTCCTATACAGGTTTTATTGGACAGCTGAACCGCCTGGCTTTTCCTGTGACTGAAACTCATGAGATATGTCTTAAGCTAGAGTGTATGATGCACACCTGGGTAGGTATGAAGCAGTGATTGCTCCAGTGGGTAAGCCATTTGAGAGAGAATCTGGGGGAAATGGGGGTGAATGGATAGATCCTGTGATTCAGATATGTCCACTGGAGCTCTTGCCTTTCACCCCAATGTTTCTAAAATGAATTTGTTCCTTCTTCCTACAGACAATTTTAGGTACACATGTGACATTTGTGGGAAAAAATATAAATACTACAGCTGTTTCCAAGAGCACAGAGACCTGCATGCGGTGGATGGTGAGTACTGCTTCAGCACCTTGTCAAATTGGGCTGGGAAATAGTGATTGTGTATGTGGGGTTAGACAAAGTGTGATTCATGGGCAAAATGCTGTCATGGGGTCTTACAATGGCACACAACCATGCTCAAAGTTACAGCCCAAAGAAATCAGGTCCTAACCTGCTCTGCTTCAACCTGTTTGGATCGAGATAGCAGCCTTACACTGGGACTTGCAGTCTCAGCAAGCCATGTCTTCATATTAAAGTTGAGGATCACTACAGATTTGTTATAGCTCTGGGCCTCAAGGTAAATTGCCAGTCTAGCCCTTAGCTAGGTCAGGTTGTCTCTGGTTTCTGACCTCAGAGGACCCAATTTTAGCATGGTTCTCTGTGGGATCATTACAGAGATCCAAATGCAGGTAGACTTGCCAGCCAATGCAGTTCTGAACGGATGTGCCTGTGTCTGAGCCAGTGGACTTCAAAGGAGATCTCGGCAAAACTTTTCCACCAAAACTTTTTTCACTGAAAAATGCAGATTGAAGTCCAAAATAATACTTTGAGAATTTGTGTCAATTTTGGCAAATTGGTTTGGTTGAAAAACGGTTCGTTTTGACATTTCTGAAAGGAAACAACTTTATTTTCCTGGTGAAATTCATAAAGGGACCAAAGGAAGGTGTACTTCTGTCTAAAGCCGGGTAGCTAGGGGACTCACATGGGATGTGGTAGACCTGAGTTCAAATCTGTAGCATTCATGCAAGTTTCATACACTTGGCAACATTCAGGGCACACCCGGAGTGTTGTGTAGGAGCAGTGCACACACGGCTCCTCTCAAGGGCATGAACCTTGGAATCTCGCCCAGATGACATGAACCGTGGGAAGCCTCCCAGGACTGGGCTCAAGGCCCGAGAGCAAGGAATGCGGTAGATAGAAATTGGTAAATAAGAATATTAAACAAAGCCAGTGTATTCCTTTTATCTGTTGGAGTATGTAATGCGCGGGGGGAGAGAGAGAAATAAAGGAGGGTGGAAAAGCTGACAGGCAGACCAGCCCGTCGACAGACCAGCCTGCTTGCTTGCTTAAAGCTTGTCCTGTCTTGTATTTGAACCGCAACACAAATCCTTGCGCCAGAACTGGGATTATTTATGCAAAGACCCGGCCCCAGAGCAGTGATTTTAACCTGGGTCTCCCTCATCACAGATGAGTGCCCGCACTACTGGGCTGTTCACCTCATTTTTGTGAATGGTGCCTAAAACCAGAATGTCTTGTGTTTTAATTGAAATGAATTTTTTTCTGACTTTCTGATTTGCTGAAAATTCCATCCCAGTTTCTTTCAGTCCCAGAATGATTTTTTTTTTCAGAACTGCCAGTGAATCGAAAAAATCAGTTATTCCCACAGCTCTGCTTTAAAGGACTGTTTTCCAGTGTAAACATGTTGAATTGTGTCAGTGTGAATGCTGGCAGCCTAGAACAACTGGCGGCAATTTCACTTCGATGATATTAAGGCTTTTTTACATTATTTTTATGTGTTTGTTACCCTCTTTAGCTGAGCCACGCTCCTCCTCATGGCAGACAGAGCTGTCGGTGTTGCACTTTACTCAGCCAGGAAGGTGCAGCAGGCATTGTCTTTGCCATGGGCTGCTCCAGATGCAGCAGATTACTCATGGCCAGTACCGCCCCAATGTTTTTCACAAGAAATTTTGTCAAAAAAACATATGCTGGTTTTGATTGAAATTTTGGAACCCTGAGACTAGCTCTAAGCTCGGTTGGCATTCCCCAGCACCCTGGAATCTCCGTCCCTCACGTGGGGTCATAGGCATTAAATCACTGGGATTGAAAGATAAGCTAAACATAGAATCATAGAAGATTAGGGTTGGAGGAGACCTCCAGAGGTCATCTAGTCCAACATATCTGCTTCTACTTGAAATGTGCCATCATCACTCTAGTTCAAAGCTAATAAGGAAGCTGAAGCTTTTAAAATGGCTGCCACTTGTGTTTCTCTAAGACACCGCTTGCTTGGATGCCTCTGAGTGATTGCTTGTGTTTCAATAGACACGGGTGTGAGGCAGCCGTGCATCTATGTCAGTGTGTTCTAACAAAGGCCTTGAGGATCTATGTACACTAGGGCTGGGCATGCTCAAGTATTTCCCTGTGTGAATGCTGCCTGGGAGATGAGGGAGTGGGAGAAGGGAGCCTGGCTTATTCTGTGGTGCTGAACTGCATTGACCCTGTGGATGAAATACAGGAGTAAAACAAGGCCATTTAAGAGGATTTAATTTCTGTTTTGTTTCCCCCCCACCCCTTCTTCTATTCTGTGTTAGTTTTTAGTGTGGAAGGGGCCCCAGAAAACCGAGCAGGTAAGCAGAGATCCTTTGTGTGCTTTATTTCACAGACTTTTCCAAGCAGTCAGTAGTTCCCAGGCACAATAAGCCCAGTTCTGCACTTACAGAAGCCAATGGCATTTTGTCCTTGACTTCAGTGGGTGCCTGCTCGGTCTCTCAGTGCGTCGCAAAGTTACATACAGCCAGTAGCGTGATGCCCAGCCCTATTAGATACCAGGCTTTTGTTGCATATGCATTTGATCTAGACTCGTGAAAATCAGAGAAACAAACGATAAGTGTTTTAGTCATTTTGAAATTGCTTGTGGCGTAAATGAAATTACTTCATAAAATGGGTTGGGTTCTGATTGGCTCCTAGCTGTGCCATTAGATGGCCATGTAACTTCATTGGTCAGTGAACATAAGAATGGCCATACTGGGTCAGACCAAAGGTCCATCTAGCCCAGTGTTTGCTGGTCCACTCAGAATGTATATTGCATAACTATGCCCAGTTTCAAACAGGGTAAAACATTTAGTTTTGGGGGAAGGGTGCAGTGGACAACAGAAAATATAAATCAAGCTTTGAAATTTGTGCAGTCTTTCTCTGATTTTTGATTTATCTTCAAATCATATTATTGCACTAGAAGGGGTTAATATCTGGGTGGGCATGAGGGATGATAAGTGAGAGGGACTGAAAGAGGGAAATTTGAACATTGTGCTTTGGAATCCTGTGTCAGATAGAAATATAACTACACGTGCCAGTGCATTCAGTGCTATGTAACTGTGTACAGAAAGTCTTGGAGTGTTGTCAGCTCTGTGCTGGTTTTGTTCTTTTGCAGACCCTTATGACCAGACAGTCATAGCAGCAGATGAAGTGAAAGAGGAGGAGCCAGAACCATTTCAGAAGATTGGTCCAAGTATGATTTATAATACAGTTTTGGAAGTAATAAAATGTAGTATAACGTTTCAAACCTAGCTCTTGCTAAGTTTCCTCCTGGATGACAGTGGGAGATCAATACACTTACATGAAGATGCTGAAACTTTAAAGTTGTTGCAGGATGTATCTCATTTCTAATAAACAGGAAACCCAGCAGCCACGTAAACTGAGAAATGTATTTTAAACATCTACAGAAGTTCCCTTCTTTACATGTTTGTTAAGTGTCCTGGAAATTGAGTTTATTCTTAATGCAAATCCCTTTCTTGTATGCATTTTAATAAAGTACAGTATGGCGTTCCATGGTAATGGGGTTGGCATGGAAGAGTGCATTCACCTTTCACCTTGGCAGTGCTCAAATCCAGGATTAGGTCACAGCTGAAAGGAAGTTTGGTGGCGTTTATCCCATTTGCAGGTTAGGGGTTGAAGTACATTGGCAGAGCTGACTGGAGGACAGGTGCAGTTTGCACACTGCCTCCTTGTCGGATGGGCAAACCAGTGCGGGCAAAACAAAGAAATTATCAGACTTTGACCAAACTTCATGCTGAACCTTTTAAATTAGAAAATCTTGGGTTAACTTGTTTGTTATTTTTCTGTGTTTGCGGTTCTGCCCTGGTCTGATCTCTCTGGCTCTGGCTGGAAGGGATGGTGCTAAAATACTGAGACATTTCTGTGCTATTTGCAGCACCAACAGGCACAGCAAATACCACAGGTCTTGGAAGAAAGCCCTTCTCCTGAGATTTCTAGCCCAGTTTTACAATCCCAATAAGTTCTGGAAATATAAATCAAAACTTGCACTTCTGGGTGCTTATTTGAACAGTCAGTGGTTTATCCATCACTAGCTGTATATAACCATTGCCGCTACATAGGGAGAGGCAGCATGGGCCATTGGTTCCTGCCTGCAACTGGGATTCGCTCCCTTGTCTTGCATCTGATTCTTTGTTTGATTTTTGGCAGCTCACTTAACCTGTGAGTACCTTCTGTTCTGTTCAGATCTATTGGGATGGTTGTACTGAGTCCATCACTGTAGCATCTGGGGTTTAATTTTCCCATCTGTAGGAGAAAAAGGTTGCAGGTTGTGGGTGCAGATCACAGTGCTTTAACTCCCTTTGTGAAAGAGGTTCTCACTGCATGCTTGAAACGCCCCCTGGCAGAATGAGGGACTATGAGTCACGCTATTTCTTTTTATCAAGCACCAAGTTCACACATAAAAAGTAAGAAAGAAAATAATTATGCGAGGTGATGCTGGGTTCCTTTCTTACGGAGTCTTTGTTTCATCTTCACAGAAACTGGCAATTATACATGTGAATTCTGTGGCAAGCAGTACAAATATTACACTCCCTACCAGGAACATGTGGCACTGCATGCACCTATTAGTGAGTATCCTGCTGGAGATTTGTTTCCTTACAGGGTATGATTTACAATGGTTGGTATCATAGAATATCAGGGTTGGAAGGGACCTCAGGAGGTCGTCTAGTCCAACCCCCTGCTCAAAGCAGGATCAATCCCCAATTTTTGCCCCAGATCCCTAAATGGCCCCCTGAAGGATTGAGCTCACAACCCTGGGTTTAGCAGGCCAATGCTCAAACCACTGAGCTGTCCCTCACCTCCTTGGTAATTGACTTTAGGGGCATAGCGGAGAGAAGCCGGCCTGATGGATTCTTCCATTGTACCCGGTGTGTGTACGGCTCTTAGGTAGCTGAAGGTGCGCTGACCAGAACGTAGTAAAGCAGAGATGAAACCATTTCTTAAAGTGATGCTGTTAAAGTTAGGAAGATTCATAATTTGACTGACCTTTTTACCATCTGTCTGCAAAATCAGTGCCATTTTTTGTGTCCATTTTTTTAAATAACAAGCTCCAGTACTCTGTCTTTATATACACAAGCACACTCCTGTACAAATTACCGCCTGCTCTCCCAAGCAACCATACAGTAACAAACCAGTGTCCACCGCCAAGCTCTCCTAAGCTGCACTAAATAACAAATGAGTATGCATGATGTGGGGACACAGTTTTTCTTACAAGCTTCCAAGAAACTGTTACAGACAGTGAGTTCAAAATGATTTTTGAAATTATGAACATTACTTGGGCAGTTTGCTGCTAAATCACAGGGCCGATAAAATGTTTGTGCCAGGGAGCTGCTGCAGCGCCGCGTGGAAGCCTGCTACAGACACTGAAATCTGGACTCTGAGGGGCAGAGCTATTGGATGAAGGAGAGGTCATAAATAGCAGTTATATGTAGCTCATATGTAAACTTCTAGTGAGATAGTCCAGGGAAATTCTAATTACATTCGTTCTGGCAGAGTTTGGGGGCTGGTTCGGACACTTCCACTTTCATCCATGTGTTCCTTTCCCGGTTTTTGCCCTGCACCATATTTTTATTTTAATTGCTAGAAGCCTATGTGGGTGCTGTTTTGCTCTCATCTCTGTCCATAATGACTATCAGTGAAGGATGGATGTGCATGGCTCTGGAATTAGCTTTTGGTTAACTGCTCACCTGTAGCCAGCAGGGGGAGCTGACACCCTGTTTCTTCAGTAGCTTACCAAAATTGCAGTTGCTGTAATTAGATTTTGAATGATTAATTATTATTATTATTATTATTTTATTAATGGAGTGGATGTAATTTTTATCCACAATAAACTGGGGACACTGTCCACCAGTCTTCTGTACTTTTAAGGAAGGTCAAAAGTAGTTGGCTCTAAACTTGGCAGTTTCCTTACAAATTTTCTGGAGTATTGAGATCATTTCGAGGACAGTGGTGCAAGGTATGGAAGCACAAGTCATCTCTTTCACCCGCTTTCACAGAATTAATGTTCTAAGGCCCCATCTACACTAGGAAACTGGCCCACTGTTCACAGATGTCCTCGGTAATTGATCTCCCTACACCCCTCAGCTGGAGTAGGAAATGGTCTTAACTACAGGTGAAGATGGCATCAGAGGAGACCCATCACTGGTGATTGTCAGCACTAGGTCAGTCTTACAGCATAGATAGATCCTCGATTAACCAAGGCTCTGGGATCCCCAGTCAGATGCTCTACACAGTAACCAAGGAAACTCAGTACTTGTTCAAATAAGGAACATTGTGCTGTGGATTTAGCATGGAATCTCTGTTCACCTAGAATAGACTTTCACCTTCCCAGGATGTGCCAGTATAAAGGTGATCTCTACATTCTTCCTGGTAATAACATAAAACAGCTGCTGGTTATAGCCCAGACAGCCCACGGGGTGGAGAAAGACAAGTTTATACTTCTCATGGAGGTATCTATATGAAAAGACCCCTGAGTTCTGATGGCAGCTGCTGGATGACCCACCAGAAATCTTCCCCTTCCTGTCTATGCAGAACATTTTGGCTTTTCAGTCCAGCATATGATAGAAATTCACAAGACAAGTAAGAAGGCTGCAGTTGGGTCAATAGAATCTTAGGACATTTTGTGGGGGAGAATTTGTGGGGAGAGAGAAGGTAGAGTTTAACCCATTTCACTGAGAGCCAGGAGAGCTGCTGAGTTAAAACCTAGGCTGCAGGGAGGCTGAGGGCTCGGGTGCTCTCATAATTAGGGCTATAGTTGTATCATGGGAGAGGCCAGGGATCCATAGTGATCTCTGATTTTTGGAGGGAGAGGCACAGAGTTTCCAGAGTTGGTGTGAGAAGCACCCTTGGCAGCATGGCTTCTGCTGCTGCCTTGGTCCAGGCGAAGGCAGGGAAGCAGTGCAGTCAGAGAGATAACTTCCCCTGCTCCTCACCTCTTATTGGGTGGGAGAATGGCTGTGTAAATGGTTTCAAACTATTTCATGTAAATGGTTTTAATTAGTTTTAAAATACACTTTAAAATAATGTCACCTGCAACTTTAAGGGTTTTTTTTAACTATGCATTCTTGATTTTCCTCATCCTGTTTTTCCATGCCCAGATTTTTCAGATAATTTACTGTGACAAACCACTGGCCCGAGTGATTATTCAGAGAGATGGGTTGGTTACTAAAACAGGCCAGCTGGTGGGGTTCTCCCTTGCCTTGCATGGCTTCATAAGCTCCTCACTCTCCAAAGTCCCGTGAGGTAACCTTGAACACTTCAGTTTTGGTGCAGTGAGAGACACTTATCAATCCACTGGCAACCTGGAGAGTTTAAGGCGAGTTTGTCTTTATCCTGGCCTGTGGCATTGGGGTCTGCAAATAGTGAGTCATCTCACCAATCCTGCAAGACTAGCCAGAGTGGGGCTAGGCAAGGAAAGCTCCAGCCATAACTCTCAGATTTTCTGTGTCTCTTTGCTTGAGTTCAGCTTCCCTGCTGAAGTTTATCTCTTTTTCTTCTCTGATGCTATTTGAAAATGAGACCAAAAGGAGGATGAGATGAGGGCTTCCATCCTGAGGGGTCTGCAGCAGCTTTCAGTGTGATTGTGGGTCCATACAACCCGTGAGCTATCATTGATTTCTGTGCAGATTGGAGACGCGTTCCCGAGCAGGAGGGAGCAGTTGCAGTGAGTGGGGATGATTGCCAGGAGTTCTTAATGCCAAGTGCCTCAGTAAGATACACGGCTTGGGGAGGAGGGCATGATTTCATCCTGTTAGAGTTTAGGGGGAGGTCACTTTTTAAAAATACATGTTCCTGTGTCACCGAAAGGTCCATCTATGCTATATAAAAACCTGTGTTGGAGGGACCCATGTACAGTACAGTTCAGACTAGGGAACGTGGCTCTCTCCTGGATTGTAAATGGGTTTTAAACATTTCCCCAGCCACTGCTGCATGGCTGTTCATGGCTGAGGAAGATTTAGGGACACGTTGAAAACATGCATAAGGTCCCACCTACGGTACAAGATGGACCTGTATGTTATCCATGGTAGGGGATGGCTGTGTTGTGATTGGGTCCCTTAACACTATGGTTTACAGTGTAGATGGAGCCAGCACAGCTGGGATTCTGATCAAACGAAAAAGCCTCCAATTTCTTGGCTTGCTAAATGCAGGCTGTGGAATCTCACGAGGGAGGAACCAGAGCACCACAGATGTGGTAGCAAACTTCATAGTTACTGGTGCAGAGTGGTAGGGTCTAGTAAAACCTGCATGAGCATCGGCATCCATCACTCCCATGATGAAAGCCAGATATGAAAGTATCAGGGATACCACTGACTGTTTGTTTAAGGCCATGGCCATTGTGCCCTTCAAAAGGGAGGCATTAACAATCCCTGTCAATAGTGGGCCTAGTTCCTGCCCACAGGCTCATACCAGCTAAGAGGGCAAGGGTCTAGTTCTCATGAGATTGGATACACCTCTGTTTGTGCTTCTTCCATCTCAGTGAGCAGTACTGGGTGAGACCCCATCACCTGGTCTTTCACTGCCCTGGCACCAGACAGGATGTTCCAGAGGAGACTAGGGGCTTTTTCCTGGTAGATAGAAAACTTGATAGCTATAAGCTCAGATTTTTTTAAGTGGATGGTCACTTTCCCAGCGGCAGTGACGTCAGCTTGGTGTATCAAGTTCCAGGCCCTTGGAAGCGATTGCCTTCTACCGCATTCTTCAAAGTTAAGATAGTTTTGCAGAGGCATCCCAGATTCCGTCCGGAGGTGATGGTGAGGTTCCAGCTCAATCAGTCAATCACCTCTCCAGCCTTTCTTCAGAAACTTGATGTGGAAAAGTGTGTAGTCTTATCTGGAGTGGACTAAAGTAGTTAGAAAGCCAGCCCCCCCCCCCCCCATCTTTTTATTTCATTTGACACTAAATAGGTTCAGCAGACTGTTAAAATGGCCGCCTGGCTGTGTCTTTTACTGCCACCATCTGGCAGGTGTAGAACTTGAAGTTCATGTCAAGGTCCCTCTGTACAAGGTAACTCTGCTATAGTGGAACATAGGAATTGCCGGACTGGATCCAGCACATGGTCTTTCTAGCCCAATCTCCTGGCTCTGACTGTGGCCAGCACCAGATGCATAAGAGGAAGGTGCAAGAAATCCCACAGTGGGCAATTATGGGATAACCTGCCCCCCACATTAGGTCTGACCCTGGTCTTTAATATTTAGAGATTATCTTAGGCCTTCCAGCACTCAATTTGTTAGCATTGACTATTATAACTCAATTGTCTTGTTATCCATATAAATGTCCAATCTGTCTTTGAATCTTGGCCTCCATGACATCTTGTGGCAATGAGTTCCATGGATTCCAGTTCTGTGACTGTTCAGGAGATGTGCAAAGGATCCACAGAATCCTATCTGCATATATTCATTGGGAATTATTGCTTAGATTTGGACTTTAGAGAGAATTTGCAATTTGGTGTCTCTAAGACTAAAATGATCCTTTTGTCGCAAATTTGAAGCACCCTTCAGGGCACTGGAAATACTGCCCTGTGACCCTGACAGGCTGTGACCTGTCCTGTAGGGTTCTGGCTGCCCTGGTCCTCATTGGCTGAATCTGAAGCACCACCTCTGAGCAGCTTGTGGGGAAGGGGAGTAAAGTAAACCCAACCCTCACTCTGAGACATCGTATCCATTTACACTGGCCAGCGTCAATAGAGGGAAGGAAAATCTGCTTCGGAGTTGTCAGATTGCCCAGGCCTCACCATTCAGGTTTCACAAAGAGGACAGTCCCTGGACTGCAGGGGGGCCTGGGATGGCCCTGCATGTTCCTGACACTGAACTTTGGGCAGGTTTCCATTGCTTTCCCTTGGTAGAGATTGGGAACAAAGCAACGGTTGACAGGAACAGCCCCTGGGGATGCTCATAGACCCTAAACCCAGAAGGGACCATCATGATCATCTAGTCTGACCTCCTGCACATCGCAGGCCGCAGACGCTCGCCCACCCCTTCTTGGTGAGACATAGGCAGAAAACCATCCCTACTGCCACTTCCAGAGCAGCTGCAGCAGGATTATCCCTGGGGATTGAAATGAAGCCTGGAAAGCAACATCGAGTCCCCACCTACTCAGCTGGCCGTAGCCCAAGCAGAGCAGAATTGTCTGTGCCTAAGCTGCAGTAGAGCCACCAGTGAACTCCTCTGCAGAAGCCAGTTCACCTTTAAGAGAAATGCCCGCCTGGATTTGTGCAAACCAAGACCATGGGTTTGAGGTATTCGTGCACAGGGTGCTTTGTGTGAGGTGCGTCCTTGTTTATAACTTTCAGATGCTGGCAAAGAGTAAATTAGTGAAGGGAGAGGGCAGCTCCATATGGGGTCTGTAGCATCCACCAGCTCAGGTCTGTGCAAATGAGCCTATATCCCCAGGTCTGGATGGAGTCACTGATTTGGAGGGAGTTTCTCCTCACTCTGCTTTTCTAAGGTTAGCTCGCAGATGAGGAGTCCCTTACCTTGGAAAATTGTTTCGGCTTTAAGCTGTTGAGATGTAGAAAGCAGCTTGTAATAGGGTGATTTGTCCAGACTGCAGAGCCTAGTGCTAGGCTGGCCCTGATTATGGGATACGCTCCGCTGAAGGGAATCAGGCAGTTCCCTCTAAAGAGCAGAAGGTGGCTGCAGTAAGAGGGGGAAGCTTAGGGAGTTTCAGCTGTGCTCTGGGAGTCCTGCAGGGCCATGTCACCACAGAGTTTGGATGGTAAAGCCCAGTGAGCAGGGGACAGGAAACCCTGACTGCATTTGGGACTGGACATCAGAGCCCCAGTGAGGGAGAGGCTGAGAAATCAGAAGGGGAGAGAAGAAGAGTCTTGGGAGTGGAAGAAAATGCCCAAGCTCAGTATGGACTTTTCTTTTGTGTTGTTGGAATGGACTTTGGTTTGGGACTCTAGGATGTTGTAAACTGGCTCTGGTATTAAATTAGTCCAAGGCAGGGGTATTGCTAACCAGAGAAAGCCTTTGGAAGTTCTTAAAGAGCCCTGAGGTGAGGAAAGCAGGGAGCCTGTAGAGACACCCCAGCCGGGAGGCTGTGCTCCCTAAGCAGTAACCCTGTTACATAATTGTTGGCATCAGCCCTACAGTCTTGAGGCAATGCACATACTCTTGGCAAATGGAAAGTAATAACGAGCTCTGGTTGAGGGGCAGGAAGAGAACCTTCTTATTTAATGACCCTCTCTGGCTGATGCTTGGCACAGTGGTGTTTGGCTCCAGGAGCCACGTCCAAACCTCAACTGAAAAGAGTTGCTGAGAAATTGGAGCGAATACTGGGTTGCCCCATCCTTCAATATTTTAAAAAAAACTTTTGGGTCTGGACAGGGACTCCTGTGCCAAAGGACTTTCCCAAGGCTTTTGGCATTAAGAATTACTGGTGATTCTCCCCACTCACTGCAGACACCAAAGTGGTTCCCTGTACGTCAGGTAACACTCTGAGAAGGTAGCCCCAGTAATGCACAGAACTCGGCTACATCTCATGAGCTCCTTTGACATGAGACGGCATCCAAAGGACCCCTCCTGACTCATAGAATGGAAAATCTGACTCATGGCTCACCTCCCTCCCCACTCCCACACCTTTAAAAAAAAAAAAAGTCAGCCGATTGGAGGGAAAAATGAGACAGACACAGATCTCCAAAATCTTGGAGACATTTAAGGCTCAGGGAGCAAGAATGTAAATTCCTCCAGATTTTGTGATCAAAGAAGCAAATTAGAAGCCAGCTTTACTCAGAAACTGTTTAACTCAGAGGTGAAGCATAAATGTGCAGCTACACCCCATCCCTGTTCACAGCGTGTCCCTGTTCAAACAAATAGAACCTCTGGATGTCCTGGGTGTGTCTGGCAGTGCGGGAGGAGAAGTAGTGGGATTCCTGGCCGTTTTGGATTGGTCGAGCAGCAGCTAAAGGTATACAGTAAAACCAATAAGCTTGAAGAATCTGTCCCTTTGGGTGAGTGGGGAAATCCATTTATGTTGTATGGGATTCAGTGGATCCACAATTGCTGCAGGTCCCCTTATAAGGGAATCATGAGCATGACTATTGGAAAGCTATCCTCCCAGATGGCACAGATTCTGGGAGCTGACTGACTATCCTGGCACTAGTTCTGAGTCTTCATATCCAGAGTTCTCTCGATCTCCACTCTTCGTGGCAGTGAAGACACAGGCGAGCCAATCCGGCAAAAAAACACCGGCTTCCATAATCCGATGTTCCACCCTCCTGCACCGCTCCCCGTCCGGTATCCCACCGGCATCCCAATCCCAGATGTTCCGCGCTCCAAATTCTGGATCCCCAGGAAGCAAGGCCACGACAGGTACCAATTGCCTTTACACCATCGACTTTCTTAACTGCTTAGTGCCCACTCCTGCCCTGGGTTGCTTTTTGCCCTTCACTGGACTCAAAATCCATTGCCATCAAGGCTGTTCCAGAGAAGCAATCACAGGAAGGAGCTAAGATGATGGCACTATACAAATGATTATTAAAATCAGCAATCGCCCAGCTCCTCCCATCCCCAATTGTGACAGATTTATCATTTGAATTAAACCTTATTAAAAAGCATCAAATTAACGACAAAGCACTGAAAAGACCCTGGTTCAAATCCTGGTGTCACAAACTGAGGAGAGCTTCCTGAGTGAGGTTTGCTTAGTGGGTCATCAGGTTTTTTTAGCCTCAAGATTTTGCTTTCCGGGCTTGCCACTTAGTTGAGTGGGAAGCCATACACACGTTCTAACCGTACTTCATTCACCAAGGGAACCAAGGAGTGATGAGATGGGCTCCAGCAGCAAGATTAGCAGTGCAGTTACATTGCAGACATGTAAGAAGAATCAAGTTTGAATATATGTCTCCTTCTTTCCTGCCCCACTGTTCTAAATAAGATGGGAAAGAAGAAACATTGTGATTAGAATTTTAAAAAAAGGTCTGAGATGTAGGGTTCACATTTCCATATGATAGTGAAGCAGTCTCTTAAATCTCTGGAATTGGAAGGTGTCTGGATAACTGGCCTTCTGCATCGTAGTAGTGGAGTATGGCTAGTTAAGCAGCCTCTTATATCTGGGTCAGGCAGATGTCTGTTTAATCATCCCTGAAATGTCTGGCATGGGCAGATGCCTAGGATGTGCTGTGTTGAGAGAGACCTCTGCTTTCCAGCATTTTAAACAAGAACAATGCTTAGGTTATTTTTGTTAGGTGACACACACATCTGCTCCTAACTCAAAATTGCAAGGAGTGACCTGTCTTCTGACAACAACAGTTGCTTATGGGTCCTGACATTCCTTACTGTTACTGCAGTCCCTATTAGTTTCATTGATTTTGTTACTAACTGAGGTCCGTCCATTTCATCTAGTTTAGGAGTCCGAGTGGAGGAGGCTTTTTGTTCTTTATCTAAACTTGTGACAACTTTGTCCAGTTACAAAAGCAAAAGGAGCCTAATTAGGGGCCTTAATGGTCAGAGGCCAGACTCATCAGGGCAAAAACTGGGAGATATTTTTTGGAAAGGGATTTTTTCCTTTTCTATTCAAAAAACGTGTCAATGAATTGGGTAAACAGGACAAGCCTTTCTCTCCCTTTTTGTGGGGAGACATTACATGAAGCCTGAGCCTTGCAAATTGAGCCTGGAGAAAATAATTTAAAACCCAGGGTTTACCTTGTCCATTTGGTTGCTTCAGTGGAATGGTGTATGGTGTATTTCCAGCCAGCGTCTTGTCCTAAGAGAATTTTAGTGGCTGCTGGGACTCCTAGCACAAGTACATTGGCCGAAAACTCAGTCCAGGCAGACCATCTCCTGAAGCAACACCTTTCTAATGCCCCAGTTAGTCAAAGACCTTCCCAAATGGGACAGGGTGGGACCAGAGGTTGGTGGAAACCCTCTATGATCCTTGCAGAGCCTCCAGAAGGGTGGGGTTTTCCACAGACACCGACCCATGTGACCTGTGTAGTTTCCTGATGTTGTCTCCGGGTTTAAGATTTGGTTGACTTTTTGCTTTGGATACAAAGGTTTCACTATGAAGAAGCAGATCTCACATGTGGGGAAAACTGCCCTTTGCTAAAGTGGGAAAAACCCAAAGAGTCCAAGGAGAAATATTGGACCAGCTTGTTTCTCTTCTCAGTCTGGCAAAACAAAAAAAAAGATTGAGAGAAAGAGAGAGAAAAAAATCTCAAACCACTGGAACTATATTTTTTTCATACATCTCCAGAGGCCTCCAGCTCATTTTCACTTGTGACATAAGCCAGGATTTGAACTTGGGTCTCTACAGGTAAAGGTTACCCCACTGTATTATACAGTCTCTTCGTCCCACTGTGCCACCTGACAAAGCCCTGGCATTTCTACAACTTATCTATTGATTATTGGAGTTTAACAACTAGTCCTAGTAATAATTACTTAACTACTGAATTAGTTAGAAAACAACATTGTCCTGCTCTCCTTTATTTTAAAAATTTGGGAGCAGAGCGGATTGAGAGCATCAGGGGCTTAACACCAATTCAACATTGTAACAGCATAGCCAGTCAATAGCCGCGTGCCCCCAGTGGGAAGTGACTGGCCCATATTCATGGACCAGCAGCCACATGCAATCCAGGTGTGGCTGGAATCAAAGAGAAGGTCCTTTGCCACAGCCGCAGTTCAGCAAAAGAAAGTGATGAGGCTTCTGCTAGCTAGAGACTGTTTATGAAAATCTCAGGGGTTAATTCTGATGCCTCAACTTTCCAAGGATCTAGTATCAGTATTAAAGGGAATTTCTGACCCTGTCACCCCTGAATTTCAGGTCTCTTTCCTCACTTCACCCCACAAATTCTTTTCCCACAAAATCCATTCCACCCCCTGAAGAAAATACAGCAGAGCCTCATTAGTTCACACTGAAAACAGACCCGTTGAGAGCTGCAAATTCTCTGCATTAGGACATAAACAAACGCAATAAAAAGTAAGAATAATGCATTCAGGCAGTGACTGTGCTCATTGATTTGGCAAGTGTAGTTTAGTTTTAAACATTTATGATTGATCCTTAATATCTAGGGCAGTGTATTTACTGCTACACTATTATAAAAGCAAAGATGTATGCATGAGATGAGACCTCACTGTTAAATCTGTGCTCGGAGACTGCAGGTTATGGGATGTGTGAATTAGCAAGGTTCTGCTGTACATTAAGGCTCCAGGACACTGCAAGTAGTGCAGGGTTCATGGCTGTTGCTGCAGGATATTGTCACATGCTTTTAGAGCTAGTTCTCTCCTATTATATGTGTTGAATTCCTTTGGGGATTGCCACTAGAACTTTTGCTTACATGTCCAGAGTAGATGAATGGCTAGGAATGCCACTGCCAGCTGGCAGGGCATTGCAGAGAATCAGAGCCTGGGTCCATGAGGGGTGGTATCACTGTGGAATGAATGTGCTCACTTTATGGGTACAGAGGGAAGGAACACCTTCCATTGTTTCTAGTTACCCCCTAAGGTGGTCTCATAATTCGTTACTGGTGGGCTTCCAAATAATCCTTTAGTCCTCCACTGGGGAGATTGCTGTGCAGATTGTTTGGGGAGAATCTTAAGAAGGGAATGCCAGTTATTCATTACAATGCAAAAAGAAAGCAGTCATAGTGGCTTAATGGTGGATTCTCTATACTGCCATGGTGAGGGCCTCCATTCATCCCCAGGCCTGGTCACCTGTACCATAGGCTGTGAGAGCTGCTTATTCCCTTGGGAGGGGAAAGATAAAAGCGAATGCCTCACATCACTCTACTACAGTCCCTTTTTTGCCAGTCAGGAATGGTGTTCACAGGCTCCACAGGAGTTCCATCCAGGCCTCCTCTGCCAGAAGGCAATGTGAAAAATATCTGTGTGTTACCCCTTCAGTGAATCTGGCCCTTTGCCTCAGAGATGGGGGATTAGACCTTTCTGCTCTGTTCAAGGTCTGAGATTACATGGCACAGGAGCATGACATCTGCCCCCCTTCTGAACAATCCTGGGTCCAGTACTGATCACTCACCATCACCCTTTGTTCTCCACCCAGCAGAAAGCGCATTCAGTAGGAGAGTGGAAGGCAAAGTGCAAAACAACTTTGAAGAAACAAACAGCAGCTCCCAAAACTCTAGTGGTAAGTGTGCTCACTCCCTCCTGCTGGTATTTACGATCTCCAGGGCAGGGCAGAAGTTGAATTAACTTGGGATCAAAGTCATTATCTATTTACCAGGCTCAGTCTGTAAAGTATTCAATTACTCAGTTTCAGAGTCACAGCCATGTTAGTCTGTATTCGCAAAAAGAACAGGAGTACTTATGGCACCTTAGAGACTAACCAATTTATTTGAGCATAAGCTTTCGTGAGCTACAGCTCACTTCATCGGATGCATACTGTGGAAAATACAGAAGATGTTTTTATACACACAAACCATGAAAACTCAGTGTTTTCCTCAGCATCACCCCAAGGTTTGTGCCATCCTGCAGCCTGTTTGAATTGTGATAAGTGGGTCTACGACTCAAATGCCTTTAAAATTGGAGACAAAGATCCAGACGCAGGGGATCTGAATAATGTTGCTATGGGGAGCCTGAGGTAAAGTAGGCCTAGTTGTTTGTGGGTATACAAGTCAAGTCTCGGTGAAGCCAAGCCGTTTTTCACAGAGCAGCTCTATTTGGAGGTTTCAGAGGATTATAAATATAATGGCACTTTGCACATTACACATCACAGTGATACTGAATGTGTTAACTTTGTTGTACCTTGAGGCTATCTCAGAGCTCATTATAAGTAGTCCCACTGGATCAGATATATCACATCAACTGACGAATGGGGGAGCATGTTGCTATCCCACCTTCCTCTGACCAAATTATGTACATACTTGGGAGGACTCAATTGTATCCTCTTCCTGGGACTTCCTTCTGTTAGTAACTTAAAACAGCAGCAACAAAGCATAACCCTCAGCCTAGACAATCGCCCCTGGTTTGACTGTTTGTAGAGCTTTTCCTGCAGGAACTTCTTTATCTCCTACCCTGTTTCCCTCAGAGTGGTACTCCACCCCTCTTATTTTCTGAGATTGGAGCTAAAGGTACATACCTGGAGAGACTCATCATAAATATCTCAACATCTCTATGTAAGGTTCAATAACCTGACAGCGTGATAGCCGAACAGAAGAGCCCTATATGTTGCCAGATCTGAGAATCTGCCATGCTGTTTCAGAATAATATAAACATCCTTCACAGTTACACTAACTAGAATTGAACAGCTAAAGGATAGAAACCCTCCTGCTTTGGGGATAAGCCAACTACTACCTGCCAGGAGTAAGGAGAAACTTCCTCTTTGGGCATGTTGCAAAATTATCCATCACAGGGGTTTAACTTCCCCTGAAGCAGCTGGTACAGCTCTCTGGACCAGTGTATGAAAAGGGAATGGAATGTTGTGGGAAATTCCACACACTCCTGTGCAGAGGGCTGTAGTGAACTGAAGAGAGAGCTAGTTGTTACTGACATACTGGGTATAATACTACGGGGAACAAACCTGAACAAACTGAGGTATTCACCACAATGACCACTTTATTCTGGGACAGACAAACAAAGGAATCTGAACTTGTCTCTGTGTGTCAGGCCCTTGTGCTCTCTAGTCCTCCTCCAACAGCTGGGCAGCAGCTCCCGCGGGTGCTAAGAGAGTGGCAGAGTCCTGGCCCCTCTTCACATCTCCTTGACCAGCAAAGCCGGGTAGCTAGAAATGACAGTAAAGTCCTTCTGTTCCTATAAAGTGCTGGAATCATTGGCATGACATGCAGCAGTTCTCTGATGTGGCCCCTTCCTACCTGACAGATCCACTCCCTGAGTCAGATCTCCTGCCTTTATCACAAACATATGTAGCTGGGGCTTCAAACAGGTTTACTCCAGTTAGGTGCGCACCTTTGAAAGCCAATAGGATTTGGGTGCCTAACTCCTCTAGGCACCCCCAACCAGTGTGTATTACTTTGTTATTCTTGTGAGCCCTGCAGAGCCAGCTCAGCTATGGGAGCAGGAGCTGAATTATCTTCCTTCCTGTGCATCATCAACAGAACTGTTTTCAAAGGTCAATTAAAGACCAATGAGTTATACCTGCACAAACTCACTGACAGGCGTGCACAGGGGGCTTAATCTGTAGACAGTTGTCACTGAGAGCATGTGGGCTGCAGAAACTTTTAATGTTGGTGAATACACAAGAAAAGGACTCTCAGATTGCGTGGGAGGGCAGCAGTGCTGGCAGTTAGAAAAAAAAATTATTTGTAAAATGAACATATTTGATGTGCAGCATTAGATCAACTTGCAGCCCTCTCATGCCTGCTTTATAGCACAGTTCTCAACTTTCACACGGTAAATTAGCACCCCAACTTTCACAGTAAGACAAAAATCAAGCTAATCCCATTTCAAAACAAGGCCAAAACAAGCCAATCCCAAAGAATCCCAACACTTTATGTGACTAGATCCCCCCGGCGTGCTGTCTGGGACTGTGGTGGGCCCGCTGTGCACCCCTGACTCTCCCTTTCCTTGCCCCTGCTTGTCGGGAGCCAATCAAAAAAAAAGAAGCAACTAGCTACAAGCCAAACAAGCTACAAGCCAAAAACTAGCCAACAAGAAACTCACAAGCCAATTGATCCAAAAACAAGCCCAATTTCTGTGTTTTTTTCATGGGTTTGGCATGTCTGTTTTATAGTCACTTTTCAGGTAGAACTCTGAACACCTTGTGGCCAGCTGTAGGAGAGTCGTGTTGTAAAGCTCCCAGGATACAAACCTGTTCTTTTGGTTTAGAATCATCAAAGATTAGGGTTGGAAGAGACCTCAGGAGGTTATCTCGTCCAACCCCCTGCTCAAAACAGGACCAACACCAACTAAATCATCCCAGCCAGGGCTTTGTCAAGCCGGGCCTTAAAAACCTCTAAGGGTGGAGATTCCACCACCTCCCTAGGTAACTCATTCCAGTGCTTCACCATCCTCCTAGTGAAATAGTTTTTCCTAATATCCAGCCTAGACCTCCCCCACTGCAACTTGAGACCATTACTCCTTGTCCTGTCATCTGCCACCACTGAGAACAAACTAGCCCCATCCTCTTTGGAACCACCCTTCAGGTAGTTGAAGGCTGCTGTCAAATCCCCCTTCACTCTTCTCTTCTGCAGACTAAGTAACCCCAGTTCCTTCAGCCTCTCCTCATAAGTCATGTGCCCCAGCCCCCTAATCATTTTCGTTGCCTTCCGCTGGACTCTCTCCAATTTGTCCACATCCTTTCTGTAGTGGGGGGCCCAAAACTGGGCACAGTACTCCAGGTGTGACCTCACCAGTGCCGAATAGAGGGGAATATTCACTTCCCTTGATCTGCTGTCAGTGCTCCTACTTATTCAGTCCAATATGCCGTTCGCCTTCTTGGCAACAAGGGCACACTGTTGACTCATATCCAACTTCTTGTCCACTGTAATCCCCAGGTCCTTTTCTGCAGAACTACCACTTAATCAGTCGGTCCCCAGCCTGTAGCGGTGCATGGGATTCTTCCATCCTAAGTGTAGGAGTCTGCACTTGTCCTTGTTGAACCTCATCAGATTTCTTTTAGCCCAATCCTCCAACTTGTCTAGGTGACTCTAGACCCTATCCCCACCCTCCAGCGTATCAACCTCTCCCCTCAGGTTAGTGTCATCTGCGAACTTGCTGAGGGTGCAGTCCGTCCCATCATCCAGATCATTAATGAAAATGTTGAACAAAACCGACCCCTGGGGCACTCCGCTTGATACCGGCTACCAACTAGACATCGAGCCATTGATCACTACCTGTTGTGCCTGACAATCTAGCCAATCTGTCCACCTTATAGTCCATTCATCCAATCCATACTTTTTTAACTTGCTGGCAAGAATACTGTGGGAGACCGTATCAAAAGCTTGGCTAAAGTCAAGGTATATCATGTCCTCCACTTTCCCCATATCCACAGAGCCAGTTCTTTCATCATAGAAGGCAATCAGGTTGGTCAGGCATGACTTGCCCTGGTGAATCCATGTTGACTGTTCCTGATCACCTTCCTCTTCTCCAAGTGGTTCAAAATGGATTCCTTGAGGAGCGGCTCCGTGATTTTTCCGGGGACTGAGGTGAGGCTTTTTAAAAGATGGGCGCCATATTTACCTTTTTCCAATCACCCGGGACCTCCCCCAGTTGCCATGAGTTTCCAAAGATAATGGCCATTAGTTGATATCAAGAGGGAAAATTAATGTGGAGAACAGAAATCAGTGCAGCAGACAATGCAAAAGAAACACAAAACATGAAAAAAGGGAAGACTGTTCTTAGTAGCATTAGGAAAGTCTGTACTGTTGAAAGTCCTTTAAATACTGATGCATTGTTACCTCTCTTCCAGCCCCTTGAAACAAATCAGACCACTCTCATGGTTCTGTTGAGTCAGCTTGTGTCTGCATTGCAACATCAGGAACACCTAAAATGAACTAAGAAAGCCCTTCACAAAAATCTTTTCTCTGGGCTTAAACTTGAGTTTTCTGTGGTTTGCTTATCTCTTTTCATCATGACAAGCATTGCTGCTGTGTTTGTTTTATTTTAGTAGCTTATGTCTGGCGGGCTGCAGGGAGAGTGTCAGCGAGCTAGCCCAAACCAGTGCTTGGACCATGAGAACTGAATGACACCAGTGAGCCTTTCAGGGCCAGCTTTCAGTGTGTAGGTGCCTTAGGTGGAGAAGAAAAGAGAGGATGCTCCTCAGTCAAGAGAGCAAAAAATCCCAGCAGTGTGTGAATTTCAGAAGCCAACTACTGTACCATAAACACCATCTGTGGTGAACTCTGGACCGCAGGCTGTCATTCAGGCCATGGAGTGAAAGCAATGAAGTGTCACCTTGCAACTGTGTCTTTCTTGTTTCACTCCCTCCCCCCTTCTTTGTATTCTCTCTCTATCTCTTTCGTCTCTCCCAGTTTCATTCTTTTTCTCTGATCTCCACTCATTGCTTCCTTATGTGCTGTTTCCCATTCTGCCCTCCTCTTTGGCTCTTCCATCCAGCCACCTTTTTCTTTCATTCCTTTATACTCCCAGGAATGAGTCCAAACACATATTCTCATTCATAGTGACAAAGGCGCCCCTGCAAGTGGGACTGTCAGCTGTGCAGAATTGCATTAGTGACTGCGAATGTCAGACAATGCTCTGGTGCCATCTGGATGCCTAGCTCTAGGTGCAGAGTTCTGTAAAGATCTGGTTTGTTAGCAGTTAGTGTGTATTGTGCTGTCTCTTACCTTCCTTCCGTTCCTTCTTTCCATAAGTGTGGTGTGAGAAATTTGGGACAAGCGACAGTGTCATTAGTGTGCTGTGCATGTCACGTGAGCTGCTGATACAAAGCTCTTGAGAGGTAACTGGCACCTTCTCTAGTTAGAGCTCCAGTTGCAGCTTTTCCAAGTGGCACTGAAAATTTAAAGGCACAATCCCAGCTGCCGGGCAAAGGCTGCTGGAGGGAGGGAGAGAAGTGGTGCCCAGTGATGTGCCCTTGGAGGTGAGGAAGAGTCAGGGTGTTACATGGGGGCAGTGCGAATGGTGTGTCAGGAATTGAGCTTTGCAGGCTAAGGCAGCACGCTATTCTCTGTTTGTAGTGTACAAATCTTTCGGGGGACTTGAGGCTGTCAGCTTAAAACTAGCCCAACATTTTGATTTTTGTTGAAACCAGCTTTTGCATCCTGAGAGTGACTGAAATGTTCCATGGCACTTTTCAAATATTGTCCAGTGGAAACAGCAAAACTCTTTCCTTTGCAGCCCAAACAGAGAACCTGGAAATGACCTGGATCTTGCTGGCTTTCATCATCTGAGATGAGAGAGGTGCAGAAAGGAATCAAACCGCCTGTGTAGTGAGAAAGGAATTGGCTTGTTGGGATTCACTCACCGTTAATCATTTACAGGCCAGTTGGGAGCGGGGCTAGGCCGTGCCTGAGGAGGAGCCGGGTGTGTGTTATTCATTCATTTCAAACCTTCCTTCTGTGAATTCTTAGGGGCGCAAAAATTGTTTGTGATCAACCTCCTCTAACTAGAGCTGTCAGCTGTGTCAGGTCATTTGGGCCTGTGAGGAGAAGAGAGGGAGGAAGAGAGTGACAGTCAGACAATCACACAGGCATTTACCATGTGTTTGATAGCACAGACACACACACCACAGGGGGGCAGCATGGCCCAGTGGGTAGGGCACGGGACCTGGACTCAGGAGACCTAGGTTCCCAGGTCCACAGCTGACCTGTTGTGTGACCTTGGACAAGTCATTTTCCCCTCTTTGGCTCTCCTGTTTCTTTTCCCATCCTTTATCTGTGTTGTCTAGTTAGACAAGCTCCTGGGGGAAGTGCCCAATCGAATGTTGCCTTGATCTTGTTTGGGGCCGGTAGGCTCCTCCATAATACCAATAATAACACCATCACCCAGCAGCGCAGGTGGGCAGGAAGCAGTCCAGGATGTATGTACGCTGTGCCGCTTCTGTAGAGGAAACCAAGGCTCTGTACTTGGTCCTGGCCCCAAAGATCCCCTACCCCAAAGTCCAGCCAGGGTGGAGGCCCCAGCATGGCAGCATCAGCAGCTGTCTGATTTTCCAGGGGAACAGAAGCAGCTGGGTGCTTTGGGGCTGCTCTCAGCATGACCAGGCTACAGGGGACCCAGAGTGGATGGATGCTCTGACTGTTCAGCCTTCCCATGTCGTAGGCTGTGCTGGGAATGGCTGCACCTGGTGGGGATGACATGGTGGAGGTGTGATGCTGAGACACAGGAGCATTGCAAAGACTACACCAGATAAGTGTGTAAACAGTGAGGGTGTTTAGTCATTGGAACACACTCCCAAGGGACGTGGTGGCTTCTCCCTCTCTTCCTGTCTTCGAGACCAGATGCCTTTCTGGAAGGCACTTTAGTCAGACCCAAGTTATTGGCTCAATACAGGGGTAACTGGGTGAAATTTAAAGGCTTGTGTTATACAGGGGTCAGACTAGAGGATCTAATTGTCCTTTGTGACCTTACACTCAGTGAATCCATGAAAAGGGAGGCGTGTCTAAAGAGTGGCTCATAGTGATGTTGCAGACAGTGTTTTCTGCAAGATCCAGCACGTATATACAGAGGCGATACCATGCGGCTAGGGTGTGGGAAGGAATGGTTGGAAAGCAATGAAGCTCGGATTTGAGTTTGGCCCTGGGAGCATGGCAGGGTGAGGCCAAGTTGAATGATGTTGGATTTAACTCCTTTGGCTCTGCTACCCTCCTGGGCCAGATTAGCTGCTGGGTGGAGTGCAAAGTTTTCATTTTGACCTACGAAAGCCTTATTGACCATTAGGGCAGGGTTTCCCAAAGGAGAGGCATGACAAGGGTCTAGATGGGTGGACTGTCATTTCCCGGGCCCCTATGGGTGCCCCAGAAGCTCTCCCACATCCCTCCCGCGTTCTCACTTCTCTGGGCTGGGGCAGCCGGCAGCAGTGTGGGGAGTCACATTCAGGCAGCAGCAGCATGCAGGAAGTGGCTGAAGCCAGGGAGTGGGCAGTCAGCTTCCAGTCAGTAGGAGGGTGCAGGACTGGGAGAGCCAAGCAGGGCACTTGGGATGGGGATGGGGCGGGAAGGGGGGGCGGGGTTCAGGGAGGTGGAGTTACTACAAATTCAATCTTGCTGTCGTACAGTTACAGGATTTTTTAAAACGTAGCAGTTTCTGTCTGGGTGTGTGTACTTACAGTGTGCGCGTAATGTCTGTCCTTCTCAAAGGCTCTGTAGGACCCGCCTAGAAGCCAGTGGAGAGTCTTCTCCATTGACTGCAATGGACAGCCTTTGTGCATCATCAAGTAATAGAAATGCTTTAAACAGTCAGCAGTACTCTGTACTGTACGCTGCCCGGTATATTGCATCCATCCAGCACCACATCCATCCACTCCCCAGAGTGCTACCAATCCATCCATCTAGCCATTGTCAGCTGACCTTGGCCCACTGCAGTTTAAAGCCCTCTTTGGCATGGCATGTCTTTAGCATGTTAAAATATTTAGCAGGAAATCTGCCGTGCTTGGCCAGTGAGGTTTGGCAAGAATGGCCCCGTTACTCACCTCTGGCTCCCCAAGGCTGCACCCCTCAGGGGTTGCACCCCTGAGAGCATCATGCACTGATGCAGCGATTTACAGTTTTCTGAATGTGGGACAAAGGCCAGTTCACAAACGCTTTGGAATGACTGAATTAACACGGTAATGGATTCTTCTCCCTCACAGAGACTCAACACGCAGTGGTTCCCCACCAGTGGCAGCACTGCCAAGCCTGCAGCTGTAGCAGGCTGCCGGGGTAGCTTGAAATGTCCATTGCTCATGGATGTGGAGTACAAGCTGCTTTAGGTCGACTGAAAGCTAGTTGGGAATTCAGGATGTCTGCTCCTTTTTATCACAGTCGGGTCTTGAGGGAAGGGGGAAGCATGCAGGATGCCCCATGGTACAGGGAACTTCCACCCAGTATTCCCATGAGCCCCCCACAAACATACACTAGTTTTGGATACAAGACTTGTTACCTACCCACGTGCTTCCTCTGAGTGTAACTTAACTCTGCTCCCGCTTCCCTGAGCCCGAGAGGCATGGGAGTTTGGAGAAAGAGTTGGAGGAAGATGCACACTGAATCTTGGGGTTTGCAGTCAGGGACTCCCAGTGAAAAGGACTTGTAAGGGACCCCAGGTTTTCTTCTACTGGCACTGACCACTATTGTCTAGCCCCATTACTGTATAGCTAGCATTATGCTGTATCTTAAAAAAAAAGTGAACATTTTAAAATAGGAATTCCTCAGACTTTGAAAGAACCAGATCCTCAGTCCAGGGAAGCTTTCTGAGACAAAATACAGTCCTGTACATGTAATAATTTCCTATAAATGGAGAGCCATGCCCTGAAACAGCTGACTCTGGAGGTATGGTGTAGGAATAAGGATAAATGAACTGAAGAGGATGCAGTAAGGTCTCTGCCAGTCTCAATGTTTAAATCTCTCTCTTTTTTGCAGAAACTGCAAGTCCCCTGATTTCAAATCCTTTCCCGCTTTTACAAAGTAAGTGTGATGGATGTTTGTGGTGCACCTAGGGGGTGTCTCCACCCAGCCTTGGTGGTTGTCCTGTCCTGTTAGCATTTTTCATGAATAACTGTTTTTTATTACTGGTCTGTGTGCCAAAATATCAAAAGCATCACTTCTGTCTGTGGCTCTTAAGGGTTTACATGAGATAGAAACGAACCCAGGGTTCTGAGGGGACAGTCAGTGCTGTGTGTGGCTGCTGTCATTTTGGATCACTTCCAACCTTTGAGTGTCAGGTTTTATCAAACATGGCGAAAACACATGTTCTAATAGACCAAGGCTTGAAGTTTAAAAATGAACCCATTTCTGAGTTACATGTTTATACCGGAAAATGTCTCTTAATGGCTCAGCACGTCGAACTATTAGTGATGTAAGAATGGGCATTGTGCCACTGGCCGACTGTTTGGTAATGGGTCAGTATTTAATATACTAGGATTTGGGTTGCTCAGTTTTTAACCTTCACTCTTAGGCATGGTGAAGCCGTATATTCAGCAGCATTTCATCCACATGCATGATTAAGGTACATTCAGTCATTCCTGCACCCCATGTGCACACACACAGTCTTTTCCTTAGATTTCAGCCTGTGCTTGATTAAGCATGCTCGAATTTTAAGGCATTAGTTGATAAGGAGGGACAGCCTGCTTGGTTTCTCTGCTTGTCTGGAATGCTGTGTTTCAGTTGCAGATAAGTAAAAAGAAAGACCTGGCATTTTTACACAGTTTGTCTCATTGTCTCCACTTGACCCGAACTCTGCAACCAGAGAAGGAAAGAAATAGAGGGTCGACCCTTGACAGGATTGTGTTGTCCTATGGCGATCCATAATCCATATATGGTCGGGATTATGTAGAGTAGCAGATCCAATTTCATAGCAAGCAATTGGGCTGCTATTTAGCCGAGCCTGTCTTTGGGGCCTACAAAGCCTCTCTAATTTTGGAGAGTCTATAGGCAAAAACTAATTTTCATTTTAAAAGCTTTAAGCAGGTGAGATATATTTGAATGTTCAAGCAGCTTGCTAGGCTGGACATTCGTTGTGGTAACATTTCCCTAAGAGCCACAGGACATTCTTTCTGTTTCATTCTCTCGCTCACTCCCATTCACACGTGTGGAAGATGAGCACTGAGGATCAGTTTAGGACTAATGCAGGCTGCTTCCTGGCCATCAGCTGAGGCAGCTCTTGAAGCGAGTTGCCAATGTGAATTCCGGCCGTAAGGCTGGAGAGAGAAGGGCAGTGCACTGAGAGATGGTGCGGTCTGGTGAACTGATCTCTCAAGCTCATCCTTATTTTATTCTAAATGAGTAAGTAGCACAGGAGTGGGAACATGAGTGATTTGAAGGAGAGGAAGTTTGCACGAGTAACAGGGCCAGCGAGGTCGTTGCAGGCCTAAGGGGCAATGTGAGAGGCAGTATTTGAAGGACCCAAAGGGAGCATAAAGGTGAGTGGGGTTGATAAGAACATGGCACAGGTGGAGGAATAGCAAGAGAGGAGGAATGATTGGTAGACAGGGTAGAGCTGGACCCATGAAGGTGAGCTGGGGATTAGAGGTGTATGGAGAAGCAAAGCAGGGGGAGGATTCTGAAGGTCAGAGCAGTGAGAGCTGATTTTGATTCCACAGGGAGCAAAGATGCTAAATTGTTTCCCCCCAGTTTAAGGCGGGGTGGGGGAGAATGTTGATGCCTATCTCACTGCTTTGCTAAGGCTTGTGATCCGTCCCCCTGCAGATTGGCTGTATTTTCTAATCCCTTCGCAGGCTGGGAGAGAGCCATAGAGACCTGCAGCCAAATGGATGAGACAAACTGAGGATTATGAACAATTTAAATCTGAACTGACTCCAGAGGCTGATAGGAAAAGATTTTAAGGGGGTTAAATGATTAAGGGGTTGATTTATATGGAGGTGGTGACGCAGCCGGGAGTTTACCTAGGCAAATGGAGCAAAGCTTGGGGTTTGGACCAGTGTCATGATTTGTGTTCACATTTCCTTAAGATGTGGTTAGTGGATAAGTAGCCAACAGACCGCCATGCCTCAGGCAACTGGCTGATGAGTATGTGGGTATCAGGTCTAGTTATCAGAGGAAACACAAGGGGAAATGGCCCATACATGGGACCCCAGAGTGGGTGTTCCCCAGATATGGGGATCAGGTAAACCCACTCAGGGGAGAGGACTTACTGCAGCAAGGGAAAGGGCACCTGAAAGGGGCCCCAGGGTGAGTGGGAAGAAGCGATGCCATGTCCATAACAGACTGGGTCATATGGCCTGGAATTGCCCAGTCTGTAACCCACTAGTATAGTTAGTGTAGGTGACAAGTCCCCATCTGTGCTGATCCACAGAGGGTCTGAGTGTTCACAGACACCAGCTACAGAACCGTGGTCCGTTAGCTGGTGCTGTAGCTGTTCCTGCTTTTTAGCTCTGGAGGGTCCCGGTGTGTCGACCAAGAAAATGGCTGCTTCACACGTCCACTCAGGAGGAGCATGGCCCTAGAGGGGCATCCTGCATCTCAAACCTGTGGAGTTAACTGTGTGACTCAAGCTCAGGAGGGAGGGAGTTACACAGCCAACTCCTCTGGAGCATATGATGAACGTTTAAGCCACAGTTCAGCTCGGCTACATGGTCAAGCTCAGGGGCAGATGGAGACAAACTGCTCAGCTCACTCACAGGAGCTGCAGGCTGCCTTTGTAAATGGAAATTAAGTAGTTGGGAGAATGGAGGGGCTCTTCCCCCTCCTGCACCAGCCAGGGAACAGAGATTGGAAGCTTAGAACCCCTCCCAGGTGTCTGTGAGAATGCAAATGCGCTTGGGTTGTGGGGGGCAGGGGGAAATCTGCCCTGTTCCCCACGCAGTGTGTGAACCAAGCTGGCTCCAGTGCAAGGACTCTGAGGCCAGTTGGAATGGCTAGGAAAGCAAGTCCACTGCCGCCCCTTGTCATGGAAACTGGGGTGTCTCCACAGTAGAGCCTGACGCTCAACCATCCTGGAGATGGGGTAGAGCAAGGAACTGGTCTCTGGAGAGGGAATGAAGGATTGTCCCTCAAAAGGGAAATGGTTTCCTCATACCCACATAGCCCATTACCTATGAGAAGGCATGCCTGAGCTGGGGGGCCCTGTGTCCCTGCCCCATCTGACAATGGGGAACCAGAGCCCAGGAGTTGCTGCTTGGTTAACACCAGCTTTGCGGTGGGCCAGACCTGTCTTGGTCACAGGGGTGCTGCCTAGAAACCGTAGAGTAAAGCCATGGTGACTGGCACTGTAGGGAATGAGGGCTCACTGCCTGCCTGACGCCCCAGCAGACAGTCGGAGGAGAAAGTGGTAGGGTCAGGTCCCAGCTTCAACCCAGAAGTTCTGAGGTAATGGGGGCATGTGAGGGCGTGTGAAATCTTCCCATTGTACCCATCCAGTTTGGTCAAAGGGGGTGATAGCAGATGCTGGCGCCATTCAGCTTCGATGCAGGGAGATATGTGATGGATTTGGAGCTGCTCTGTAATAACTTCTGAGTACTGTATTCTGACCTGGTTATGACTGGATGAATACACTGGTATAGTTTAATAGGGGGCTGCTGAGAAAAACAAAGAGGAGGGAAAAGAATGACTCAGGATAACCCACCTCTTCGCATAAGGCTCGAGAACACAGGAGATCGCAAGAATTGTGGCAAGTTTAAAAAAGAACACCCTCGAGAGGGGTGTATTATTTAGGGGAACAAAACTGAGATGCGGAGACCAAGTAGGCATGTCTGAAGAAGCGGACGGTACGCCTATAGGCAGGATAGAAACGTGCAGACAGTTGACTGTTTTCGAATCTTTCTTTTCTAATTGCTTTGTTCCAAGTGCAAAATAAGGAACCCTCTGGTTTCAGAAGGCTGTCTGATCACTGTACCACACTGCTCTCAGACTCCAGAAGGGAATGCGCGTGCCTAGGCACTCTGACTTAAACAGATCTGCTGGGAACAGAACAGTTGCTATACAGGGTATTGTAGCCCAGGGCCTGGTCTAGGAGTGGGAGAATCACAGAATTCCAGCCCAGGAGAGGTAAAGGCACAAAGGGGGACAGAGAGGAGGGAACAACAGGTTCACCTAGTGCTGTGGCCATGACAGGGGCATTTTGGGTAGTCTGGAGGGGTGTAAGGTAAGTGCCAGGTAGGTCACAGAGGTTTCACTAGTCTAGGCAAGAGTCCATGGCATGACACTTCTGTAGCAGGGCAGAAAGGAAAGACTTTGGAGATGTCTGGGAGGAGATCAACAGGAGAGGAGCCAAGAATGATACCCAGGGGGTGGGCCATTCCCAGCGGGGATGGTGAAACAATCTCCTGTGATGGGGAGGCGAGGAGAGAGCTGGAGAGCACTTGGAATCCAAAGGACAGCATGAAGGGTGGGGAATGGAGAGAGACTAGCAAAGGAAGAGAGAAGGGAACAACAGCGTTCAGGAGAAATGGGTAGACAACAAGGGGTAGGGATAACAAGGAGAAAGAAGATGCTTTTTAAAAATAGAAAATTCGAGAATTTAGAAAGAGAAATGACAGGGAAAAAAAGAAAATAGGTGTGGAGTCCAGTGGCATGAGATGAGTTTGGAAGGAGAGATGAAGAGGATAAAGAAATGGAAGAAGGAAATAAGCAAGAAGAGAAACACACAGCTTTAGGGTACTGGATTTAGTGTCATTGATCTATGCTCTTTTATTTTGCTGTACTTCCCAGAAAGATGTCCTGTATCTCTGAGTTTGGGGTAGAGGGGAGGGATGGGTTTTTTGAGCGTTTATGTTCAAGACTCTGTATAGGCCATGATTCTGCAGAACTTGCCACAGAATTTACCCCTTGATACAGAATTGAGCAGCAGAATTCCAACTTTTTAAATTGTATAGTAGTTTTTAAAGAAGAAAACATTCAAAATATGAACCAAATAGAAATTAATGCAATGCTGTCTTCCTGAGTCTGTCAGCAGCCTGAAACAGACTCTGAGCGTTGTGAATTGCCCCATTCATGGTAATCATGTTGACTCTGAAACCTAGTGATAGTTTACAACATTAGTTTGCTGATGTTAACTATTCCACTGCTGATCATTTATCCAGTCTGTATGTCTGTCCCAGCTTCCCACTCCACCTCAAGTGCCAACACCCCTAAATGCATTGTGTTCAGCTGCCAAAGCTTCCTGCTTTCCCCTAACAACCATTTTGATTTCGTTATAGTATTTCCAAGCTTCCGCACCAGAAAGAAAATGAGGCGGTAGCATAAAGTAAATGTAGGAGTGATGTCAAGTTAAATGAGGTTCTGAGCTTAGCCTCAGTATTCCCCTCTTTTCAATGGGACAGATGCTCATACAGATTCTGTCTGTTGTTTCTGCAGGAGGGTCGCTGAAGTGACTTTAATCCCTACAGTTGTTTTCCGATGCCTCAGCTTCCTAGGTTTCTGTGCAGGGGGCCTTGTGGGTTTTCCCTCTCCCACTGTACGCAGCTCTGTTCTAATTTCTGTTCTTCACTCTCTGAGAGGGACGACTGCAGGGCTGTAGCCAAGTTAGTTATGCCTGGAAAGTGAGTGTTCTGGACCTTTTGAGATGCTTACTAATTCCTTTGTGCATATGCGATTTGCAATGGCATTTCTCAGTAATAGAATGTAATACCATATTTTTCCCTACAAATGAAGATAAACATCTATAGTATATTTTAGCACCGAGTATTACTCTGTTTATGCCCGAGAGAGTCCAAAAGAGTCATTTATATGCAGAGTATAGATTCTGTATCCAAACTACTGTTGTGAAGTGTAACACCACAGACTAATGGTGCAGATGTGCTGGCATATATGAAGAGATAGAAGAATTAAATTGCAACACTGACTCCTTCGGTACATGGTGTCTTGATAGCACATCTTGTGATCAATACACAATGACTAATACTATTATTAAAACTAAGCAACGGAAAATATACTTGTAGGTCAGCTCAGTGAAAAATTAAGTTTTCAATTTACTTCTCTTTGTCAGATTGGAAATATGATAGCATTCAGCTCATTAGTGGTCCGAGTGTGAGTTCTGTACACACATTCATACTGACTACAGACAGAGTTTTAACAGCTTTTCCATCCCTCTCCTCTGACTGGCAGATTAGCTGTGCCGCTCTGCTCAGGGCCCTGGCGCAGCTCCGTGTGCTTTGCTGCACCCCTGTGCACCCTAGCAGCTCAGTGCTGCTGTGCCCACTTTCCAGGGCAACCAGCCCACCCTGGTCTGATCTTGGCTGGTGGCCAGAAAGCTGCTTGCCCACACCACACTTCTACTAGTGCCAGCTTCTGGGGAGCAGGATTTGTCACAGCCTGATGCCCTGCTGGGGGTGCCAAGCTCAGACCTCCTGCCTCCAGCCCCCTCAGAGCACTGCCTCTCCCTCTGGCCTAGTCTTGCTCAGGAAAGGAGGCAGAGGCTGGAAATGACGGAACTGCATCTAAAATTAAATTCAGTTAAAGACAAAAAAGACTAGAAAGGAACTAAAAAGAGACCAAGTCTCCAGAAGCGATGAGTTCTGGAAGTGTACTTTCTAAATGTGTTTCCGTACTAAAGCCCCAATCTTGCAAACATTTCTGCATGTGCTTAGTAGTAGTGCTGCTGACTCCTAGGGGACTTCTCACATGAGTAAAGTTAAGCACAGGCATAAGTATGCAGATTTAGAGCCTAAGACCATAATTCAGGAAGTATTCACATGCTTAAGTGCTATCCTGAATCAGGGCCTATTACCTAACTATGGGCTCAGTTCTGCAAACCCTTATTCACATGCATAATCACTGTAAAGTGAGTGGGTCTTCTGACTAATGGTTTGCCGGCTTGGGCTCTAAGGCACAATAGAGTTCCATTATGAAATGTGTATGTGTGCTATTTCTCCACACACTACATATGACTCTTCTGAACTGATCTCTCCCATACAGAACCTTACACCTGTGGAGCTTGTGGAATCCAGTTTCAGTTTTATAACAATCTGCTGGAGCACATGCAGTCCCATGCAGGTAAGCCAGGCACTTCTGATTTATTTTTAAAGACTTCAGAAAAAGCAGAGAATTAAATTCTGCACTGATTCCTCACACTGACCCACTTGTGTGTCCATAGAGCTTCATAGAATCATAGAATATCAGGGTTGGTCATCTAGTCCAACCCCCTGCTCAAAGCAGGACCAATCCCCAACTAAATCATCCCAGCCAGGGCTTTGTCAAGCCTGACCTTAAAAACTTCTAAGGAAGGAGATTCTACCACCTTTCTAGGTAACGTATTCCAGTGTTTCACCACCCTCCTAGTGAAAAACTTTTTCTAATATCCAACCTAAACCTCCCCCACTGCAACTTGAGACCATTACTCCTTGTTCTATCATCTGCTACCACTGAGAACAGTCTAGATCCATCCTCTTTGGAACCCCCTTTCAGGTAGTTGAAAGCAGCTATCAAATCCCCCCTCATTCTCCTCTGCCGCAGACTAAACAATCCCAGTTCCCTCAGCCTCTCCTCATAAGTCATGTGTTCCAGTCCCCGAATCATTTTTGTTGTCCTCCACTGGACGTTTTCCAATTTTTCCACATCCTTCTTGTAGTGTGGGGCCCAAAACTGGACACAGTACTCCAGATGAGGCCTCACCAATGTCGAATAGAGGGGAACGATCACGTCCCTCGATCTGCTGGCAATGCCCCTACTTATATATCCCAAAATGCCATTGGCCTTCTTGGCAACAAGGGCACACTGTTGACTCATATCCAGCTTCTCATCCACTGTAACCCCTAGGTCCTTTTCTGCAGAACTGCTGCCTAGCCATTCGGTCCTTAGTCTGTAGCGGTGCATGGTATTCTTCCGTCCTAAGTGCAGGACTCTGCACTTGTCCTTGTTGAACCTCATCAGATTTCTTTTGGCCCAGTCCTCTAATTTGTCTAGGTCCCTCTGTATCCTATCCCTACCCTCCAGCGTATCTACCTCTCCTCCCAGGTTAGTGTCATCTGCAAACTTGCTGAGGGTGCAATCCACACCATCCTCCAGATCATTTATGAAGATATTGAACAAAATTGGCCCCAGGACCGACCCTTGGGGCACTCCACTTGATACCGGCTGCCAACTAGACATGGAGCCACTGATCACTACCCATTGAGCCCGACAATCTAGCCAACTTTCTATCCACCTTATAGTCCATTCATCCAGCCCATACTTCTTTAACTTGCTGGCAAGAATACTGTGGGAGACCATAACAAAAGCTTTGCTAAAGTCAAGGAACAACACGTCCACTGCTTTCCCCTCATCCACAGTGCCAGTTATCTCATCATAGAAGGCAATTAGATTAGTCAGGCATGACTTGCCCTTGGTGAATCCATGCTGACTGTTCCTGATCACTTTCCTCTCCTCTAAGTGCTTCAGAATTGATTCCTTGAGGACCTGCTCCATGATTTTTCCAGGGACTGAGGTGAGGCTGACTGGCCTGAAGTGCCCAGGATCCTCCTCCTTCCCTTTTTTAAAGATGGGCACTACATTAGCCTTTTTCCAGTCATCTGGGACTTCCCCCAATTGCCATGAGTTTTCAAAGATAATGGACAATGGCTCTGCAATCACATCCGCCAGCTTCTTCAGCACTCTCGGATGCAGCGCATCCGGCCCCATGGACTTGTGCTCATCCAGCTTTTCTAAATAGTCCCGAACCACTTCTTTCTCCACAGAGGGCTGGTCACCTCCTCCCCATGCTGTGCTGCCCAGTGCAGTAGTCTGGGAGCTGACCTTGTTCATGAAGACAGAGGCAAAAAAAGCATTGAGTACATTAGCTTTTTCCACATCCTCTGTCACTAGGTTCCCTCCCTCATTCAGTAAGGGGTCCACACTTTCCCTGACTTCCTTCTTGTTGCTAACATACCTGAAGAAACCCTTCTTGTTACTCTTAACATCATTTGCTAGCTGCAACTCCAGGTGTGATTTGGCCTTCCTGATTTCACTCCTGCATGCCTGAGCAGTATTTTTATACTCTTCCCTGGTCATTTGTCCAATCTTCCACTTCTTGTAAGCTTCTTTTTTGTGTTTAAGATCAGCAAGGATTTCACCTTTAAGCCAAGCTGGTTGCCTGCCATATTTACTATTCTTTCGACACATCGGGATGGTTTGTCCCTGTAACCTCAATAGGGATTCCTTGAAATACAGCCAGCTCTCCTGGACTCCTTTCCCCTTCATGTTATTCCCCCAGGGGATCCTGCCCATCAGTTCCCTGAGGGAGTCGAAGTCTGCTTTCCTGAAGTCCAGGGTCCGTATTCTGCTGCTTACCTTTCTTCCCTGTGTCAGGATCCTGAACTCAACCCAACTCATGGTCACTGCCTCCCAGATTCCCATCCACTTTTGCTTCCCCCACTAATTCTTCCCGGTTTGTGAGCAGCAGGTCAAGAAAAGCTCCCCCCCTAGTTGGCTCCTCCAGCACTTGCACCAGGAAATTGTCCCCTACGCTTTCCAAAAACTTCCTGGATTGTCTGTGCACCGCTGTATTGCTCTCCCAGCAGATATCAGGGTGATTGAAGTCTCCCATGAGAACCAGGGCCTGCGATCTAGAAACTTCTGTTAGTTTCTGGAAGAAAGCTTTGTCCACCTCATCCCCCTGGACTGATGGTCTATAGCAGACTCCCATCACAACATCACCCTTGTTGCTCACACTTCTAAACTTAATCCAGAGACTCTCAGGTTTTTCTGCAGTTTCATACCAGAGCTCTGAGCAGTCATACTGCTCCCTTACGTACAATGTAATTCCCCTACCTTTTCTGCCCAGCCTGTCCTTCCTGAATAGTTTATATCCATCCATGACAGTACTCCAGTCATGTGAGTTATCCCACCAAGTCTCTGTTATTCCAATCACATCATAATTCCTTGACTGTGCCAGAACTTCCAGTTCTCCCTGCTTGTTTCCCAGGCTTCTTGCATTTGTATATAGGCACTTGAGATAACTCGCTGATGGTCCCTCTTTCTCAGTATGAGGCAGGAGCCCTCCCCTCTCGCGCGCTCGTGCTTCCTCCCGCTATCCCACTTCCCCACTTACCTCAGGGCTTTGGTCTCCTTCCCCCGGTGAACCTAGTTTAAAGCCCTCCTCACTAGGTTAGCCAGCCTGCTTGCGAAGATGCTCTTCCCTCTCTTCATTAGGTGGAGCCCATCTCTGCTTAGCACTCCTCCTTCTTGGAACACCATCCCATGGTCAAAGAATCCAAAGCCTTCTCTCCGACACCACCTGTGTAGCCATTCATTGACTTCCACTATTCGACGGTCTCTATCCAGGCCTTTTCCTTCCACAGGGAGGATGCATGAGAACACCACTTGCGCCTCAAACTCCTTTATCCTTCTTCCCAGAGCCACATAGTCTGCAGTGATCCGCTCAAGGTCATTCTTGGCAGTATCATTGGTGCCTACGTGGAGAAGCAGGAAGGGGTAGCGATCCAAGGGCTTGATGAGTCTCGGCAGTCTCTCCGTCACATCGTGAATCCTAGCTCCTGGCAAGCAGCAGACTTCTCAGTTTTCCCGGTCAGGGCAGCAGATAGATGACTCAGTCCCCTTGAGGAGAGAGTCCCCGACCACCACCACCCGCCTCCTTCTCTTGGGAGCGGTGGTCATGGAACCCCAAACCCTAGGACAGTGCATCTCATGCCTTCCAATCGGCGGAGTCTCCTTCTGTTCCCTTCCTTCAGATGTATCATCTAGTCCACTCTCCGCATTAGTACCTGTGGAGAGAACATGAAAACGGTTACTGACCTGTATCTGCATTGCTGGTACATGGACGCTTCCCTTTCTTCTTCTGGAGGTCACATGCTGCCAAATTTCTTCACCGTCCTCCTGTGCCCGCAGTGCAGCCTGCTCTGAATCTTCAGAACGTTGTGTCCGTAGAAGCATATCCTGACGTCTTCCAGATACCTGTTGCTCCAGACCTTGAACCTTCTGTTCCAATATGGACACCAGCTTGCACTTTGTACAGACAAAGTCGCTTCTGTCCTGTGGAAGAAAGACAAACATGGCACATCCAGTGCAGGCCACAACAGCTGAACACTCCCCATCCATATTACCTTCCTTCTACAAGCTTCCTCAGGAGTTGTAGTAACTACTCAGAGAAGCCGGCAAGATGTAAGCCTCAGTGGGCTCTCCCCAGGCAAACTCCCTCTGTTAGACTCTCTGCTGTTGGCTGCTCAGCTGGTTCGCAGCTGACTGGCTTTTTATAACAGTCAGGCCCACTCAAGGCTCACCTGGAACAAAGCACTCCCAATTCACACTTTTCAAACAACCAGTCAAGCACACAGTAAAACTGTCCCCACAACAGACGCTCAGATACTCACCAACACAGCCTCCTTAATGCAGCCCTTAGCGTACCTCCTCTCAGGCAGATCCTAGGCAAACTCCCTCAGTTAGCTTCTCTGCTGTTTGCTTCCTGTGTTTACACTTTCCAATGTGCCAGTAATTTCACCTCTTATCTGCAGAAAAAAGCTTGAGACCAGGGAGCCCAAGGCAGTGGTTACAGGAGTGCCATGAAGGATTTCACGATTTCCACATTTGACTTCATTCCTATAGAAACAAACCGTGAAATTTCTATTCTCCATGAAAGACAATTCTAGGAAAAAATTTGTTTGGGGTCAATCGAACTGTTTGGAAAAATCAAAAAAGGACATTCTTACATTGTCCAAATTTTTTCCCCCAAAAACTAAACTTGGGTGAAATCAACATGCTTTTGCAAAGTGTTCCACCTTTAGAACTGCATTCTCCAACAGAAAAGCCTTCCTACATTTTTCTACCAGCTCTAGTATTTACCTCGTGTGTTTGCACTGGGAGAATCTCCATCTCTCCTTGCACTTGGAACACAATATAAACAAATAGCGATTGTCATGACTCTGGGGAGAATCCCTGACTGATAGATGGGGTGGGAATGGCAAAGGGATAAGGCAGGGGTGGGCAAACTACAGCCCATGGGATTGTCACCCCTATGGCGCTGCATGCCCCACGCCGCTCCCGGAAGCAGCCAGCACCACGTCCCTGTGGCCCCTGGAGGGTTGGGGGGGCCGAGGGCTCTGCGTGCCCTTGCCTGTGTGTACCTCCCCCAGCAGCTCCCATTGGCCAGGAATGGGGAACCGCCCTGGCCCCGGTGTGCGCCGCTGCCACCCTGGAGCCGCTCTAGGTAAGCAGCGCCAGGCCGGAGCCCACACCCCAAACGCCTCCTGCACCCTGCATCCCAACCTCCTGCCCTGCTCTCTAGATACTTATAAATCGCAGTGATTTGATTGCAGCCCTCAGAATGTCCCATCCACATGTCCACAGAAAACATAATACCTTCCCTGCCTATCACCTAACTTAACCCTCGTCTAACACCTGTCCCTTGCACCTCCTTTCTGCCTATCTTGGATCTGTATGTGGTGCCTATCACATCATGGAACGTTAGCTCTCCTCCCCCCTGCCCTCCCACTCCGAGGGAGAGTTCGTCTTCCCTCCTATTTCTCACTAAGAGTAATAATCGCTTGGTATGAATTACTTTGTATTTATTATCTGGGTTTAAGTGAGGGGCAAGGCAAGGAGGGTGTCATTGCTAAAGGCAGCTTTATTTATTGGGATGTCAGATTCTGAAGGTGGTAACCAACCAGAGCAATGGTTGAAACAATATAATGAGCACAGTTACTGAGAGAGACCCTGTAGTCGCGCATTCAGTGTGGAGCTCTGCATAACTGAGAGGTAAAGGCAGTTGCAGGTGAGTGTCTGTACTGCACCCCTGCGCGAGAGTGGCAGGGACTCTTCAGCCTACTGTTGAATGAATTAATTGCATAATCAGTGACACACAACACGGCTTGTATCCCTTCCCCGGCTGGACTGAGGAATCTGGCATAACTGTGCCCCGTCGAGTACAGTATAACTGTGCCCCTAGCAGTAGCGTATTGCCCTGAGGCATGTGGGATCTGTTATAACTGCACATTGAATGCATGTGTTGCTATGCAGAAATCCAGTTTCACTTTCATAATGTTAGTAGTAAATGGCTAATCTCTTTCCATTCCAAATGAGGAGTCCGCTGTCCTACACAAGTGACTGAAGTCCAGAAACATGCTGCTAGCCCTGAGGAGTGAGAGCAGGGGCTTGTTGGCACTTCAGTGATTCTGGAGGCTAAAAGGGTAATTAGGGAAGATTATAGCTACACAATGGGAAGAAGCAATTAGAATGTAAATTGGAGGCTGAGGTGCAGAACTAGAACAGCAGAATACAAGGCAAAGGAATTTGTTCTGTAATTACACAGCACAATATCCAGCTTTCACTCCCTTTAGGGTACTTTGTTCAGGTCGAGTGCTACCATATAATGCCTTTTCTGCAATCTAGTGCTAAAAAATAAAAAGGACAACTAGGCTGAACCTGGATTAAAGGATTGGAGGCATGAAGAGAAATTAAAGAACCATGATCTATATAGTTCACAACCGGACTGATAAGAAGGATGAAACTGAAATGCACAAATCTTATTAACTCTGCATTGAACACCAACGAATAATTGCACATAATAAATCCCCTACTATTATGAAATAGATAAAGGAAATACAGGTTTCCCCCTGCCAAGACCAGAAGATGGCTGACATGTGAATGGTCCTTAATGGAACAAAGTTAATAGCAGACATGAGGCATGTCTCATTAACCTACCAGTAGATATGCAGAGTTAATGCCATTTCTGATGTTTGCTATGGAGCAGTTAGAATAGACAAACCTTGGGAAGAACCAGTCATTTCTGATTCCTAGTGTATCATGTGAGGACTCCTGCTTCTCTTTTCTCTCCAACGCCCCCTAGAGACCTGACATATTAGTAGCCTTCCCTCCAGCTGATTGCTGTCTTAGAGCATGGCACTGGGCCCTCCAAACACTGGACCGTCCATTCTGGGCACACCATGTAGAGCTTTGCCTCCTTCAGACATGTCGAGGGACCCATGACAGGCCCACACCAAATCCCTACTCTGTTATACTTGATCTTCTGCTGCAGAATAGCAGCTTAGTTAGCCAGGCTGTGTTCTGGTTCCAGGTTCAACCATTTCCTTTATCGCTTTTGAATGAGTTCCCGTGGGATGTTGGTCCAGTGTGTTGCCAATGCAGCACCCAAACAAGCTGTCTCTCTCCCAGCTTCCAAACGCAAAACTCTCTTTTTCTGTCAGGCTGCTCCTTCTCCCATTAGCTCACTGCAGGCTTGTGATTGGTCCAGTGAACTGCTTGTCCAGATCAGTCCATGCAGTAGCCTCCCTGTTGGCCACAGCAGGGGTTTTTAGTTCCTTCAGTCCCTGACTCCAAGCATACTGCTGTAGGTCATGCCTCCTTGGTATGTCTTCTGTCCCCCTCTCGTGTTGGCTAGCCCACCTAGAGATTGATGAGCCAGCCGGCTACACAGTCACGTGGCTCTTTTCGCTCATGCAGTAGCCCATGCATTAATATCCAGAAGTCCCGGGTTAGCTCCCCACTGCTGATGACTCATCCAGTGGCATGGTGTTACACTGGGAATGTGGTCAGAGCACCGTGGAAGCCATCTTAGCTGTAATCCTTTTGGTAGGGATTCAGACAGGGGCTACAGGAGCTGGGAAACCCCAACTGGAAATTACATGAGGGTGTGTTGAACATGTGTTCAAGCCTTATGATAATATTGTTTTCTACTGTGGATAATATATCTATTAAATGCAACCAAAAATGTAATGAATTGGTGTTATCCTAATTAAGGAGAACAAAAGTAAATGTTAAGTAGTAAATGGAGATTGTTTCCCCTTTTCTGTTTAGCTCTGTCATCCTGCTATCTTCTGGAGAGTCGGCATTTCTTGTAGCCCCACACTCCATCCTGGCACATGGCTGGCTGTGTGTGTGTCTCCCTTAATATCGTGGAGAAATGCTCCTTTTATGCCTCTGATTAACGCCTTCTTGTTTATGCCTCACAGCTGACAATGAGAACAATATTGCCTCTAACCAACCCAGATCACCTCTGACTGTTGTGGAAGAAAAGTGGAAACCACAGCTCCAAAGAAACAATGCCAATAATAGTACGTAGCCCTGTTTTCTCATTACATTTCCCTGTAGGCCTTGAACCAATGGCTCTGTAACTGGGGGGGGTCACAACAGTGGTTCAGGCAGGTCAAAGCCCATGTCCCGCATCTGTCAGTAGTGTTTTTCTCATGTATTTTTTCTCAGTTAGTCACACCAGATCTCAGGTGCCATTAGCACCCTATAAACTACTGTACTCATTCCCACTAAAGCACCTTTGATATCTGTGTAGAGGATATCTGGAAACTCCAGGGGAGGTAATGGAAATGTAGTCATGGTAGGAAAAAAGCTGAGAGAGAGCTCCTGTCACCAAACTCAATAACAAGCTAATTGGCTTGAATAGAGACTGGGAGTGGATGGGTCATTACACAAAGTAAAAGTATTTCCCCATGTTTATTCCCCCCCCCCCTCGCCCCCCACTGTTCCTCAGACATTCTTGTCAACTGCTGGAAATGGCCCACGTTGATTATCACTACAAAAGTCCCACCCCACCCCCCTCCCTGCTCTCCTGCTGGTAATAGCTCACCTGAAGTGATCACTCTCGTTACAGTGTGTATGGTAACACCCATTGTTTCATGTTCTCTATGTATATAAATCTCCTCACTGTATTTTCCACTGAATGCATCTGATGAAGTGAGCTGTAGCTCACGAAAGCTTATGCCCAAATAAATTTGTTAGTCTCTAAGGTGCCACAAGTCCTCCTGTTCTTTTTGCGAATACAAACTAACACGGCTGCTACTCTGAAATCTGCGGAAACAAGATCCATTAAAAACCTAATATTTTGTGTACTGTGGTGTGTTCAAAAATGGCAGAAACAACAATAAAGCCCAGCAGCAGTCACAAAAAATAGACTAGAGCTGGGGAAGGAGAAAGAAAACCTTAAAATGTACAGGCCTGAACACCAATGGAGTTGACCAAAAACCCAGACTTCTTGTACATACAAAACCTAGGTAGATGCAGCTCTTATTAAAATAATTTGATGCTAACGTGAGTCCTGAATTCTCAACAGAAGAACGGAAAGGCCAGCCTAGCCCACTAGACCTACCAGGGGAATCGAAGACCTAACTTCTAACCCTGATGCACTGTAAACCAGTACCATACTTGATTATAACTCAATTAGACAACTCCTAGATCAGTGCCACAGAGAGGTCTCTGGGGAGGGACAGAGGACAGCTGCCCAAGGCCATGATGGCAGCTGAATCCTGCATAATCCACTTTTGCTGTGCTTCTGTTACTGAATCAGGGAAAACATACTGATAAGCTCCTCTCTGCTATAAGCAAGAGGAAAAGTCTGTCATTGGATCAGCAGGGACAGCCTGAATCTAGAAGCACTTTGGTATAGAGGCCCACTGGAAATCCTAGGTTCAGGAATGGATCTGTACCTGCCATACTCTGGGCAAGTGCCTCCTGGTTGGGTCACTCGCAGAGGAGAAATTCTGGCCTTGTTCCTGTTCCTCGTGTAGAAGGAATGATCCTGACAAGTTCCTTTCTTCTCTCTGTTTTTCTGCAGCATCTGCAAGTGGTTCAGTAGCAAACAGTGCAATCCCGGAGAAGGAGCGGCAGAACATTGCTGAAAGGCTGCTGCGGGTGATGTGCACCGACCTAGGAGCTTTGAGTGTGGTGAGCGGGAAGGAATTCATCAAGCTGGCACAGACCTTGGTGGATAGTGGTGCTCGCTACGGTGCTTTCTCTGTCACAGAAATCCTTGGCAACTTCAACACACTGGCGCTGAAGCATTTGCCTCGGATGTACAACCAAGTGAAAGTGAAAGTCACCTGCGCCCTGGGCAGCAATGCCTGCCTAGGCATAGGTGTCACTTGCCACTCTCAGAGCATTGGCCCTGATTCCTGCTACATCCTGACTGCTTATCAGGCTGAAGGCAACCACATCAAGAGTTATGTCCTGGGAATTAAGGGTGTGGACATCCGAGATAATGGTGATTTTATCCACCACTGGGTGCAGAACGTGATGTCTGAGTTTGTGATGTCGGAAATCAGGACAGTGTACGTCACAGACTGCAAAGTCAACTCCTCTGCATTCTCCAAGGCAGGTATGTGCTTGCGTTGTTCGGCCTGTGCCTTGAACTCAGTCGTGCAGAGCGTGCTGAGTAAGCGAACACTACAGGCTCGCAACATGCACGAAGTCATCGAGCTCCTGAATGTCTGTGAAGATTTGGCAGGATCCACGGGCCTCTCAAAGGAGACCTTTGGCTCCCTGGAGGAGACGTCTCCCCCACCCTGCTGGAACTCAGTGACTGACTCCCTCCTGCTTGTCCATGAGCGTTACGAGCAGATATGTGAGTTCTACAGCAGAGCCAAAAAGATGAACCTCATCCAAAACCTGAACAAGCATCTTCTCAGCAACCTGGCAGCCATTTTGGCCCCGGTGAAACAAGCAGTGATTGAACTGAGCAATGAGAGCCGGCCCACCCTGCAGCTGGTACTGCCCACCTACGTGAAACTGGAGAAACTGTTCACTTCCAAAGCCAATGACGCTGGCATAGTCAGCAAGCTTTGCCACCTCTTCCTGGAGGCACTGAAGGAGAACTTCAAAGTTCACTCTGCACACAAAGTAGCCATGATCTTGGACCCTCAGCAGAAGCTGCGGCCAGTCCCACCATACCAGCATGAAGAGATCATTGGCAAAGTCTGTGAATTGATCAATGAAGTGAAAGAGTCCTGGGCAGAAGAACCAGAATTTGAACCTTCTACCAAGAAACCACGGGCAGCAGGTGAGGCCCCGCCAGCTCAGGAAGAAGAGCAGTTTGGGAAAAATGAAGTCTACGATTATTTGCAAGAACCCCTCTTCCAGGCCACCCCTGATCTATTTCAGTACTGGTCGTGTGTTACCCAAAAGCATACAAAACTAGCCAAGTTGGCCTTTTGGCTCTTAGCAGTGCCTGCTGTCGGTGCCAGAAGTG